>NC_091758.1:20918583-21293583 GCF_043380555.1 Nothobranchius furzeri | reverse complement strand
CTACAGTGGCAAATCTGCAAAACAAGCTAGATTTTTATTTTTATGCCTCTTGACAACATAGTAAAGCTATAAATACACTGCCCGGTCAAATAAAGGTCACACACTTTCATTCTGGGCATATAGGGCCGCTATCCAGCACGTTTTAGATTGAACCCTGTTCCAACACACCTGATATCAGTCAGCATGTAATTAACAGGCTTCAGCAGAGCTGCTGCACAGGTGATTTAACCACTGAATTAAGTGTGTTGGAGCAGAGAAACCACTAAAACGTGCTGGATACCGGCCCTCCAGGCCCAGAATTGAATACTGTAATATTTTGTTGGACCCTTAAGATTTGATTACGGCGCACAATCACTGTGGCATTGTTTTGATAATCTTCTGCAATGTCACCAGATTTATTTCCATCCAGTGTTGCATTAATGTTTCACCAAGATCTTGCATTGATGATGGTAGAGTCTGACTGCGGCACAAAGCCTTCTCCAGCACATCCCAAAGATTCTTGATGGTGTTAAGGTCTGGACTCTGTAGTGGCCGACCCATGTGTAAAAATGATGTCTCGTGCTCCCTGATCCACACTATTTGAGCCTGATGAATCCTGGCATTGTCATCTTGGAATATGCCTGTGCTGTCAGTAGGTATGGGTACCTTTGACATTTGAATCGATCCGGTACTAATTCCCGGTACCTACGAATCGATACCGGTACTTAACGGTACCAATTTTCGATACTTTTGAGTGTTTATTATTTTAATTCTCTTTTATAATTAAATATATATTTTTCTCAATATATAACAATATTTGATAAATATCATGATAAATAACATACAACTGTTTGTATTTTAACATCGTCCTTGTAGTTTTATAAGCTGATAATTAAACCGAAGCAAACATCTTTACTGTGAACTAAATTTACTGTGTCTTCATTCCTTTTGCCATCTTTTTTCATTTGATTTTTCCTACTGAGAAGTTAGAATTTCCAAGGAGAAAGCGAACGCACCATTAGCTGATAACAATGGTGGCAATGGAAGCTAACATATCAAGCTAACGATATCTTAAACAGTTTATTTAGCTGCTGGAGCAGAATAAAACGATGCCTCACACTTAGATCGTCTTCACCCGTCACATTTAGTAAAGTGAAGCCAAACTTTAGAGCGCGTTCATGTTCTTCTAGTCGGAAATTCGGAGTTCCGAGGAGAAAGCGAACGCACCATTAGCGAAACGGAAGCTAATATATCAAGCTAATTATATTTACGTACCGGAGCAGATTAAGATGAGGATGTCTCACTTAGATAGTTGTCGCTGGTTTCATCACCCAGTTACCCATCACATTTAGTGAAGTGGACCCAAGCTTTAGCCTGCGTTCTCTCTACCATGCTGCTCTGTTTACAACTGGTTCACAGCAAGCGACGACAAAACGCTCCTGCGCATGCGCAGCTGTCTTGGCAAGTTCTCGTTATGTTAGATGGGTACCGAAACGAGGCACCGTTTGAAATGACGTGAATCGGTGCTCGGTCGGTACTGTGGAATTCGGTCGGTACCTTAAAAAGTACCGAATTCGGTACCCATCCCTAGCTGTCAGGGAAGATGGAATAATCTGGTCATTCCAGGTAGTCAGCTGACCTTATTCTTGGAGCACATCCTGTTGCTGAACCTAGACCTGGCCAACTGCAGCAACCCCAGATCATAGCACTGCCCCCACCGAGGCTTGTACAGTAGTCACTAGGCATGATGGGTGCATCACTTCATCTGCCTCTCTTCTTACCATGATGCACCATCACTCTGGAACAGGGTCCATCTGAATTCATCAGACTACATGACCTTCTTCCAATGCTCCATAGTCCTAATTTTTATGCTCGCTAGCAAATTTAAGGCTTTTTTCCCAGTTTGCCTCTCTGATTAGTGGTTTTCTTCTAGCTGTTCAGTCCCAATCTCTGGAGCTACTTTTGCATTGTGCATGTGGAAATGCTCTTTCGCTATTAAACATAAACCGCAGTTCTATAATTTTTTTACTTTTGATTTGATTTCACCAAAGGTTTAGGTGATCAAGACAATAGGTCACCACTACCCTTCCAGTTTTTAATAAAGCGTTGGACAGTTCTCAACACAATGTTAGTAGTTTCTGCAATCTCCTTAAATGTTTCTCTGCTTGATGCATGCCAATGATCTGACCCTTCTCACACAGACTAACATCGTTTCCATGACCACCAAATGTGTCTTTCCACATGGCTGTTTAAGAAATACGAAATGAGAAACTGATTGCACCAGTTGGGGTTGAATAACTAAAGATAATCACCCATGCAGTAATTATCCATTAGAAACTCGTACCTATTTGCTTAGTCAAATCCAAGTGGCCATTTTCTTTTGAGCCAGGCGGTGTGTATAAGGGGTATTTAAAAAAAACAAGTTAATAAATGAAGAGGTTCTCTCACGTTTGTCTAAAAATCTCAACCAACAACACGTCTCGGTCTGATACCAAATATTGGACCATCCGGTTGTTGGTCTCGCCAAACTGCCACATTTCTGCACAACCTGCATCCTCCACTTATTACACACTTTCACATTTTGCGACCGAGTATCAATGATGTGAAAGGTATGAGCTGCAACCACAAACTACCAGAGTCCCAAAAAATAAAACACCATTTGAAGCCACGGACAACAATAGATGTTTAGACCTAGAAAACAACGACTAGTGTTTAGCTCTTTTGGTTCCTCTGGCAGTGTGCTTTCTGCAATCAGGCAAACGTGGCCTAGGGATGATAGCCAATGAGAGGGGAGCGAGTACCGTGATCATGTTTGTGTTTAAAAGCAAGTGTGTTTTGCTTATTTGCTTATTGCAGTTTTAATGTCATTATGGACTTAGTTGTCCTTGTTCACATGCAAGATGCATAAGTCACATTAATGGAGACGTAGCATAAACCATGGAGCGCTCACAACAATCTGGTAGCCATAATTTTTATCGACAACTAACAAAACTTCTGAATGAGAAGCAGAACTTCAGAAAAAAAAAAAGTTGAGTTGTCTTTTTTAAACAATGCCGTGGATGGCTTTACCATCAGATGTCCAGATCTAGAGATCACTTGTATTGGGATTTCAATCAAATCAAATCAGTCAATCAAATCGGGTTTATTGTCATTATGTTCATACATTATGTTAACCCAACAACCAGAACAGGGGTCACATGACCCACTCCCACCATGGCGACTACCTGTTATGACAGCTCCCAGCTCTTGTCTTGATTTAACCAAGGCAGGGCCCTCACATCCGCAGGTATAATGCTGTAATTTGTGTTTGTTCGCTCAGTGACAAATGTGACAAACGACCGGCCTGAAGTGAAATGCCTACCTGCCTCCCCCCGTTTCCTGTCTGTCTCACGCTTGCTCACACTGCTCAGGTGTCCCATCAGGATCACGATTACGTGAATACGTTTGTTCTGAATTAGGTTTTTATTGATGAATCATAGCGACTCCTCAGGGCTGTATGATCATATGCAGAAAGCAGGCGTCCTTTTAACTTTGCCGGCCTTCTTCTTGTTCTGGTGCAGCGAGCCCCCCGGGAGCTTGTTCTCGTAATTTTTATCCATGTTGGCCAACAAGCTCTGCCTGAGCAAACACTCATCCAGTGATCGCCGCGTCCAACCAGCCCTCTCATTTACATTTTCTGGGGCATTTTTCATCATAAGCGCACTCTGTCATCAGTATTTGTGGGGAAATAGAGAGTTGCTGTCCAGGTTTCAGCTGAACACGGAACCTATTATAAAAACCAGGCAGAAAACAGGAGGAATTCTGGTAATGCTTTATCTGCCAAATGAGTTCCATTCCTTTGGAAGCCCTGCATTGAGTTAAGAGATGTAATTCTCATATGGAGTAGTTTACAAGGATTAAGAGGTTTTATTTCGTCTGTGGGGCCAGCAGGCCTCCTTTTTGTAACCCTCCTCCATTGCATCTAAAGCTGTTCCCTCCTGGTGGCTGGCTGACCAATGGCAGAGCTGGCCACAGGGCCTGAGTGAACGTTTTAAGTGGTGACAGCCAGTTTGGCTCCAATAGCCAGAAAGTCTGCAGGCCTGAGCTTTAACACCTGTGGCAGGTGGACTTTTGTGGGGGTTTTTTTTGGGTTTGCTTTTCAATTTTGACTTTTCCCCAACTCGTTCAGGAAATTCTAACCCACCCTTTGAAAAGAAAAGCCACTTTAGACTTTTGTCGTATCAGTGAAGTGGTTTACAGGTTTTTCTGTCATTTTGCAGATGCACATTTATAAACACATGTGCTTTTGGGCATGCATGTGTGGTTCTCTTCCATCTTTTTCCCAGAAGGGAAAGTCTCATGTTCACTCTCTAACTCGTCCCGGTAGAGGGTCAATTGCAACCAGTTGGCCGCCAGTCTGGTCCAAAGTAAACATTTGGAGAGAGGCGACTGTACAGGCAGGTACCTGGGGGCTCTGTGTGTTGCTCAGTTTTGCTTTCCCCCTTCCTCTCTCTTTCTCCCTCCCTTGCACTTCTCCGGTCCTCTACCTTCTTCTTGCACGGCGGTGGGGCATGTTGCCTTGAGGGGCAGATATTGCCAGGAGAGCTGCATTTGCATCTGTAAGACGCTCCCGTCTCCTGGGATATACTCCCAGACATTGCTTCTTTGGGTTGGATGTTCCTGCTGGCATGTTGTGGTTGGATTTAAGGGTACTGAAAGATCACAGCCAAAGACAGACCCGCCTAGGTCTGTTTTAAAATGGACGAAGACAAACCATGTCTTCCTCACTGTGCAAGCTATCAGAAATATGGCTTTCATTTAGGGCTCAAAGTCCCAGCTTGAAGAATCGTGGCTGCTTTTGTTTTGCAGCAGAGGAAAACAGGTCTGGTGCAGATTTGCTGTGAAGTGGCGTTAGGACTGCAGCTCGGAGTACCGCTCAGCTTTTTGAGCCTGATGGCAGGCGACTCCTTTAACTAGGGCTGGGGTCCAGTCTGCACAGCTCAATTTTGCCCACATTAATCAAACTCGCATTTCCTCACATCAGCCCGTGTGCCTATCAGCAGGGCTAGCTTGTTAGCATAATGAATGCAGGTGATTTTACACAGAGGGCCAGTCTTTTCCTTGCAATTTCAGTAGGCTGGGAGCTGAATAAAACGGGGCCTTAATGTCTTCCAGCTATGTTTGCTTTTCAAACAGAAACATTATTTACCTGTTTAGATCTGTTATTATTATTAGTCTTTTCTAATAAGTCTGGTTACCTTTTGCAGAAACTCAATGTTTAACATTTGGGTTTACATGCAACCTTCCTTCACACTGCCTGTAGGTCATCTCTGCATAATCTACAAAAATCTGTTATTTCATTTAGAGTTTAAGTCTAAATGTTTGAGCTGAGTTATTTCTTTCTAGGCAGATTTCCTCCACGCTGAAGTGTGCGTGTGTGTGTGTGTGTGTGTGTGGGGGGGGGGGGGGGGGGGGGGGGGGCTGAGGGTCAGAGAGGAGAAAAGCGGCTGTGGGGGGGTTGTAGAGGTGATGGGTGCCTGTCTGGAAGTGAAAGCCTGCACTCAGACATTGGGAGAGACTTTTGCATTGCTATTCATACATACAGGTGCTTATAATTTGCAGCGTGTGATTAATCGTTGTTGTTTTTGGGGGTGACATCTTGTTTAATGGATCTGTCCATCTCCCGTCATTCGCTATTCTGCTGTAGAAAGAGCAAGAGTGGTTTTATGTATGCTGGTCAGACTCGCCCACTCACACTAGAAATTCAACGTCAAAATTGACCTAATTGTCATTTCAATCTTGTCTTGTTGGCCGCAGCATAGCCATGTTGTTAAATCTGTGCTCAGAAACTGTCCATATTATGAAACGGCCAAATTCAACATGTGTGCGAGCCCACCAGCTGCCGCCACACAGAGGCGGTGGTGTTTTCTGTGGCTGTTTGCTTTGGGTGGAGGGCAAACTGGCTGGTCAGCGCGGCTGTAAATCTGAGTCTTCCTGATGGAACCCTGATGGACAGGAACCTAATCTGTCCCCTGTGTGTCATTACATCTAACCTCCCAGATAGCTCCAGATCCTGCTGCTCCTCTCATCTCCCCCACACACACGTATGCACAGGCCCACACATACCTAACCTCCGCTCTTAGCCAGCCAGGGCAGTCGGTTTCCTGGAAACCAGAGACAGTAACACAGGCACACATGTTGAACATAAACCGGTTCGGCCGGTGTCAAGAGTTCATCATCAGCATCTGTCATAGCAAAGTCGATGCCCAAAAAGCTTCTCTCACACCGCAACGCAGGGCTCTCACCTCAAATGTACACAGGCCGTGCAACTACTGTCGCCAAACTGGCTTCGGTGATGGCTAAAGACAAGCAAACTGACAGATGCTTTTAGGACGTGTTAGGATCCGTCCCAACACCCAACTGGCTCTGGCACAACATGGCCCCCACACATTGAAGTAAGTCTGAGCCAAGATGTCTGTTCCTTTTATGAGCTTTTAAATCCAAAAGAAATTACATTTACTCTCCATATAAATATGATTTTCTTTCTTTGCAATTTGACTACTTTTCTCTTTTAAAACTGCTCAGATGCTCACGTTAGTTTTTATTATTCTCATACAAACGTTTCTGCAGACAGTTCAGACTACTTTCAGCTTTTTTTTTTTAGTAACACTCAAGATAAAAGCCACATCCTTGCACAGTTCAGCTGGAGTTTGTCCAACTATAGATCTTGACCCCTCAATTACAGGATGATGGAGCTGTTTCTTCTTTTGCGTGTTGCTGAATTTCATTAACAAACTGGCATCTGCACATGTTGGTGTGGCTTAGACGTACATAGCATGTTTGCTCTTACGATTCCCATATTGTGTGTTTTGGACACTCATTCTTATGCATGCACAGTACCCCAAACATTTAAATATATATTCAAAGGGTCTGCACTTTTTTTTTTAAATGCAGCTTCACATGAGTGAGTTTTTGTTATCTTCTACTCCATTAACAAAAAAAAAAAAGAAACCAAAGAAATGTGGAGATCATCCGATGCCACCATGAGACAATACCTGGATTTGCTCCATTGATGATGAATGTTGGACGTCTGCTCTCAAAGAATGTTTGCTTGACCTTTCTCTGCATCTCCTCAGGCAGAGTCGCTTCAGAAAGTAAGTCTGTCATTCAGTGGCAATGGGGCATCTCTAGGGTTTATCTTCCTAATGACTGCATCTATAGAGCCCGGAGTCTGTTTTCTAGCTCAGGTGAAATGTGATCATTTATACAAACTTGACTCAAGTGTCCAAGAATCAAGATGCGTGGTTGTGTTTGCTCCGGGCGTTTCAAATTTGTTCTTTTTCTTGCATTTAATGCAGAACATGAGGGATCTAGTTGCTAAGCCTCTGCATCTTTCACCGTATCTCTTCATCTATGTTGTGTTTGTATAAAAGCTGAGGGTAAGGACTGTGTTGTGATTATGCCTGAGTATGGTTTCCCTGTAGCTGAGGGAGAAACATGGCGCAGGGCCATCTGCCAAAACAAAAGCCGTCAGAGGTGCCCAATCGCACAATGAGCCTGCCTGCATACCCGGTTGTGAACATCAATTACCCCAATTCAAATAATAGGGACAGATCATAGACATAACACAAAGCTAGGCTGCTGATTACCCAATTATTGCATCCCACTGCTGTTGTTTGTAACATAATCGCTGTCTCTCATCAGGAGAAAACTGCTATTGTGCTTCTGGAGCTGTGTTATGCAATATTTGAGAAGATACACAGCAGGCTTACAGCAACATATGAGAAGCTGGTTTAGTGTGTACTACAACTATATGTGATAAGAGGCTTTTTTAGATCAGCAGGACACAAAGTATCCATTCTTTCAAGTCGGGTAACAGCTTTCAGTGTATTTGCACTTTGGTAAAGACTTCTTGCATTTTCTCACCTAAGGGAGTGTCTAAAATGCTTACAAGGAGTCCCAATTTCCTCACGGATCACAGGGCCTTGCTTTCATGTTGTAAAGATTGTAAACATGATTTTGCAAAATTAAGCATGAAAATGAATGTCTCAAACAGCTGGCTTCAGCTATCTCAGGTGAGAGCATGGCTTCTTTAGTCTATGTCTCACTGGGCTGCAACCTCTACCAAAATGCCTTCAAACATTTGAGATGCTTTTCAGTTCCATCGTGTGTCATGTCATAACTGTGTTTATAAAGCCCCTTTAAAATGCATTTAATGCCCACCAAGGAGCTGTAGACATAGATGAACAAGCAGCAATACATAAAAATCACCAAAGAGCAATATAGAAAGGGTTAACTAGAAAATCACCATAAAGCAACCAAAGGAGAAAAGAGAAAGAAAGTCAGCAACAGCAACTGTCAGTTAACCCACTGAAACAAAAGCCAGAGAGTAACCTAGACCTAAAAAACATCACAAAGACTTTCTGATATGCAAAGGAAGGTCATTCCAGAGTTTAGGTGCAATCCTGTCCTCCCTCAACTTCAGCCAAGACTTTCAGACCAAACTTAGCAATAAGCCTTTAGCATGAAGAGGGTGTGTAAGTCAGGTGCGCAGATAGATTGGGGGATGTGGGGGATCTGCCCCCCCCCCCCCCCCCACCCCAGATACAGATTGACTCCGACAATATGCTGACGATACTCAGGTGTATGGAGCTTACAAGCTCCAAACGTTGGGTTTGATGTTTGTTTAGCCTTCTTTGGGACGTGATGGATGTAGAAATGATGGTAAAAACACAGCAAACGTGACAGGCGTCGTGACAATGTAAAACAAAGCCGTAAAAAAGGGGCAGATGCCGATGCGTTATATATGGAAGTCAAAGTGTGCCACATAATCATAAAAGTAAAAGTAAAATATGACATTTAAAAAAAGCTTTATATATGTATATATAAATTTAAACTTTTCTAATATAATGAAAATTTCTAAATAACGTAAAAAATAAGAAGGAACATCTGCTGGTCAGGCTGAAAAGTTTGGAAAACACTTCTAAGTGATAAGTGAATATTGTTTTTTAGTATATTTTATGTGCAGTTTTTTACAAAGGGCTTTTTATGTTTTCTGTAAAAATTGTAGGGCTGGGTAATTTGGCCTAAAATCAATATCACGATATATTGAGGATTTTATCTTGATATCGGTAAATGGACAGGTATGCGCAAAAACAAAAGTTGTCCACTAGATGCGGCTGTCACGTGTGT
The DNA here is from genome assembly GCF_043380555.1 of Nothobranchius furzeri. Taxonomy (NCBI): domain Eukaryota; kingdom Metazoa; phylum Chordata; class Actinopteri; order Cyprinodontiformes; family Nothobranchiidae; genus Nothobranchius; species Nothobranchius furzeri. The sequence continues at coordinate 21,284,433 of NC_091758.1, read as the reverse complement.
TACGTCAAGGTGGTATAGTTTCTTAAAGGGACACAAATGTTGCCAATTATCTCAATAAGGACCAGAAATTTCGATAATGATAAATTTTCGATTTATTGCCCAGCCCTAAAAGATTGGTATGCTGAAAATCAGTTAATGTTTAAATAAAACATGTTTTGCATAAAGCATGGGGTTTTAGTTAGTAATTGATTGGGAGAATAACAAATAACTGATTTGGATAGTGTTGATCAGGCAGAGCTTTGTTGCCAGCGTTCCATTGCACAATGGCTTCAAACATGCATATAATAGTGTTAGTTGTTTTGTAAACCATTGGATGAAATTACACAATCTGACTGAGCTCTAGTTAAGGCTCTCGCAATTGTTTGTGCATGTGTACGTGCATGCGTGTGTGTGTGTGTATGTGTTTGGGGGCGGGTACATTGGAACTTTGTCCCCCCCCCCCTGTTTGAAAATCCTATCAGCGCCCTTGGTGTAAGTCACAGTGCATCATAGGGCTGCACGATATTAGGAAAACCTACGATATTCGATAACAGTGCTTAATATTGCGACATCGATATTACTCACGATAAATGAACAAATACTAAAGAATGCAGTGTTGATGTCGTCTGGCTTGTGACGTCTCCTCTGGATTCAAAGCAAACAAAAACTAATGCATGAATTCCATTACAACTTACCATTTTTTGAATCAATAAAAAAATCTGAAAATAAGTTTAAATGTTAAATAATAGTTAACATCACTTAAATGCAACAGCAAATTCTCTCATTGCTACTGAGCATTTTCTCCACTTATGTGGTTATGATTGCTGGGCCAAACTAGTAGAATATTAAGATTTTCTGAGGGAAAGACAAAAACAATTGTCTACCTTTCAGAAGAGGAACTATGTGAAAACGTTTGGTTTTAACCCCAAATTGAACAAGTTTACCTAGATCTTAAAAAGCAGCTCAGATGATGAAACTGCAGCTATGATTCTGATAACAAGCTAACCAATTGAACTAGCTCCTCTAAGATAACCGGCTAGCAGAGCTTCTGACTGACAGTTTATGTGCAGCAGCAAATCAACTATCCTGATAAACAAGGTTATAAAAGCTCATAAATGAAAAATCACTTTGATGTGTGGGGGAACTTTTTCAGGCCCTCTTTAGCAGGTTGCGACTGGGAGGAGAGTGCTGTAGCCTTTTAGCTGGAAGCTAAACGGAGCCTGGGGCTAACATCACCACCCGGTGGAACACTGGCGACATGAAGGTGGGTTGGTTCACCGGCACGTGTTGGAGTCAGCCCGGTAAAAATGATTAATGACACCGAGCGGACTCACGTTCACATTTGAAAGCAGCGCTGATTCCAGAAACCTCAGCACAAAGTGTGTTCGTTGCTCTGAGCCAGCATGACAAACAAGGGAACACACTGAAGCGGTGTGAAGCGCTCCGTCACACGTCTAGGCGGTACCGTAGGAGGCGAGCTGTCGTGGTTCTCCGCATGCTACAGTAGCGGGCTATCTAGGTGCGCACAGCGTCCCCCAGTCCCCTCCCCCTCCCCCTTGTCTGGAACTCTACCTCACCAGTCTGAAGCAGCCACCCTGTCCGTAACAAGTCCGGACCTGTTACTAGGGGCTTCGTCCGGTTAAATTCTGGAACACGTTATCCGGATGCTTGTATTCACACACAAAGGTCTTACGGACAGAGTCCGGAACATTTCCGTTTTTCATGGCCTGTCTGAAGGGGGCTTTAGAGAGCTCAGTTGGGGCAGAACCCATGTTTGTCTTCGAAACTATCTCTACATGCTTTGGACAATGAACGTGACATACTCACCGCTATGGAACTCAGTCAAGGAGCAGTCTGCCATACACCTTTGAAAAAGACGCAATTACATCTTTTTTCTAAATAAAGGACTTAAGTACCTCCATCTGCTCTTGACTCAAAGAAAAGCTCGTCTAAATAGTCCAAAGTTGATCCCAAAGCCGTTTCCAATGAGTTATCGCCAGCTTTGTTTTTCACTCTGTCGCAGTAACATCCCGCCCACCAAACCAATAGAGAGCTGTGATTGGCCTACCAAACTCATACAGAGCTGTGATTGGCCCACCAAACTGATACAGAGCTATGATTGGCCAACCAAACCAAAAGAGAGCTGTGATTGGCAAGCAACAAGACTGGTCTGACCTGCTGAGGCTGAGAATGGAGCGAGGCAGGACTGACATGCCGAGAAAATTCATGTTGCTTTGGCTACTGTCTGAAAAAGTAGAATTTTCTTGTTTGCAGACATGCATTAATGTTGTGGTTTGCAACGTATTTAGTATTTCTGACAATGCCCAAAAATAGTTGTAAGCAACTAATTCAGTTAGTTTCGATCTGAAAACTCACAATTTTGTCAGATCCTATGTTCAGCCCTCCCTGCCAAAGATGCAAAGGGGTTTTCCCCTTTTGGTTTGCACTCCATACCCTGTGGAGGAGCGTCAGACCACCCTGCGAGCTTGTTCAGTATCTCCACTACCACGGCACTCCTACCATGAATAGTTTGTAGATTGTAAAAATGATCACATCACCCTTCAAGAATGTTTGCTGGTTTTATAGCGCCTGCATCATTTGCATTTATCTTCCTTTCAGGCTTTTTTTTCTGTACCCACAAAGGTTTTGTTTGGAGACCATCCCTACCATTAAACATTAGCCAAGACGGGGTTTCTTCCACCGGAGATTTGTACCCCAAATATATCTGCCACCCTAACCATTTGCTGTGAAATGTTTAATTGTTCATATCAGAGTTTTGGATGTTAAAGTCTCTCAGCAGCTAGTTTTGACATAAGATCCTCAACAGCCAATAAGATGAGTCACTGACCTTCTGCCTGTGTGTCCATCCAGCCTGCTCCAGACAGCAGCTTGTAATGAGGGGGAGGTAGACTACCTATCCTATAGATACAAGGTGTTAACAACTAATTAAAGAATTTACTGCCTCACTAAAACACCATTATTGCTGTTCAGTCCCAATTATTGCCTCTATTATCAGCTTTTATGGACTCAGGTGAACTTCTGAGTGGTCAGTCGGGTATAAAATAACTCCGTAGCTACAACGCTAAGAGGTTAGCATCAGAGGTTTCTGATAGAGAGGTCCCACACTGCTCCCATGCATGCAACAATCAAATGGAAATATGCTTTAGCAGCTGCTTTCCTCCTCTGTTAAGTGAAGAGCCATTCTTTGTGTGGTTCCCACATGTGCTTTACATCTCCGACTCACCTCAATCAATCTGTCTCCTCTCTGTCCACTAGGTGACAGTAATGGCACAGCTCTCCCCTCAAGGGGGTAGGGGATGGGATGGGTGTGATCTTTGTTTATGTAAGGTAAAATGCTTAAAGCTAGAGGGTCGGGTGAGTGTGTTCTCTGCAGTTAATGATGCCGATGTCAACTTAGGTGCAGTGCTCTTACTCTAGTTCACTATTCTGCTCCACATCACTCAGCAGTATATAAAGGTCCTCGGTAAGGGCCCGTGCTCTGGGTCCTGCACTATTTCAAAATATTATAGAGGACTTTTTTCGTTACAGTTGAGTTTTACTGATTTTGGGTTGGTTTTGACTTCACGGGTGAAGCTCAGCAGAGCTTAGTCTCTTCACAGCTTTAATGAAGTTTTATTAAATCGTGTGAAATAAAGTGAAAAGATTGAGCTCCATAATAATTAAGATTTTAAAGGAAAGTCGCTGAAATAGATGGAAAGTTGCAGCCCTCAATTTAGATATTTTCCCATTTTTGAACAGTTTTTTAATTTTTATTTTTTAGCTAAAATTCTGGTTTAGGCTACAAATTTGGATTTCAAGCACGTGTGAGAGATCAGACACCTGCACTGTGAAGGCTTAATGATCTTCTCCTATAATATGATTGAATAAATTTGTTAAATTTATTTAAAGTAAACATTTAATCAGTTTAATATTCAGTTATACCTATTTATTATTGTTTAACCTTTCAAAATAATAGCATTGACCCAGAATTACTTTAGTAAGAATGGGCTCGTCTTGATGCTTATTTGTCAGATTAGTCAAACAAATGGCTCAGCATTTTTCCTAAACATGATTTATGTTTGAAAACTGTAGTGAAGTATGTTTGATCCCTGAAAGGTTTCTCAGACTCGTGGATTCAGGTGAAATCTGTCAACCGCAATGAGTGAGTTTCATTAGTCATTGTTTCGTCTTTCTTTTTTTATGATAAAAAAGTCTATTTGTAGTTATTACACAAGTATGTGTAATTAGACTCTAATAATCAGACATTTGGAGCTAAGATCAAGTATTCAGTTTGTGGTTTAAAGCGAGATTGAACCTGTAGTGGAGTGATGAAACAGGACAGTTTTGGAGAAAGTACATAAAGAAGCTGTCGCAAGAGGAGTGGAATGATTTATTAATGTGTGTTGAGTTTAAAGAAGGGTAGTTGTGGTGATCAATTATGCATTTTATCCCAGGACTTTTTAAATTTGTATGTACTTGTTAGATAATTTCACATTCTAGGGATGGGAATTGAAAATTGGTTCTTGTTGATAACGATTTCAAGGAATCGTTTGCCATTTTTGCAAACAATTCTCTTTTTTATTCCAGTTGGCATGAATGACGTCGCCACGCACATTGCGTAGCTTACGCAAGCTACATTGTGCAGGTTACATATTTACTCTGTTTACTTTTAAATTCTAACTAGTGTTTTGCTCAGAACACTATATTTAAATGTATTTTGTTCCATGATAAACGTGCCATCCATTATGACACCTCAAATTAGTTAGAAGCAGCTGATCAACAAGAAACATTATTTATAGATTATGGTTTTAATCAGGACTTAAATTACATGTTTTTAAGACATAAAGGATTTTTTTCATTTGTGTGCTTTTTCAGCTGAAAATTTCAGAATTTAAATAGCAGGCAAGAACCTTAAATGGATAAAACTTAAAAAAAAAGAAGAAGACTTTAATTCCTTCCCCATTACATCTAAATTTTAGGGACCTGGGAAACACACAAAACTTTTGTCAATTTATTTGGGTAACTTGGAAGAAATAACGATTCATCAAGAAAAAAGTAACTATTCAAAAACAGTATTTAAGAAGATCTTTACATTTTAAAGCAACAACAGTTCAAAGATGTAAATGCGTATGGTGAATTATTCATAATTGTTTTATTTATTATATTGTTTTACTTTGTAGATATATGCTCTCTGTCGCCCTCTCCAGGCTTGCTGTGTAACATCACTGTCGTAAAATCAAATCTCTCAGTCTGGCATAAGAGGCATGTTTAGTGGCTGTTTTCCAACTCGCGTGCCCTACAAACACATTAAGAAATCATTTATCATACCTATTCATTAGCAGCATGACTAGGTCAGAGTCCGTAGTACATGCCGTTCTTTCAAGAAGAGCTCTCCAGCGAGGAAAAGCCGGCCCAATATTAAAACAGGTCTTTGCATTTGCTCTATCGCGTTCCGTTTTTCTTTTCCTAGATTCTTCTAATGAGGGATTTCTAGCTTTCTTTGGTGGATCTGCCATTGCTCAAGTCTCTAAACTGCAGATCTACCACAGACAAATATATGTTGAAGCCTCGTGGGCTGGCGCTGCTGTAGTGACCGGCCGCCATTTTAGATGGATCTTCATTTGCCCCCAGTGCATTCATTTCTATTAAGGAAGGTGCTACCCATCTAAAAACACATTTTGTCAAGCTTTTTCACAAAATCAGACACAAGTTGCTCACTTGTCTACTGTCACTGCTTTGGAGAGTTAGACCCATCCAATATGGCGGCGACTCTGTTACGCTTTCCAGTGCCCGATAGGGAGGCCAAGTCACGCCCACCTATTTTCGCATCATGGGTCCCCAGAAGAATGAAAAAATGAATGCAAGTCAGTGGAGCTAAAAAACGCTATTTTCTAATTCCGCTTGCCATGGATTTCACTTATGATGTCCGTGAATTTTAAAGATGAATTTTGATACCAAGAACGTGCTTATTTTCAAACAAGGGGAACCATTATTTTAAGTTTTGTGTGAAAATAAGTCCAGGACTACAAATGCACTTCACGAAAGTGACGTCCCCGAACCAGACACGGAGAAAACTGAGGGAAAAGGGCTGTAAGTTCTGCAAACTTCCCACCGGAGGAAAGAACCACCATAAATCTGGTCGTTTGGTAAGTAGCAGCTACTTTGGGGAGAGGAGATTATGTGGTGACGTCACATATGCGACGTGCCGATTTCTAATTTGTAGTCATGCTAATTACAAACTTTTACAAGTTAATAAATCTGAAAGTACATGACTAGCATGGTCGAAACAACCATCATTAGTTTTCATTTAGATTGCAGTTCAACATATGTGCGACCCAGGGCGTAAGGCAAAGCGAATTAGAAAATAACGTTTTTAGCCCCGTTGGCTCGCATTCTTTTTTAAATTCTTCTGGGGACCCGTGAGCTGACCGGAGAGGGAAGAGACTAGACTCCCTATAGGGCATTTATGTATTCATGTCTATGGGGTCTACGTCTACGTGATATAACCGTAAAGCAACACACAGTCGGTACTTCCGGCGGCGGACCGTGGGTCAAGAACTGTATAGTACGGTAAACAGACATGGGACGGGACCCCATCACACTATCACAGCTCTGAAAATGGACATAATAGATGATGGCATGCTGCCAAAACTTCAAAAAACATTATTTAAGGTGTAAAAATTGCAGAAGGATGCTTTAACACAAACTATAACTAAACACAGACTTCTAAAACATTACTCCAACATTTTAGGTTGTGAGTTTCACAGCAGAATAACAATAATAATGTACGTGTGGCTTTTTCATACTTTTATTGTGAAGGATTTGAGTAAGTGTGTTCGGTCCTGCTGTGGATGCTGCTGCAGGATTAAAGACAGAACCTTTCATTCTAGAAAACACATCTGGGTGTTGAGTTGCATCAGTAAAGCGCGGCTTCATCTGACGACAGACATGTTCCCCGGAGACCAGAGGTTTTGTTTGGTTTTCATCATTAGGAAAAGCCAGGGCTATAAGCAAACCGTAACGTTTTAAAACGTTTGTAAAACTATAAAAAACTTAGACAATAAGGATGTGCTGAAACAAAAAAAGAGGGCATTGGTATGAAGAATGATATGACCAGTTAGCTGTTCTGTTTGAACTTTAAGTTTTATTCTTAGAGTAAAAATGTAACAAAATTATAATAATTAGTAATATTTTATGTGCAAGAAGCCAACATCCTCAAATTAAACATACGAATATCCTGGAACTACAGTAAACATATGTCACTGATACTTTTTCCGTTAAAAATCACGTCCATTTGTTCATGATCAGAAACATTTATAAATGTAGTTAAATTAAAAACAAGGCATTTTACTTTGGTGCTAAGAGCCCGGTTCACAAAAGTTCAAGAAAAACGACTATTTAAAAACGTGTGTGTGTGTGTGTGTGTGAGTGTGAGTGTGAGTGTGAGTGTGAGTGTGAGTGTGAGTGTGTGTGTGTGTGTGAGTGTGAGTGTGAGTGTGAGTGTGAGTGTGAGTGTGAGTGTGAGTGTGAGTGTGTGTGTGTGTGTGTGTGTGTGTGTGTGTGTGTGTGTGTGTGTGTGTGTGTGTGTGTGTGTGTGTGTGTGAGTGATGGACTGGTGACCTGTCCAGCATGTCCCCCGCCTCTCGCCTGATGGCTGCTGGAGTTTGACACCAGCTCCCTGCGACCCTAGCGAGGTGTAAATAACTAAGGGTGTGAGTGAACGAGTTATGTCGTTTTATTACACCTCCATCACATTTAGAACATTTATGGGTATTAATGCTGCAGTAATGGTGACACTACAGAACCCACAGCCACCGAAAGAAATGTTGTCACATGTTTTGCACGTTTCACAAATCTTTGTTTTAGAATTCTAAAGTTCTTTTAGAAAGTGAAAGGTCTTCTGCAGGAGTAAAATGAAATCTGTCTGTGGTGACACTTCCTCTTAGACATCGGTTACAGCAGGTTTTGCATCCATGTGCTTTTCTTTTCGCCTTGTCGCCCACTTCCATGCCTCTGGTATTAATATTTGCATAAGAAGGACATGTATTTAAAAGAAAACACACAACAGGCCACAACAGGTGTCAAAATAAAAGAAACAGCCACGGTAATGGAGGACAGAGGTTCTGACACTGGCATCACTGACGTCTGACAGCCACCATTTATCATTAACACGTCTGTCCGGGCAGGCTTGGGTAGCCTAGTCAGCAGTACACCTACACACACACACACACACACACACACACACACTTCTATACATCCATCAACATTACAGAGTTCATTTCGAGTCTGACAGACAGGGACATACCCGAGCTTTCTTTGTTTAGACTTAGTGAGGAAAAAACCTGCTACTGCTATCAAGATACGTTTCTGCTGCTGACAGCACTTACTGACAAAACGATGAATCACCTAAAAAGCGGGATATAAAAGTAAAAAACAAAATAATTGTAGAGGGGGAAGAAAAAAAGTAAATAGGTGGTTGATTTTGTAATGTTTTCTCAAAAACTTTAAAAAATGCAAAACAGGTTAAGGCATCAAGACAAGGATTCTGTGAAACACTGACCTGTTTCTTAGTATTGGCTTTTGGTTTCAATCTAAATATCTATTTTCAATTGGCGAGAATGAAAGTCCTCCATTAGCTTGCAGAGATACAAATATATTAGCTCGTTTATTAAGGCCAGATATTTTGCTAAACTGTTTAATTACATTTATTAAGCTTTAAATACATGTTAGTTGTGTTTTACCTCAGAAAAGGTGAATATTTCGGTTTCATCCCAATGTGCAAAGACCTGGTTTGGACGTCCTACAGACGTGGTCTGGACCGACAGACTCAACATAGACATGATCTGCACGTCCACGCGACGTTGACTGTTTGCAGGGATGATTGTAAGAACTAAAAAAAGTTTGGCACTCATAATTTCTAATCCTGCACACACCACCTCGTCTAGAACCCTCATTCATCTGATGCAAGCTTATTTTCAACTGAAACCTTATTATTAAAGACCAAGTTAACTGAGCAACAGCTTGTTACTTGGTTAGTATGATCGGTCACTCTGAGTTTCACATGCAGGCTGAACTTGAAAATGGTCTTATACCCATGTTTCCTGCATTAGCCGCCAATTAAATGTAGACAGGGAAACTCTGACTCGGGGAAAAAGCCACACGGATCTATGTCACACTGTAAATTAGCATTCATGGACTCACCCGGGAAAGGCTGTTGCTGGTTTAGCATCCAGGAGAAATCAGAGAACCACCAAATGGTTCCTGAGTGTAGCCGTGTCCCGAGGGGATGGGTCAAATTTTCACCACACCATTGAGTGCAACTACTGTGGGACGTTTTAACCGTAGTCTCGGCTAGTAGATGCTAACCGATAGCATATGAATCTCCACAACATGGCAGAACCCCTTCAGGCTTGTGTTATTTGTGGAGATAAAACATCAACAATCTGCTCCTTTTCATTCATGGATTTTGGATAGAATTTTATGTTTATTGATTTTATTCTGATCTTGTTTTTTTTTTTTTACTTTTTTTTTCTTTGAATGAAATAAAGAATGAAAAAAAAGCAAACAAAGTCAGTGGTGGTTGTGTTGCAATTAACCAGGTGAAATGTATGAATATTTGAAAATCATGAGTAAGACTCCAAATCCTGTTCTCTTTCTCCTTTGTCTAACTTCTACTTCCTGAAATGAGTGCGAGAACTTTTTCTCACAAATATCAACTCACAAGGCATTTAGTTAGACCTCTGCAAACGTATTAAAATGAGTGAAGTTGGTTTTTTATACAATTTCTCTGTTAATAAACAGGGTCTGTGTTTACCTTATCCAGAGGTGGTTTGAAATTCTCCAGGCTCTTAGGCTTTTGAGACGGATCTTCACCGACAAATCAGCACTTTTTTCAATAATGAATGTTTTTAAGAGTCAAAAATAAAAACCGTGTGAGTCACAGGAGCATGTTATCATTAGGGGTGGGAATTGATATGTTTTCAGTATCAGTGCCATTGCCGATTCTGTCTATCAATCCAATTCCTTATCAATTCCTAAGTAGTTCAATAGGTGTCAAAAAACTTATTGCACACAGTCTCCTGCATTAGACCTGTAACTATAATCGATTGTATCTGGTATCGGTTGAAAAGATCTTTCCAAGCGTTCTCCTTTATGCTCCTTGTGAAGGCAGAGTCATCTTCTTGTTGTAGCTTTTGCAAAATGGGAAAAATGTCACCACAGTTCAGACTTTTTTTGTTCAAGTCTGCTAGTGTGGAGGTGTACATAAAGGCAAATGAAGCTAACATGATAGGCAATGTTAGCTGATTAGTTACCTGCAGTGTTAATAGGAGAGGGTGTGCAAACGTCACCGCTGCTGCGTGGAAATTCACTAGTCTGGAGTCTGGAGTGGGCCAAAAACTCAACATTAACTCCCTTTGATGAAATATCTGCTTTGCAAGTATTGCAAGTTGCCCTGTTGTCATCCTTTTTTATAAAGTTTAACCAAACCTTTGAGCGTTTTTGCTGCTTAGGCGTCATGTTTCCCGCTGACTAAATATGTAACCTGTACATTGTAGCTTGTGTAAGCTACGCAACGTGCGTGGTGACGTCATTCCTGCCGACTGGAATAGAAAAGAGAATTGTTTGCAAAAATGGCAAACGATTCCTTGAAATCATTATCAACAAGAACCAATTTTCAATTCCCACCCTTAGTTATCATGTAGCTTCCGATACAAAATTCTCTTTCAAAATCATCAGAGCCATTTTACATGTCTGGAACTCATTTTGAACAACTTTATTTGTTTCTCAGCTGAACTTTCATGAGTCAGAAATGTGACAACTTCAAGAGTGGTTGGTAAAAATGAGAACAAGTGGTGAACAAACTGCAACATATCTAAGAAAATTTGTAATTAAATTGGGGCAAGAAAATGTGAATGGCAGTTGTAAACAATTAGCAGATTATCTGAGATTACTTTATACAGCCCCTGCCAAACCTTGTATATGAATCCTGTCGTAAAAATCTACCAACTGGTGTGATTTCAACAAAAGTGTCCAGTTTCCAACCGTTGCAGCCCTGTGGCACACGGCCGTAAAGCCAGGCTTTTTGAGATAGAGCTCTGCATGGTATCGCTTTTTAAAAACCCACCCTTTGCCTAATTTTTGACCATTACCACCCACTCCTGCAGTCTGTTTCTGTCACTTCCTCACGCTCCTGCAAGACTAGTGTCCGATCCCGCCTCCACCCTCAGACCTGTTCATTAATAAACATGATGCGCTTTGCAATCAAACATGCTTACATGTACTGTTGTGAATCTTAAGAACACGCTTTTTACAGTGGGATGCAAACGCTTGGGCAGCCTTAATAGTTGTTTGTTAATTTTCACGATATTCCTTTATAAATCGTTGGTTGTTACTATAAAAATTTGAAGTAAATGTATCATATAGAAGACACACACAGTGATATTTGAGAAGTGAAACTAAGTTTACAGGATTTGAAAGTGTGCAATAACTGTTTAAACAATATTAGGCAAGTGCAGAAATTTGAGCAACACAAATATAAATGAACTCTACATCTAGTAGCTCCTCCTTTTTGCAGAAATAACAGCCTCTAAACGCTTCCTATAGCTTCCATTGGGAGTCTGGATTCTGGCTGAAGGATTTCTGGACCATTCTTCTTCTTCATCTTTAGTTCATTCAGGTCTGATGGTTTCTGAGCATGGACAACTCTAACTCACACCACAGATTTTCAGGTCTGGGATTGAGATGGCCATTTCAGAATGTTCAACTTGTTCCTTTGCATGAGTGGCTTAGTAGATTCTGAGCAGTACTTATGGTTGTTGTCTTGTTGAAAGATCCAGCCCCGGTGTAGCTTCAGCTTTGTCACTGATTCCTGGATATTGATCTCCAGAATCTGCTGATATTGAGTAGAATCCATGCGTCCCTCAACTTTAACAAGATTCCCAGTCCCTGCACTGACCACACAGCCCACATCATGATGGAACCACCACCATGTTTTACTGTAGGTAGCAGGTGTTTTCTTGGAATGCTGTGTTCTTTTTCCTCCATGCATAATGCTCCTTGTTATGCCCAAATAACTCAGTTTTAGTTTAATCAGTCCACAGCACCTTGTCCCAGAATGAAGCTGGCTTGTCCAAACGTGCTTTAGCAAACCTTAAGCTGCTCTGTTTGTGCTGTGGGGAGAAAAGGCTTCCTCTGCATCGCTCTCACATGCAGCATCTCCTTGTGTAAAGTGCACCAAACAGTTGAACGATGCACAGTGGGTCCATCTGCAGCAAGATGATGTTGTAGGTCTTTGGTGCTGGTCTGTGGGTTTACTCTGTTCTCACCATTCTTCACTTGAATCCTTAGCTGTGCCTGTGGTCTTCCATTTCCTCCATATGTTCCTAACTGTGGAAACATACAGCTGAAATCTCTGAGACAGCTTTCTGTCTCCTTCCTCTAAAACATGATGGTGAACCATCTTTGTTTTCAGGTCAGTGAGAGTTGTTTTGAAACCCCCATGTTGCTATTTGTCAAAGAATAATCAAAGAGGAGGGAAACTAAATTCCCACTTTCAGTTCCTCCCTCCAGCAGCACTACCCCATACAGGACACCTGAAATATGTTCCTTACTCCTGTATGACCCACTGAATGTCATGTAGGCGTGAATTTGAGCTGACAAATAAATCAGCAGTGATTATGTTGGACCAATTCAGCCAGAATTTGCGCGCAGAAAAAAATCCAGGCTCTGCAGATGTGAACACTTCCTACTGTATTCAGGTGGAGTGGAGCCGGTGTTCCGACTATCCGTGCTACTGGTCAATGTGTGCTACTTTGGGGGAAAGCGCATGCACAGACTGATTATAGATCAGGACAGTCAGAACACCGGTGCTAGAGTGGAAGCCCTACAAGTCCCAGTGCAGGGCCCCAGTACGAGGTTCCCAAGCTTGTGGGATCATCATGCAAATATTTAGAAACATGTCTAGTGCCTTGAAGTCATCATTTTGTCTCTACTGTGTTTATTTTTCAACATTTCAGTCACTTAAAGTAAAACCTTCGGCACACATCGTAAAAGCAAAAGGCTCCTCTGTCCCCAACAGAAAATGTGCCATGAGACATGATACTGATTACCACGTATCGTTTTTACACTTTACACCTTTTCAGGAGGAATGGAACAAAACATCTACTTTAAAATGTTATTGCTTGGTATCCTCAATGCCAGAAAGAAAGTACAGTGTTACTAAATAGGGAAAGCTTTTAGCAGTTTTAACAACAAGTTGAAGGGCATGAAAGGTAGAAGAGGACGGTTTTAAAACCCATTCATACTTAGTTTATCATGGTCAATCCAAGGAGTCACAGAGGATTTGACCTGTGAAGACAGAGCTATATTAGTGTGCGCCAATTAAATGAGTCATCTCATTTAGGCTATTAAAAGATTAGGCTAATGGGGGAATAAAGTTGAGTATTCAAATTAAAAGAATAGAAATTAGCATACAGATTTAAGAGTTCAATGCTAATTTTCTCTTGAGAATATTCCAAAAATAAGACACAAATGTGCAGTTACGAGCAGTATAGTCTTATGTTCCTTTACTACAAATATGAAGTAAATTTTACTTTGTAATTGCTGTATTTGTTTTTAACTCATTAACTGCCATTGACGACTAAAGTCATCATTTGCATTTTTTTTTACTGTGTGGGCGTTGGAACGAGCCCCCACACCGTGAGAACAAACATCCCAGCTTTAAAGCCGATCTTCATCCGCATACGTCACACGTCACGTGATCAGGAAGCAGAAAATCCATGTGTTAGGAGATCGTTTTAGGCCGCTGCTGTAAAAAAATTGAGGCGCGAACCGGAAAAGCTTCTGCCGATCACAATTCGACAACAGATTATGAAAGAATGGATAACGATCGAAACGCGCTGATTCTTCCTGATGTAAGAGGTGAGTCTACTCTTTGTTTTGGTAGTTTTTACGTCAACATCATCATAGAGGGCAACGTTCTGTGACTCTTAACAAAAAGTGAAAACGCTGAAAAACGCTGGCAGCGAAGGGCTTTTCTGATCAGGAAACGGCTGGCAGTGAATGAGTTAAATGTAGAGAATCTGATTTGCATGTAGAAACAATATGCTAAGGGTATCCCAGAAAACTCAGGCTTGTCCGGCTTTTTAAATCCTAGAGTTTCACCGTCTTTTTTTTATCAGAAGCAAAAGCAGGAGATAGTGGCGTGCATGGGAAACTCAGAGCGACTGATTAGAACCAGAAATATCCAATAAAAAACATTTTTCAGTGATCCACACCTTTAATATAATGTATGAGCAGAAATACAAACATTAAAAACTGTATAAAACATATTTTTGATCTAATTACCTTGTAAACTCCACAATGTGTTTTTATAAATCGTCTCACGGATTGTTATGATAGCCGCCCCCGGTCTGAGATTAGGAAGAACGTGAAATGAATCAAATGTTCAGATAACCAGAGTCGTCTGCTGATAGATATGTTGGTTTTGTTAACTGCTCCTGACAAATTGCAGGAGCGCATCACCTCACCGCTTTTGTTTGGCATTCCACATCTGCTGTGTTTTGAAAAGTATTAATGGAGGACATGGAGGCATGAGATATTACCTGCAGGTTCAGTCAGGAGTTCTTGTCAAAACCAGAACAGGCCTGTGATGTGTAGCGCTGTCATAACGACACTCCCGTGTCTCGTCTCAAGCTTTGAAACCGTAAATTGAGCCACAATTTTCTGCTTTAGCTTTCAGTGTAAAACTATTACATGTAAATGACGTTATTTAGTCAAACAGCCCCTTTCTTCGTGATGTTTTTATTGTTACTTTCTTTTGAGAACAAAGATAATCATTTTGTCTGCATTTGCTCCTAAGCGTACACTTTTACTCAACTTTCTTCACTGTTTCTGAGAGAAATCAACAAATATGCCAAAACAATCCTATTCAAGCCAGTCTGAGACACCATCATTATTGGTTGGTCTCGTTAGCTTGTGAATGCTTTGCTAGCACATCTCTCATGCATTCGAGCATTTACCCAGTTGAGTTTCTCTTCCTGTGGCAGTGACCTTCTGCCCGTGGCTGCTAGGAATTACAGTCATTCAGTGACTGTCTCAGCATGATGGATGGCACCTGCACCCATTGAGCAATCATTCCCTGGTGTTATATTGTTTTTCTTTCTCACTTCTGCGTGGGAGTGAACTATGTGAATTCTTGAGCTAACACCAAACCAGATAATCATCTCATCTGCATGATGTATGTTTTCTTTTTTTGGACAAGGAGCTATCACTAGACATGGAATGTCTTGCCAGTAGGGCAGTAGCAATACTAGTGCTACCAGTGTCACAACTTGTGAGAGAGTAGTTTTGAAAAAGGTTGTCTCATTAATATAATCTCATTATGCAACACATTTTTGTTCAACACTAGTTGAGTAAAGCGTACTACCTCACCTCTTTCCAGAAAGACACTAAACCCTAGCTTCAGCCTAGGACCTGCCACCTTTCAGTCAAGAGTTTTATAACAACTCATTTTTCTTTATGTCTTTTTTTTTTGAGAAACGATACAGTCAAAGCAAAAATGTTCATATTTTGAAAATGTACTGCAAGTTCTCAATTGACACCCAGGGTTTGGGACTTAAATCTCCTACTGCATCAACATTGAGCTCATTATCTGTGGAATTAACCGAGTTGTGACGTTTTATATTACATTATATAAGAGTTATATAGATTTTTGTGTAATGTTGAATATGAGTTAAATCTAAATGTTTATCAGTTGTAGATCCAATCAGGTGTTTCTGAGAGTTTCATTAAAATCCATCTTGTGATATCCTGGCAAGCCATCCTATATATATGAATACATAGTCTGGCCATGACCCATACACAGACTTTAGTCATTAGATTGTCTTTCAAACTGTTTCCTCATACTATTGGACAATGAACAACATTTTTACTCTGTATATTGAGTTTTAGACACGTGTATGTTGGTTAAGGTTGATTACCTATGGCCAACATCTTAAATCAGGTTGAGTGAATAGACATTCAGTTGTAGGTGTATAACCAAGTATGACATTTTGACATAACTGTCAAAATGTATCTCGAGGTTCCTGAGAAACCTGGCTAAGAGACAAAAAAAGTATAGCCCCCCCTATGTGACATCCTTTAAACAAGGATGTCACATAGGGGGTGTATGTAATTGGAATGGCTCTTTTTATCATGCCAAATTGTAACTAAAGTTCAAACGGTCATAGCTAATTTTATGTTTTGAAAACAATTATCTGTCAACCTTCATGAATCAGGTTGTAAGCATACGTTCAATAACGACTTGCCTTAACTCATTCACTGCCAGCCGTTTCCTGATCGGTAAAGCTCTTCGCTGCCAGCATTTCTCACCGTTTTTACTGTTTTTTCAAAAGTCACAGAACGTTGCGCGCTAGGATGATGTTGATGCCAAAACAAACAAAACAAAGTGGATACTCATGTCTTACATCAGGAAGAATATACGCGTTTCGAGCTTTATCCGTTCTTTCATAATCTGTTGTTGAATTGTGATCGGCAGAAGCTTTTCCGGTTCGTGCCTCACTTTTTTTACAGCAGCGGCCCAAAACAGTCTCCTAACACATGGATTTTCTGCTTCCTGATCACGTGATGTGTAATGTATGCGGATGAAGATCGGCTTTAAAGCTGAGATGTTTGTTCTCACGGTGCGGGGGCTCATTCCGATGCCCACACAGTGAAAAAAATGCAAATGACGACTTTAGTCGTCAATGGCAGTGAATGAGTTAATAATGTAGTAGAAACTACAGAACTATATATTGTCACAGTAAGGTATACACACACACATTAGTATCTGTAATATCTTTGTTGCAGATAATTCTTTGATGTCTCAAACTTTTTATGTGTGTGTATATGTGTGTGTATCAGCAAGGCCTTACAGCAGGGGTGGGGAACCCTGGTCCATAGAGGGCCGCCTTTCAGCATATTTTAGTTTCAGCCTACTTCAACACACCTGACTTCAATCAGCAGGTGATTAACAGGTTTCTGCAGAGCCTGATGAGCTGCTGAACAGGTGAATCAACCACTGAATCAGAAGTGTTGGAGCAAAGACGTGCAGGATACCGGCCCTCAAGGAACAGGGTTCCCCACACCTGCTTTACATGATCAGTGTGGTTGATGAATAGTCTTTAGTAGAGGCCGGCCGATATATTAAATTTTTTCTATATTGGTCATCAGCCGAAATTATTTTTAAAGGCCGATTTAAAAAATAAAAAAAAAATCAGGCACCTGTGTGGCCAACTGCCGCCACTACTAGACTGAAGAAAGGACCCGAAGGACCCCAACACACCGTGTTTGTTATGTTTAGTGTTTTTTTATATTTGAAGTTCAATAAATATTAAGAGATTTATTGACCTACTTAAATTATATTGCACACAGTGAGTGTTCAGTTTTCTTTCACAATCAATGTGCTGCTAAAACGTATATATATATATATATATATATATATAGAGAGAGAGAGAGAGAGAGAGAGAGAGAGAGAGAGAGAGAGAGAGAGAGAGAGAGAGAGATATATAGATATACGCCTAATAATCGGCTTTAGGTATCAGCCACTGGCAACAAAAATTCTTTAAAAATCTGTATCAGCATCTGCCTTGAGAAAAACCACATCAGTCAGCCTTTTATCTTCAGGTCTCTACTATCCCCATATGCAACTCACTGATACCTGGTAAACCCCTAAACGTCAGCCAGATGGCACTTTGTTGTAATATTTTGCCCTTGCTTGCAGCGGGAAGATGGCGAACGTCAGCAAGTTGGAACCAAAATGCAGCAACAAGAAAAACGGGGTTCATATTCACAACTCTGTCACATCATACTCTCACTGAGCCCACGGCATTCTCAGCTTTTACTTGAGAGCGAGGGTTGTGAGGTACTCTCAAGAGTGTGTGGGTTCACCACTGCCACGCTCTATGATTAAACAGTAGCATGTGCTGACAGCTGGAGCAGAAAAGTGGGATGCACTGTGTCACAGAGAAGTGAGAAGCTGCTTGTCAGAGAAAGCTGATGGCATTAGCCTTGAGTCAAAATAAATGATGTTTAAATGTTAGCTTTATGTGAAATAAAAACTTCACGTATGAAACTGGAGTTCAAAAAATCCTGGAGATGGTAAGAAAACATTGTAATGAAGCATGTTGTGTTTCTTTTTTCTCATGTCTGTAAATGGACATCCAGTGTTCTGTTTTACTTTGACTTCCTCATAAGGAGAGATGGGTAGAATGGTCAAACTTTTACAGTTACAGATTAAACAAGGCATTCTATAAATGTAAGTTTAGGGTTAAACCTTCTGCCTTTTTACCTTTTCTTTTAAACCTGCGCAGCCTGTCGTCTCATCTGCCATCAACTGTTGTTAACACATCTCCTTTGCTAGACTGTCAGACAGATGCTCACGAAACACAAAAGATTTGCATTTTAGCTTGTCATCACTTGATCCGTTGACAGCTTCCAGCGTAAAGGTTATGGCTCTGATGTTAGCTGCTAGCTAACATTCAACCCACATCTTTTTAGAGGTGTTGTTTCAGAGAATGTGTTCCACTCAGTGTTAAGTTATGTTTCAACACAGAACTGGCTGTGGTCACAACGCAGTTAAGGCCATTTATATGTTTTGAGGTTTTCTTTCTCATATTTGTTGTCCTTGTTTGTGTTCAGTCGCTTTTTTGTCCTCCATCTTTAGCTCACCTTCTGTCACCTCCCACTGCCTTTTGTGTTTGCACAAATTGATGGAGCAGACGAACAGGTTTAGATTCACCCTGTAATCTGATTACTTGCAGAAATATTTGATAAGCATTTCCCCACTGCAGAGCTATTCATAGTGAGTTGAAAAGTAATGATTGTTCCTATCTGCCGTAGTTTTTCATAGTCGTTTAATTAACTGTAAAAATCAGATCGTGTGACTCTGACATAAGGAATTTTGTTTGACTCCTGGCCATCCGTCAGTTCAGTAGTTCTTGGTTTTCCCATTTAAATATTAAGATAAAGCTGTGTGCAAAGTCATTTTTCTGTGGTATTTTGCTTGATAATTACTTCCCTGGAAAAGTCCCAGAAGACTCACTCTTTTATAGACAATATGTTTAATTGAGCAAATTAGAAAGGCCTCTTATGTGCACAGCAGCTGTGTACACACACAGGAATCTGAAGGGAAGTTGTTGAGGCAGCAGTGGAAGGATGCTGTGAGACTCGTGAGTTTAAAACAACTTGATGGAGTCAGATGGCCTCTGACGCTCAGCACAGATGCACATAGCTAACATCTGTATGAAAACCTCCCAGCCTCCAAATCACCACCCAGCTGAAATGATTTCTGAACACTTGATACATCTGTTGACAAACTGAGTTTGGACCTTTGAGACAGTTTGCAGTGAAAATCCCATCCAGGTTTTTGGACCGCTTCATAAGGAACTACTAAATTTGTGATAATAATGATGTTGAAGAAATTAGCTGAATTGTGTTTAATTTTTCTTTATTTATCTATTTATTTTTTATCGTTTGCAGTTCAAATTTTAAAACTGCTCCTAAATCAAGATTTTGTCAAGTAAAATATCAGCAGACAAGTGGGTGAAATTTCTATTAAGTAAATATAAATAAATCAGCATTGTTCTTCTTTATGTTATTCTCAAAGATTATATAAACGAAAGGTTGCTAATAATTATTACTAATGATGTAAAAGTGCTTCCCAAAAGCAACTCAGCTGTCTTGTTTTCATTTGACTGTCTTAAATAGTTCTTTGTGTGATTAACAAGTGTATTTACAGCTTAGATGTACGAGTTACTCTGATTAGGATGGTGCTTTATTTTGTAGTTATTTTACGTCTCTGAAGGTTCGGAACACTGAAAAGCCATTTTTTAAATCTTATTTCTGATTATGATGGGTCACTTTGAGTTTTTCATGCTGGCTGAACATGAAAACAGTCTCCTACACCTATCTCCTGCATTAACTTCTGATAGAAAATAGATGGTGAAACTCTAGGATTTGAAAATCCTGACCGATCTACATCACACTGTCACTTAATATCTGGGCTGCCAACTCAGGCTCGTTGAGCGTGGGACACACTCATCTGATCCTAATTACACGCTGTCACGCCACATCTTCATCATCTCACACTGAATAAAAAAAATCCCACCCCCCGTCTCACGGATAGCAGGTGCAGGCTAGTAGATGCTAACTGTTAGCATTAGCAACTCCACCACACAGCTGAGCTCCTTCAGACATATTATCTGTTATTTGTGCTGATAAAAACATCAATGTGTCAGCGCGTGGCAGTGAGTGAAGCAGATGCAAGGATCCACATGCAGGTGAGGGAAGCAGGCAGGCAGACAAACCAGCACGAGTAAAAGTATTTAATGATCGCACGCTGGACAATGAAACAATGATCCACAAAGAGACACAGAACTGAAGGGGTTTAAATACAAGAGGGCTGGGAGCTTGGGTGATTGGAAAACGAGAGGCAGGTGGGAGCAATTAACAGAGACCCAGGCTGAACCAAATGGGGAGACAGGACAGGGTGTGACACAATGTTGCAAAGCCAACAGTCAGTTGTAGTTGCATTGCGGTTAGCCAATCAGATGCGAGATATCCAAATCCTGTTTGAAGCTACTTTCTCTTCCAGCTGATTTGTAATTCCTAAAACAGGCACATCTGAGCTTTTTTCCCCCTGAGTACGACTTACAAGGCATTCATTCCTACTAGAGACCACTGCAAATGAATTCATTAAATGAGTGAACCACACTCAGTTCAAAAAGCCAAAATAAATAGAGAATACAATAACTCTTTTTATTGTTGTTTTCAAAAACAAAACAAAAAATAAATAAAACTGTCTCATTTTCAGTTGTCATAAATTTTCATCCAGCACTAGAAAATTTAACAGAATTTTCTGTTTTAGTTCTCCGGTTGTTTCTTCCAATCACATCACTCCCAGTTATTAATGAGCTATTATGCTCATAATTCTGAGGAGGCACATGTCATCTTCTGCATATTTTTATCTAGTTATGACACCTTTGCAATTTTGTAAACTCACTGTAATACTGTTTGCTTGGATTACCTATATGTGAATTAGGGCTGGGTAATAGAAAATGTATTGTTATTGAAATTAGGGATGGACAATATATCGTCATCAATATTGGTATTGGTCGATGTTAGTCATTTTTTAACATATTGGCTCGATAAATAAAACTGGGCCGATATTAACAACCAATATTTTTTCCATCTCATCTCCATTTGTTTGCCTGTTTCAGAGGGTGAGGGGGTGATGTTTAATTGTTTAGTCATGTGACAGTGAATGTAATCATCTCAGAACCGTAAATGTGTGTGGTGTGTGTACATAATAATGTAAATTCAGCTTCAATAATTTTCATTCTATACAAAATCTGCAGATTTTTAGAAGCATTAATGTCAGTATATTGGTTATCGGCAAATATCTGTAATCGGCCATAACTGTGATCTTAATCGGCCCAAAAATTTTGTATCGGTGCATCAGTAATTGAAATTTCTGACTCTTATTGAGATAATTTTTCCCATGTCAATAAATTTGGTAATAAAAAAGATGAAAAGATTTGTGTAGGTTGGCAACGCTTGTGTCCCTTTAAGAAGCTGTACATGACTCAACGTTATCCATGTGGACCAATTTAGTTTCTGTGCATACCTGTAGTTATCGTCCATTTATCGTTATCGAGGTGAAATCCTCAAAATATCGTGATATTGATTTTAGGCCATATCGCCCAGCCCTAGTATGAATACTGTTGCTGTGATTAACAGTGAACTGAAACTAAAGCTGGTTTGTTTTCCCGTTTCAGGTCTGGTGGAGATCTGCTTGATGCATCCACTTGATGTAGTAAAAACAAGGTAAATCCATTTAAATTAAATCAACTGTAACTTCATCCTATCTCTATCGTTGCTGAAAATTTTAATTCAAGTTTAGTTTACATTTAACTCATAAATTATCTCAGCGGACTGATGATCAGAGTCTACTGTGGTCTAAAAAAACAAACAGATGAATGCTTTCACAGTTGCAACAGGGGTAGATGGGGGGGGGGGTTATTAGGAACATGAACAGTTTGTCGGACTGTTTCCTATTGAAGAAGAGGGAAGGCATGTCGGGAAAATTCTAATTTATGCTCTTTCAGTGTTCGCTAAAACCTTTGAGCTATGCCTGCCAAACTGGGACATGGGAGTGTCTCAGGCAGGACATGTGAAGCACATATTGACCCTTTGCACTAATGTCACCTAATCACGTGGGTCCACCATGCTGGACGGCAAAAGCATGTAAACGGTGAGCAACACGATTACTAAACAAAGGGGAAAGTAGAGCCTGAAATTGTTTTTGCGATCAAAACTAAAACAAAACTCCTCCAGCATTCCTTCAACTAGTTCATGCCCAGTTCAGTTATCAGAAGAAGTAGCGCATCTAGCCGGGGCTTACCAACGTTAGCTTACGTTCTCTCTGCAGCTGTTCACCGATGTAAACATGTTGTTGACTTTGCCTAAGTTCAGCCCGCTGGATTTATAACTTTATGTTATAAACAGCATTTCACTTTACACCAAAGTTGATTGTTACAAAGTCCGGATCCCTACCAGCTTTTGCTGGTGGTGTTACTGGGTTCAGCTGCTGCTCTCACACCGGAATGAGAAGATCTCTAAACGGCGACGCTCATATAAATAAATAACGTAATTTAACTCACGTAATCATATATCGGAGCTTTAATATTGTTAATAATTGTCTCGCTTTACACTACAGCGGACGGAGCGCAGCCTCTGTGGTGAAATACCCATCTATCAGGATTATCCCTGTCCCTGTCTTCCTCGTGAAATAAATTGTAACGGAATTGAAGTGATGTAACTATCTAGAGTTGTATTTTAATACACTGTAAGTAGATCACTTTTTATAAACAGAAGAATAGGCTGTTTTTATCATCAGGGAGTTTAATTAAACACTCTGTATTGACTTTGAGACAAGAAAAGAGAGAGAGTTGGGATCGTTTGAGAATCTTTAATTTCTTAATTATAAATTCTAAACAATCTACCAGGACTAACTCTGTGATGGATGAAAATGGATTTGGATGTTGTGTTGGTGCGTGTGTGTGTGTGTGTGTGTGTGTGTGTGGTTTGGTTCAGACTCCTTAGGCTGACGTCATTGAATCTGGTCGTCTTTGTTATGACTAGATATCACGAGGCTTATAAAGTGATGACATGAGCCGCTATTTTGCCGTGTACGTACCCAGTGGGGTCTCCCAAGTAGATCAGGAAATGCCAGGTCTGGAGACCTCAGATGTGCGCTGGAGCTGTCGGCGCAGCGGTCGCAGCGTTTCAAAGCCCGTCTGAAGGGTCGACCCCGGTACCAATCGACAGCGTCAGCAGGTGCTCTTATTTTGAAAGGATGTCGTCTGGTTGTTAAACGACGAAAATCTCCAACTTCACAGTTCTTAGTTTAAAGAAGAAAACACATCTGGCCAGGCTGTGCTTTTCTTTAGGATGACGGTGAATAGAACTGAAGTCAAAATGGAACTGAGCTTAAAATGGCGTTGCCTTGTTTTATATCTCTGAATTGTTGATAAGTTTTAGTAAAGTGGATTGGACACTTTAAGTCAACACCAGATTCTCTTGCGGCAGCCGAAAGCTCTGATTGGTTGGAACAATGTGTCATGCGTTTCTATGGAGATGAGGGTCAGTCTGTCTGTGCAGTAGTCCTGTTTTCATTAAACACATAATCTTTATTCCACAGATCATTCACTTGATTATTATTGATCAACATATGTTTTGCTTAATATTTTTAATCACAAATAAAGTACTTTGATTAAGTAAAAGCGTTCTTCTTCTTCTTCTCCTTCGGACTCTTCTCCTGGAATGTAAACCGTCTGAGGAACACCCGACCTTGGCTTTTATACACGGGTGTTACTGTGTACAGGGCAGCTGTGTGGAGCTGAAAATAATAAACTTCATAACCTTACAAAATGAACATCAATCTTACCTGGTAAAAACATGTTCACTGCAAATCTGAGGCCTGCTAGTCCGCTTGATTGGTCGCTGCAGTTCATCTCCGTCCTCAGTCTCCATCAAAGTTATTAAAAAGAAAAAACGAGTTGAGTTTACATCCTTGTCTCTTAGTGCAGCCAACAATGCAGCAAGCTAAAACCATTTATAATAAAATGTATTATTATTATTATTATTATTTTACTGTCAAATCAACTAAATAAAAGCGATAAAAGGCTACAAACTGGCTTGTTTTGACTACCTTCACTGGAGTTTCTACGGGTGTGAACGGTCTTTTTTCCGTCCATCATGGCGAAGGGGGCGGTCACATGAGTGGCGTGACGTCACGTGCAAAGGGTCAATAGGACAGTGTCATTGTATGCTGATGATGTGTATCTATTTAGCAGTGTTATAGAGACCTTGGACATTTTTATCTTTTCCACTAGTTTAAACTTGGTGAGTAAGAATTGTGTTTTATTAGCTATGAATACCTCCATACACCAGATACAGTTCAGACTGTAGGAAGTTAGTGTAATGCTTTATTCAGAAGCAGGAGTAGGCTGGGATGAGAATTCAACCCTGGCCTTGTGCATTAGTGTGTGTGTGTGTGTGTGTGTGTGTGTGTGTGTGTGTGTGTGTGTGTGTGTGTGTGTGTGTGTGTGTGTGTGTGTGGGGGGGTGGGGGGGCTGCTTCTGTATTAACTTCTCCGAGCAGGTATGGTGGATTGTTGTTAAAGTCTACGGCGGCCCGGAGCACAACGGCCGTTCTGGGATTCTCCAGAACTTACAGATTGTCAGTTTGCCTCTGTTCAGAAGTATAGTAGCTTTTAGTTTCCTATCGTTGGTCTCAAAGTCCCGTTCATCTAAGCTCGCACAGTCTGCAACATCCAATTCATCGCTGTCCTACTCAGAAACTGAAACCACAACAGAAGCTGTTGTAATTGCTGTAGCTCCAGATCTTCCTCAACTTCTCATGTGCTCACTTCTTCATACTTCCTTTTCTCTTGTAGTTTGGCTTCCTATGTGTTCCAACCTAAAATAACACCACTTTAGATTAAATCAAATGAGTACTGTTACAATGATCTGTTAGAATAATTAATAGAAAACAAACATCACTGTGTTTTTCCACCAAAATGCTAAACATTTTCTGTTTTTGTGTCATCTTCTAAAGTAAAAGGGGTAGATGTACATTCTAAGCTATTGCTTCTACCTACACAATTCCGATTACATAGGTCAACTGAAATTAGTTTGGTTTGTGCCAAACACGTTCAATCATTCTTTTATTCAAAGTGATTGTGAATTATTAGGAAACACCAGAAAACATCAAACGCATAAAAAAAATCTGAAAATATCCCACAAATATTAAGAAATCAGGTTACCTCATGTCATGGACGTAGTTTTCAGTTTTAAAGTGGGGGGGACACGGGGGGGG
Organism: Nothobranchius furzeri; assembly: GCF_043380555.1. Lineage (NCBI taxonomy): Eukaryota > Metazoa > Chordata > Actinopteri > Cyprinodontiformes > Nothobranchiidae > Nothobranchius > Nothobranchius furzeri. Next base: position 21,259,035 of record NC_091758.1, on the reverse strand, counting down.
GGGGGGGGTATCTTTACAGTATGTTCTAATGGGAAACAGGCTTCAACACAAACGGTTGTTTTCTGCTTGGTCCTAGAGCTCTACCAGTGTCAATTTAATATAGTGTAATATTGTTTTTGGATGGTAAAAAGTGCAGGGGTCAAAACTCGACTTAGGGAAAAAGTGGGGGGGACATGTCCCCCCTGTCCCCCCTCAAAATTACGTCCATGCCTCATGTTTGACCTCATGGTTCCAGTGCCAAAATCAGTCAAAATGCTTGAAAGAATCTGTGATGATTTCTTATGTATCAAGGATTAAAATGACTGTGGCATGGTTGTCGTAGATTGTCAACAGGTCGCAGTTTTCAAGCAATTTTTTACCGCAAAAATTTTAGCAAGGTTAGAAGAGAAGCAGGTTGGTCAACATGTCCGTAGAGTTTAAGCTTCTTCACACAATATTAATATATGTTGGTAATTTCAGGCATGTGTTCATGAACACTGCTGATTCTGACCACATGTTAAATTCAATTACCGTATTTTCTGGACTATAAGCCGCTACTTTTTTCCATGCTTTGAACCATGTGGCTTATAATGAGGTGCGGCTTTACTGAAGATTTTCCTTCACCTGCCAGGGGGTGCTTTAGCAGAAAGTGAAATGGGTGGAAGTCAAAAGTGGAAATAGAAGAAAGTGCTCATTTTAATTTAGCACATGCAAGCAGCTGGCACGACGAAGAATTTCTTTCAAATCCATACCCCCTCATCATGGAAACTACACGTATGAGTTCATATGATGCCGCATTTAAGTTGAAGGCCATCGATCTGGCAGTAAAGGAGGGAAACAGTGCTGCCGCACGTAAGCTTGGCATGAATGAATGAATCCATGGTTCAGCGCTGGAGACGGAGAACTCATTCAAGCCAGCTTCACCCAGGGAGGATGACAGCAACACGGACAGCGACACTGACATCGCCACAGAAAAAGTATGTGACGAAGCTCTTCTGAGGCTGTTCAGCTCCGACACTGAAGAAGAGGACTTTAATGGCTTTAGTGCACAAGAGGAAGATGAGAGCAAATGACTTTTCTGGTAGGCAACTGTGTTTTATTTACTAACCAGGCATGTTTTGTGTGCAGTTTTTATTTTCTAATCATCCAGGGCTTATTAATGCTGTGTCAGCGCTGTTCTTTTCTTCTAAACATGCAAATGACCGGTAATAACGTGTCAGTTCTGTTTTTATTTTATAACCATCCAGAAATGTGAATGCTATCAGTGCTGTTTTCTTTTTAAACTTGCAGGCTCGTTCACCCATGTTTAAAATTTGTTTTGTTGAATTAAAACAACAACGAAAAACTTCCATGTAGCGTCTTTCTGTCTAATTATCTTATGTTATGGCCCTACATGCACTGTGCGCCGGAGACCCGCATGTGGCTGCTGCGCTGTGGCTTGTATTTTAATGTGGCGTGTGTGTGTAGAAAACCTTTTTTTTTTTTTTGTTGGTGCTGCTTTTATTGAGGTGCGCTCTATAGTCCGGAAATTACGGTAAAAGCCATTTCTGTTAATTCCATAATCTTAACAATTCCTGTGGCAGATTAAGCGATTATTTAAATAATCAGTAGCTGCAGCTCTAATCCAAAATGTGTTAAACAATTAGTAAAAATAAATTATTTTTTCCATTTTCCATTTATTTTATTTAAAAGAGGACATTGCATATTTATAAACAGCAAAACAACTGTAAATATGCCAGATTGTAGCCTAGGCTAATTTCCATCTGCAGTCCTCTGGCAGGCTAATGTCAAAAGAGATAAAACAGACAACATTATACGTTTAGATAAAACAATAAAATAGAACAGTTAGGAACATATTGTACAAAAAACCAAAATGAAAGCAAGTCGAAATGTCATATACGATTGCATATTTGAGCATATGCATTTGCATATTTAGTTTTTGAATCTTTTTTTTTTTTTATCATTTTGTGTCTTAATATTTTTGTGAAACCCCAAGTGTTCAGGCCTTTTCCTGAGAAAGCCTCAGCCTTGCCAAACAAATCAGAAGCCAGTAAAAGTGCAAGAACAGCAACGGTTTAGAGCCGCAACAGCCTCACACCAGTGTCTCAGCCAGCCATAAACAGGTCGTGCGCTTCTACTAAAGCTTTATAGTCCTTCACAAAGCCAGCCAAGACCTCTGCCTTCCCCCCAGACCACCGCCCCCACCCCCAGCCCCTTCTCCATTCACTCCACGTCAGTAAATTGTAGCACTTCTCCTGTCATTTACGGCGGCAGTTTCTTGGTAAATAAATTGCTCTGCGTGCCTTTTAAAAATTGAGATGGTTGCACTTTAAAGGCAATGCCACCACCTGAAAACAGAGAGGGGAATGCTGGGATAAAAGCCAAGGGTGAGCGGTGCTATATTAGTGGATATTTGATACTTTGAAGGCACACGGTGTGATTTATGGTACCGTGAGGAAACTGGGGTTTATTACAGGTAAGTCTTGAGCTCTGCCTGCCCGTCCTCACACAAGGTCAGGGTTAAAAGTGCATTTGCTTATTTTCTTTGTAATGCTCTTCCTTCAGAAGTGATAAAAGTTGCTTTAAAACTGGACAGGTTTATCTATTTGTTTTCTGTTTGTGTCGCCACGTGTTTACGCTGATTTTGTGTCTTAAAATGGGCTTAAAGGAGTAGATTCCTTTTGATCCTGGCTGTTAGGAGAATGGGAATTGGTTGTTTTTTTGCTCTGTGTTTGTTTACTTATGTATTTGCAGAGATGGTCGAAATAAACAAATGAGATTTTCTAAAGATTCCACTTAAAACCACCTGAAAATGAATGCTTGGTGATTTTACCTTTAAGAGCTGAAAACACGCACATCGAAACCTAAAATGTGTGTAAATATGAATGCATAATAAAACTTCCTGTTCACACACCCAATAGACATGTGAACAAATAAACCAAGCATACATGCAGCTAACTGGGGACACTTAAGGAGTTGAAATCTATTAGCAGGAACCCTGGAGCCGAGTCTCAGACACACCTCGGCTGGGTTTCCCTCTCCTGTTCCGTGTGTGTGTGTGTGTGTGTGTGTGTGTGTGTGTGTGTGTGTGTGTGTGTGTGTGTGTGTGTGTGTGTGTGTGTGTGTGTGTGTGTGTGTCACTCTCAGGAATGGCTCTTATTAGGCACTGCTTCTTGCTTTAATGTCCACCGGTCCAAATTGAATGACAACTGGAGTGAATTTACTTTTTTCCACCAACTCAAAATCAAAGGCTTTTTTCTTTACCCTGTTCCTTTTCATGTTTTGGAAGAAAAAAAAAGCTAAAAATGTGTACACGTTTGCATCTAAATTAGGGTTTATCTTTATTTATTGGCAGCTACTCGGAGGAAGTGATTGGGTGCAGTAATTGGCGAATGTTAGCTACACGTTGTTGTAATGTTTCAGTCATCCACCCTGAAATATACATTGGCTAAAATTTTAGGAAACTTCTAAAATTTGTATATTTTTTCCCCTTTTTTTTCAAATGTAGTGGAAGATTACATCCATTATGACAAACATATTAGCCTAAGTCCCCAAAACCTTGAGTTTCTGAATATAACTGCACTTTAGACATAAAAGCAAAAGGTTTTGGTGATGCCTTGCAGTTTTATTTTTGCACTTTGACTCTCTGTGGCGTGTGTTTACCAGTCAAGTCGTGACCCCTGTTATTCATGCGTGCTAACAAGCACTTCTATCTTACTTCTGAAGGACTCCTGCAGACTCCGTCCTCAATCAGTTTGACTTCTTTCATCGTTGAGAAAGAGCCAAAAACTCGAGAGGACATGATGTGTGAGAACTGAGAACCTATTTAGATTTCTTTAACCAAACATTCAGTTACTGTACTGCTACTGAGAAAACACGCTGGGATATAGAACACTTTATGGTTATTTAGAAAAACTGAAAAAATCAGCATCATAGTACTAAACAGAGGACATTAGGAGTGAGTTTATTTTAAAACACACTCTACATGTAATGTTATTTACTTTCATAAATAGAGTCTAAACGTTAAATGGAATTCTGTAACACTTTACAATAAGGATCCATTTATAAATGTTACTTAGTGTATTATTAAGCATTAATAAACATTATTATTTAATAGTTTATTAAGTGTTACAGGGAATTCTGAAAATTAATAAACTGATTTGCCCCTAGTAATTCTTTGTAATTATCATCCCAAAATGTAAATGTAGCATAGTTCACACAAACTAAACATTTAATTACCCTTGACCATGTTACCCCCTTCAGAGGTAGAGGTGGGAAAGGGGAGGTGAAGATGGAGGGTTTGGAAGGGCAATCATCAGTTTAGCAGAGAGAGACAGTGGGATTGCAGTTACAGCTTTTCATTAACCTGGAAACCACCTAGTTACATGGTTCATGGGCTGGTCTCAGCTCACTTGGAGGTAACAAAGGGTGTCGAGCAGCACTTTCTGTAGGGGGCTGTGTGCTCAAGGCACCCCATCTGACTCTGATCAGGGTCCACTTCTCATTAGAGCCTTGCAGAGAGTCTGAGTTTCCCTTCATGTTCAGATCCTGTTACACAGGGCTCCTCCCTCACAAACATGCATGCGCAAACATACTTGTATCAAGCAGCTTCCCGACAACCTTTATGCTTCCTAACAGAGAGAGAAGCCACACCTTTTCATGCCTGCATGTGCAAGGGCAGTTTTCACAGGGTGCAGTGATCTGATATGTGCTGTCTGAGCCCCAAAATTAATAACACTCTACTGACCCCTACTATCCTGCCTCAACTCACCCACCTCATTACACTTTCTCGCTGCCCTTGTTTTAAACCCCCTCCCCTTTTCGGACTTCCTTTAGCTTTAACTCCTCCCACTTAATACAAACTGCATTTTTTTTTGTAAAATCCATCAGTGATTTAAATTTTTCACCAGCTAGCTTAGCAGTTGTTTAACAAAAACCTTCTCACGCAACTCATAAATATAGCATAAAATTCATGTTTTCATTTGGATTTTATAATGTTTTGTTTGAAGCCAAAGTTGTACATATGTTTTAATAAATCTGCAATGAATTGTACCAATTTGTAAATTGTGTTGTATAACATGGCTGCCATTGCAAACCACTATGCCTGCCTGTAGCCAGTTTCAAGCCTGTTTAAAAAAAAAAACGGCACTGGCCCATGGCTTTTCAGTGGCAATGGTACCTGCAATTGGTCAAAGCAACCGTGTAAACTCCTGGGGTTTGTACCTGAACTTTCACAAGTGCTTTGACTGCTGATGCCCAGTCTTTTTGGGTAACTTGTGATGACACTGAAGATGCCTGAATGGGTTTACCTCCTCCCTCCATTTGCCCCCAACTGCTTGGTGAACCTCTGTGCACTTAAGGAGGAATCCTAACACAACCCTGAAACAGCAGGGCACAAAGCGGCAACAGCCTGATAGCTGATCTCTCCTTGTAAAGGACCAGGCAGGTCAGTCTTAGTCAAACTGGCTCCTAATCCCTCCTGGCAATGTGAGACTTCAGGGCAAGACTTTACTTGCAGTGTAAAGGCAAACACATGCAATGTGCATCCACGATAAACTGAACTCAATCAGTGTGTTGCTTCAGCACACGGGATTGAATAAGCTGTGAGTCCACTTCATGTGAAAGCAGCTGTTTAATGAGCAGGGCAGGGTACCATATTTGACAGGATTAAATTTGATCCCTGTGGTTTTGAGTCCTGTTCACGTAAGTGTTTCCTTAGTCTTTTATTTGAAGATAATAGGTCAGCTAAATCTTTTGTCTAAACAGGTTTAACAGTAACAAACCTTCATATTTTTGGTAACCCCCTTTTCAGATAAAATCACACATACTGGACATACCACAGCGCAGACTCTGTTCATAGCACCTTTAGACACACACATCCAGTATCCATCTGTGATTGTCTAAAGATGGTGCATGAGCCAATTATGAGTCTGGCGAGACACTGTCATTTTAAACTCCAGAAACAAACACTGTAATATTTCTGAAGTATTTTTTTATTTTTGAGCAAATATAGCAGTTTGTTTATCTGTAGATTTAGCAAAATAACTCATTAAGCCAACCAACTGATTTTAATGAAACTCAGGAAGTAACCATTAGATGTATAACTTATTGACTTTCGGAGTCAACCTAATTCAAGGTGGGTACCGCAGCTAACTGACCTTAGAAAACCCAACGATGACTACAGTTCTGCTTATTTTACACACATTGAGCTCTAATTTGGTGTGGTAGCACCAGACAATAAAGACCTTTCAGAGTCAGAGGACTCCAAAGTACTTTACACTACAATCAATCATTCAATCATTCATCCATTCACATGCTGGTGGTGACTGTAGCCACAGCTGCTTTAGGGCACACTGCAAGTGGCGAGGTTGCCGAGCACAGGCGCCACCAGTCCCTCCGACCACCGCCAGCAGGCAAGACAAGTTAAGTGTCTTGCCCAAGGACACAACAGCAGAATTCTCTGTTCAAAGCTGGGATCGATCCTACAATATTTTGATTACTAGACAACCCACTCTACCTCCTGAGCATCGGCTGCTCACAAGTGCTGTGAGCACTGACAGATTTATTTGTAACTTTGATAATAACTGATGGTGTAAACCCACTCTAAGGGCCAGTCCCAAAACACGCACTTCCACCCTTGTGCCCCTCAATTGTGCGTTCCAGTCTAGTGGTGCAAGTGAGTAGGGTGTCTCAATTTTCAAGTTTGGACGTTGGCCGAAAATATGTATTTTCAAGTGTAAGTATGATCTGAAAAGATGCGTTACACGACTGTTTATGAATACTGTTAACTGTTAACAGTACTGTGTGTATTTTCTGACATGCCATCGGTGTAGTAACATCTTTTTTAGACACACACATCCAGTATCCATCTGTGATTGTCTAAAGATGGTGCATACATTTTAATATCACTTCATGCAGTAAATTAGCACAAACAGTGACTAGCATCTGCATTTAGAGAGTCTTGGAGGAACAATGCTGTGGCATGGGTCAAAGACACAATGCTCACCACCACAATTCTACAAGTTGTACACTTGTTTACTACACACGTGAAGCCATACATGCACTTCCACCAAGTGCGTTTCATAGAGGACTCTTGGCTGCAGTGTGGGTATTGGGACTGTGCCTAACTTTTGGGAAACTATCCAATTCACAATCACAACTAACAGAGTAAAAAACTGGTGTAGGAAATTACTATTGGTAAGCAAAATGTGCTTCAATCATTTGCTACCACCCAAATACACTTGAGGCATCCTGACCAGATGCCAAACCACCTCAACTGACTCCTTTCGATCCGGAGGAGCAGCGGTTCTACTCCGAGTCCCTCCCGAATGTCCGAGCTCCTCACCCTATATCTAAGGCTGAGCCCGGCCACCCTACGGAGGAAACTCATTTTGGCCGCTTGTATCCGTGATCTCGTTCTTTCAGTCATTACCCAAAGCTCATGACCATAGGTGAGGATTGGGACATAGATCGACTGGTAAATCGAGAGCCTGGCTTTCTGGCTCAGCTCCCTCTTTACCACGACAGATTGGCTCAGCGTCCGCATCACTGCAGACGCTGAACCAATCCGCCTGTCGATCTCCCGATCCCTCCTACCCTCACTCATGAACAAGACCCCGAGATACTTAAACTCCTCCACTTGAGGTAGGACTTCTCCCCTGACCCGGAGTTGGCAAGCCACCCTTTTCTGGTCGAGAACCATGGTCTCAGATTTGGAGGTACTGATCCTCATCTAGACACGATGGAGGAAATTATTATTTGACCCCTCGCTGATTTTTTTAAGTCTTTCCAATGACAAAGAAATGAAACTTCTCAGAAAGGTATCATTTTAATGGTAGGTTTATTTTAAGTGACCGATAGCACAAAGGATAAAAGATAGAAACTGATTTGCATTTTATTGAGTAAAATAAGTATTTGAATCCGTACCAACCCTTAAGTGGCTCCGTGGTTCCCACAGAGTGGTTAAACACTCCTACTCAATTAGTCACCCTTATCAAAGACACCTGTCTTAACTAGTCACCTGTATAAAAGACACCTGTCTACAAAATCAATCAATCAAGCAGACGCCAAACTCTCCAATCAGGAAAGAACAAGCAGATGTCCAAGGATGTCAGAGACAAGATTGTAGACCTGCACAAGGCTTGAATGAGCTACAAAACCATTAACAAGAATGTGGGAGAGAAGGTGACAACTGTTGGTGCAACTGTTCAAAAGAGAAGGGGCACAAAATGACCATCAAGCGACTTCGGTCTGGGGCTCCACGCAAGATCTCACCTGGTGGGGTGCCAATGATTCTGAGAAAGGTGAGAAATCATCCTAGAACGACACGGGAGGAGTTAGTTAATGACTTCAAAGTAGCTGGGACCACAGTCACCAAGAATACCATTGGAAATACATTACATCCCATTGGATTAAAATCCTGCAGTGCTCAAGAAGGCACATGTGCAGGTCAATCTCAAGTTTGCCCATGAACACCTGAAGGATTCAGAGAGTGACTGGGAGACGGTGCCGTGGTCAGATGAGGCCAAATTGAGCTCTTTGGCATTAACTCAACTTACCATGTTTGGAGGAAGAAAAATGTTGCCTATGACCCCCCAAAACATCATACCCACCGTCAAGCATGGAGATGGAAACATTTTGCTTTGGGGGTGTTTTTCAGCTAAGGGCACAGGAAAATTTCACCACATCAACAGAAGAATGGAAAGAGCCATGTATCTTCAAATCCTGAGCGACAACCTCCTTCTCTGCCAGGAAACTAAAAGTGGGTTGTGGATGGGTGTTCCAGCACGACAATGACCCAAAACTTACAGCAAAGGCAACTAAGGAATGGCTCAAGAAGAAGCACATTAAGGTCATGTAGTGGCCTAGTCAGTCTCCGGACCTTAATCCAATAGGAAACCTAAGGAGGGAGCTGAAGCTCAAAGTTGCACAGAGACAGCCTCGAACCTTAATGATTTAGAGATGATCCGCAAAGAGGAGTGGACCAAAATTCCTCCAAAAATGTGTGCAGAATTCCCACCACCCTCTGTGGCCAGAATTTCATTTGCATTTGCAATTACAGAGTGCCAGTCTGGTCTGTTGGAATTACAACAAATTGAGCTTGCATACGTAGCACTGCAATCTGCTTCCAGCACATTTCCTGCATGTTTTAGATCATGAACATGGCAGATTTGTTTAAGTTTGTGACAAATCGCTTTTATAGACACTAATGAAGGCTGGGGAGACATTTCAGCTTTCAGATTAAGTATTAAAAAGACAAATGCACATTGAGAAGATAAGTTTTGCTTTTGGTTCTACTAAACAGGCACGAGGGGGTGCTAAAACCAAAGCCAAAACATCCTAGTTGCCCTTTAACAAAGAGCAGGGACTCTGTAAAGGTGTGCTGTGGTATAGACATGCTCTTGTGTGTTTTTGGAACCAAACTGTTGCAAAGTAGTCAAGAAATTGCATCTTATATCTCTCATTTAGCACTTTGTTTATCATTTAAGCTCCCTATGAGTCCTGGAAGGGCCCGGATTTAACAGTTGTGCTTATCAGCAGACATGGAAAATTGTGCTTTGCATGCTTTCAAGCAAACTTTAAAACGTATTGGTCTATTTGTTGAGGTATGCTAATTTTGGTGTCTCGTTATGCTAATGTACATAGTAAGTCCCAGACAGCTTTAGCATGGAGGGTATCAACATGGCTGTTGGACACACTATAGAGCTCCGGACCCCACGTGACTCTCAGTTAGTAGACACCATTTTGGCAGGTAAAAAAAGGTAAACAAACACATGAACGTGAACGGGATCGGCTTGGATTTTACTTCGTCAGAGTTTACTTCACACTTTAAAACCGAAGAAATCGTTTTATATAGTCAGAAATTAAATAGTGTCCCTGGGATACTTTTTAAAAACGCCAGAAGCTGTCGGAGCGGACTTCTTACTGGACCTGGCCGGGGAACCCCTTGGGATTTACCCGGAGGAGCTGGCTCCGGCGGCTGGGGAGAGGAAAGTCAGGGCCTCTCGACGCTACTGCCCCCGCAACCCGACTCTGGATAAGCGGATGAAAATGGATGGATGGACAAATAACAGATTTGCACGTAAGTAGTTTAAATAGAGTGCTGTGCTGTTTGAATGTATAAACTGAACGCCAAGAGAAATCACTCGTTTGATTTTTTTCCGTGAATAAAATAAATATATCAGGCAGGAGCGTCTCATGATCTGTCTGAGATCTGTCTCGGTGAGACAGATAATAGCAATCCAAAGTGCTTTTTATGTGTGATCTGACACTTGATCAACCATTGCTTAAAAATTAAATACAGCTTAGCCGGTTAATTGCTGTGATCATAAAACACGGAAACAGCAGCACGCAGAAACCACGAGGCAACGTTTTACGTGATGTTTACTTGTTGCTATGAGTAATAAGACAGAAAAAGCCACGCCAAAATAAGTTTAGGAAGCCCACTAAGAATCGTATTAAAAGCATTTAAAATAAATACCATATACAGTTGAGGAAACGTTAGTTTAAGTACCTGATATGAAGCGGTCGCTGCATAAGTGAAATCCTTTACTCTCGGGGTCCCACAGTTTCATTTAAGGCCGGTCACTAGTGCGTTTTATTACAATGATCCAACGTTTGCGGCGCTCCGGATCTTGGGGAATCCTGTAGAAGGATCTTCCCTTGACTTGTCCCTGTCTGTTCTGGCATCCTGGGGCACAACAGGAATCGACCATATTTCCCGTGTGAGATTTATGACAACAAATAGTCTAGCTGCGGGCTTCTGCCTGCCAAAATGGTGCCGTTTCGATTTGAACTGTTGCATGCTGGGAAAAGTGACGTCAACTCCCGGAGCTCTATTGTTTGACTTCACTGTGCACATATATAAAAGTATGACATCTACCTGATTAAAAATAGATGACTTCCCATTATGCCAAAGACCCCTCAGAATCATGTTGTATGCATTAAGATGTTTTGCGTCAGGTCTTTTTTATGGAACTTGCAGACATTTCAGAACGTAGGAATAAAAACAAAACAGCGATGGACATTTACACTGAGTTGTTTTCAGTAAGAAGTTCTAAAGAAAGACAACTTTTTCTGTGTTGACGTAGCGAAAATTAACATGTTAACGCTCAGATTATCTAGGAGATGCTTGTTATGGATAACAACTTTACTCATTAATCATCGTGTTTCATTGCTAAGTATCTAATAAAGATGGGTGCCAGAATCATAAACTTTAAAACTCTAACCCATTACTTTTAATGTTGTGACAGATGTTGCTGTAGTTGCCCACAGATGTTAAGCAAGTAACTAAAAGTCACAAAGGAATTAACACAAAGGAGGGAAAAAGAGTTAACCATAGATAATGAGCAGATTTGCATGTCAGCGTGATTATGGATCACCTGTAATCATTTTAATTGAAGGGCTTTGCATTCCAGTGCACTAATTACAGAGTGCAACCATTTGATTTTATTTAGACCCCGACTGTTCTGACCCCCCGCTGCCTTGTCTCAAAACTCACACATGCATCATTTGATCCTATATTTCACTTCTATCTCATCCTTTCCAATCCAAATGCACTTTCTCCTGGGAGAACAGTGTGTTTGCTCTTGTGCAGGTATTCTGTAATCATAGATGACCAAACTGTAATAACATTTCAGGTGTAATCATTTTAGGTGGTGCAACTTTATGCTTAGTGAGCACATCTGCTTTTCAGATCATTAAAACCTTAATTTATTGAGCTTTTTAAGAATCTAATGTCAAATACAGACAATAAAGGCCATCGTGGTCTCACATCCAAACCATAACAACCTTGTTCAAAGGTCCACAGCAGTTAATGTTTATGTGGTGCTTTTTGTCGTGTCTGGGTTGCTGTTGCTCATACTCATGACTTACAGTTTAAATGCCTTTTAAAAACTAATGTTTGAACTTCACCTTGATGTGAATGTATAATTCACATTCCAGTGTGTGTATGTATGTATGTATGTTGTATGTATGTGTGTATGTTGTAGAATTGAATAAAATGTGAGTTTTTAAAGCATTCTACCCACAAAAATTATAAAAATAATGTTTGTTGATTTAAAAATTGCAGGATGGACACATTTCTGTTTACTGACTTAATCACAAAATCATATGTGCCTAAAATCCTAGAGCACTGGTTAGGTAGAATTATAGTTTATCTGTGAAAATGTAGCGAGCGATGGCAAGGATCATAGTGTATGTGATGTACTGTACTTAATAATTTGTGATTTTACTAATTTGACAAGCAGGCAGAGCAACCCCGTCTTGCCTGGTACCATCAACAATTCTCTGATTCATTTGTATTTGTTCTCAGTAATGAAAAAGCTCTTTGATGCCTTTATTGGTGCCTTTTTTGCAGCCCATTTCCAGCTTACCTTTAGTAACAGACTGGTTGCAAGTCACATGAGTCTTAAAACAGGCATTTGAACAAGAAAATTGGTTACAATAAACACATGAAGGGAATAAGTTGCCCCAGTTAAATAGGTGTGAGTAACTTGGTGTTCCTTACTCCCAGTACTACAAACGTAGTAAACATGCTGGTAGTGCATTGTAAACACTTAGTGATAATTAGGTTATTAATTCACAACAAAAGGCAACAGACACCTCACCGCTCCAAAGTTTAACAGTTCGTGTCTCATTTGGTTTGAAGTAAAAAATAAATCCTACAACGGTTTAATCCTCATCCTATGCTGGTAATGGAATACAGGCCAATATTAGAGGATTTATGGTATATCTCCACAATATACCGTGCTCAGCAAGTGACTGCACCCCTTTAAAAAGTATGCATTTAATCAGTAGCTCAATGAATAAAAGAACAATTTCCAGAATTTTCACAAGGCTGGCTTTCATGGAACAGTTGTTTAACTCCATAAAATGAAATTAAGGTTAATAATATCACAGATCACTAAATCTTCAGTTTTACTAAAATTGGTTGAAGAAAAAATGAATGCACCCCATAACAAAAACTACTACATCTAGTATTTTGTATGACCACCTGTGATTTTCAAGGACCACACCAAGTCTTCTAGACATGGAATGAACAAGTTGGCGACATGTTGCAACATCTATCTTTTCCATTCTTCAAGAAGAACCTCTTTTAGAGTCTGGATGCTGGATGGAGAGTGATGCTCAACTTGCTGCTGCAGAATTCCCCACAGGTGTTGGATCGGGTTCAGATCAGGAGACATAATTGTTCATTCAATCACTTTCAACCTGTTCCTCTTCAGAAATGCAGCAGTAGCTTTAGATGTGTGTTTTGGATAATTGTTGCGTTGGAAAAGTGCACGACAACCAAGTGCACGGAGGGATGGCAGTATCTTCCCCTTCAGTATCGAGCAGTACATTGTTGAGTTCATGATACCATCAATGCAGTCCCACATCCTCTGCAGTGTGTGCCGTATGATGTCACAGGAAACAATCACTCCAGGCATTCTACTGCTTTAGCTAACTGCGGTAAACTTACTTCTGTTGAATTAGACCCTAAAAGTTACAGAACCTCAAATATACCTTATGTAACAGAGCCTTATCTTCTTAAAGAGCAAGTCACACCAAAATCTACTTTTTTTTGCTGATAACGTGTATAAATAAGTGTATTATTGTGTTGTAGACATGTGTAGTTGTTATTTTTGCATTTTGGTGCATTTTCTTTAAAAATTTCAACCTAAAACCTTCAGTCCAGCGCCCTCTTCAGCTCAAAAATATTCTACTCAACAGCAGTTTGAAATCTGTCTCGACCAAGCCCCCACAATGCGGGACAGAAATTGAGTCCAATGCGGAAGTGAAATAAATTGCAGTTCCAACCTCATCTGCTGGGGCTGGTGTCAGAAGCGAGCAAATCCTCATTGACTCCCATGTTAAAAATACCAATTTCACAGCAGAAATAAACATGTGTACAACCTGGTACCAAAACCATCGACATATAAATATTGGACAATGGGTTTCCATAGACTCCAATAACACGTTTTTGAAGAAAAATGGGAGGTGGCCACCACCGCCATTTTGACCGTGTCACAGGTTCCGTCAAGCCCAGACAATTCCACAAAAGGGAAGAGAGGTGGAGCTGAGGGTGGGGCTGTAAGGCTGGGATCAACTGACGACACCCGGTCGAACTAGCTACAAGCTAACCTGAAGCTAACCCAGAGCTAACGCGGAGGTGGGAGCTAAGCTAATGGAGGTAGCAACCTAGCTACAACCGGAGTTAACTGTGCACAACACCAGAGCTTCTGAGTCAGAGATACGCCGGGCTGACCGCTGGGTAAAACCGGGTGGAACACAGAGGTCTCCCGAGACCTCCTCAAGCCGGCAGCCGCACAGCAGACAAGCGCCGCTGCGATCTGAGATGCGCAGAGCTGCCGCTGGGGAGAACCGGGTGGAAAGGTTTCCATCCCAGAGCTCCACAAGCCGGCAGCCCGCACAGCAGACAGAAGCCGCGGCGATCAGAGATGCGCCGAGCTGCGGGAAGGGGAGAACCGGGTGGAAAACATTGGTCTCCCGAGAGCTCCACAAGCCGATAGTCGGAACCCAGCTCCACCAACATGTTATATTTCAACCCATTTTCTAAAGTGCAGCATTATGTTAAATGCACTGGGTTTTACCCCATTACATTTAAATGTCATGGTTAAAGAGTACATGTTAAAATCTAAGCTCAGCTAGTGCACGAGCGGCAGTGACCTAAAATCTAAATTTAAAAGCTCAAATACAGAGAAAGTAGGATGTGGGTGAAAAGGGAAAGGTGGTGGTGATGGGGTACCTTGATAGACTGGTGCATTTCATCACTTCTGGGTAGACATTGTATCTCTATTTGTTTTCACTGATGATTAAAGTAGATGCTCATGGGTTTTCTTTTGATTCTTTGTAGAGTTAATGATCTTCATAGCAGACTCCGAGGCTGAGTAAAACCTTGCATGCCGTCTTCACTCATCCAGCCAGTATATCTTCTTTCTAACTGAGGTCTTTTAACTAAAAACAGAGCTTTTTGTCTGTGCAAATACGGCAAATGGGAAATTCACCAGATTGAGTGAAGCATTGAGTCTTATTTTCCACAGTTTGTTGCTTTGAAAAGAAATATTAGAAGCTTCCTAGCCAGAGGCTTGACAGTTCCCCTGCTGCCACAAGTACTCCTTTTCCACCCTATTATCTCCTACTCCCTGGGCCTTTTGTTTGGTCCCTGGCTTTTATAGGAGGGTAGGAGAGGGCCATGAGGAAATGAGCTGACCTCAGGGTCATAAGTGGAGTCAGGGGGCTGGAACTGGACCACGGCCCTGCCAACCTCACTTTCTCAGGGCTGGTTCAGGTTAAAGCAAGAAAAGCAAAGAAAACAGGTCGAGTTTGGGGACGGGGTGCCATCTATCCTCAACCCCACGTCGTATGACTTTAATTAAGCCAGATTTGACTTTGTTTACAGGCCCCAGTAGTCTTAAATCTTCTGGCTCTTTGCCCTTCCTCCCAAAGCCCTTATTTCACTATCCCCTCGTACCTTGGGTCCTTCTTTTCTTCTTCCCTTTAATATGGTGTCAGACATCTATTTATTATGCTGTTTTAACTGGTTTTCAGGAACGAGTTACAAGCTAACTGGGAATCCACCAAATAGGATTTGAGGGACACCCCTTCAAGATGTCAATCTGTTAGCGATATGAAAGGCTGCTCACCCCACTAAACTCCCCCTCTACTGGAACTCGGGGGGCTCTTTATGGCCCCATCAGGCACCCGCATGGACTTACAGCTGACCTTGTGACCTAGCAGTTGAAGCCATATGAGGAGGGAGTCTTTCTCTTGTCCCATTATTACCTCTATGTGTGTTTTTTTTTTGGGGGGGGGGGGGGGGGGGGGGGGCTTGTTGATGTCCCTTTTCTTGACAGAAAATTCTCAAGTTGCAATTTCATTAAACACTGTTCCTTTGACCCAATAATTTTTATCAACCTCAATTTTTGGGATGATTTTCCTTTGTAAATTGTGGATTTTTGGGACATGTTTAAAGCCTAAAACACACAGTGGTGTGCATTTGTTTCATCTAATGAATACTTTCAAATTTTTGTCCATTCATTAAACTTTTTCTTTTTTTAACCTCCAAGCTGATCTCCCACATAAAAGATTTACATGCATCTCCCCTGCTTTTATTACGGAGAGACTTGCATATTTGCCATACAGCAAAAACTCCCTCAACAAGCCCCATCACAATAAAAATTTACACAAACGTCGAAGAGCTGTTACAACTGGCTTACTGGCATGTTAGTAGCCAATAAGCTCTGTGCACAATACATAGTCTCAGGGCGTTTGCTTGCTAATTGGATCAGTTGGGTTAAATAAATGTTTAAGTTCTCCCATGTACAGAGGCGACCTGTTAGGAGCCCGTGTTCTCTGCAGAACAGGAACAAAGCAAATGAGGAGGAAAAGGAACGAAAATAAAGTGAGAGCAGGCGTCAAGAAAATCACAGGTGGAAATACTCAAATATTTTGTCATTTCAGGTTTCAAATCCAGCGAGGAACTAGTGACCCCACAAGCTACAAGAGTCTAGGAGACTGCTTCAGGACAATCTTCTACAAGGAAGGGTATGTTATTCATTTCCATTTTACAGTATTACAGAAAACAAGAGTACAAATGTTAAAGATGGTGTTTGTTTTTACATGTATAATAAGTTATTTAAAGTTAATAGTTGCTTCAAGCAAAGATCACAAACCTTTTTTTGCATAATTTGTGTTTTCTTCCTTGATGTAGAGAAAAGTTTATTGATTTGAAGAAAAACTACAAGTAAGCCAAAAAATGTAGTACTTTCTAAATGCATTCAAATGTCATCAAAAAGAGTATTTAAACCATGCAACAGTTTTGTGTTGCAGTAAAAAGAAAATATTGGGCTTTAGGTTAATTCAATAATTTCCAATGGAACCGTTGTGCCACAGGAGGAGTGTTCACATTAAACCTTCATTCTACTGGCATCCATTTTTCCCAAAATGCTTTATTTGAGTGATGGTTGTAATATAATAGGTTTAGTAAGAGAAGAGCAGCAGGCTTTGTAAATTTGGCTGATTCACCAGCTTTGCAGAAATGTACACAGAAAACGTGAGAGCGTGTCTTCCCACTCTCTGGATTTTAGGAGACTAACTTAAAGCAGTCAGCCTGCCTCGGTCCCTCCTCCTCCGCCCGCCTTGTGACAGCTCTGTGAGACAGTGCAGGTGTAGGAAAAAGTGTTTGCCACTTGTTCTGTTTACGGCGAGTCGACAGTTTTACTGCGGATATAAAGTTGATCTGCTGTGAGGTGTGAGTGAGCGCGTGGTGAGAGGGCGGGTTAGTGACAGTTGGAAATCCTCAGTTGGCTGGAGTTCATCAGACACAGCTATCCTGCTACAGTAGCTGTGCCGTCCACACACACACACACACACACACACTTATGCTGTCAGTGTGTTAACACCTTTGTATAAGTGTTGTTGTTTGGATAGGATTTTGAGGAAATCTGTCCTTTTAAAAGTCAAAAGAGGAGAATGAAGCAATAAAAATGTTTTTCCTGATTTAGGTCATGTGATCTTAGAGAAGTGAAGGTGTGTTTTTGGGATCAGGTGGGGTGGAGGGGGTTATGGTACGTCTCCACTACGTCGTTGGCCACTTATTATTGACGGTGTATTTTTGCTGTAGTCTGTAATCCCCACCCAGTAGTCCGTCTGGCCCACATCCAGACCAAACCATTTATAATTTATATAAGTAGTGCAAGGCCCTGCTGTTGTAGGATTATTAATACAAATAAACATTCCCACCCAACCTGTGGCCACACCAGGTCTTTACACTCTTAAAGGCAATGACAGAGGAAATAAGAGATTTTACTTAGCTCAGTAGTTAAATTGAAGAACAGCACGGACAACTTGATGGTTGGACTTGTTTTATCTGCATGATTATTTCAGAAAGATTTAAACACTTGTGTCTGAGGACATAGGAAATATGTAGAACAAAATATGTAAGATATGATACAGAAGTAGCAAATCTGTGTGTGAAAGTAAATTGTAAGACCAATGTCTTTCTTTAGCATGTAGACCCAGCCTTCTCGACTGGTTTTCAGCATTTAAGTGCTTTTTATTGTACATCATAAAAGGTGAATAGTGAATACTAATGTTTATCCCTGAGTATGTGTGTTTGTTTTTAACTCATTAACCGCCAGCCGTTTCCTGATCAGAAAAGCCCTTCGCTGCCAGCGTTTTTCAGCGTTTTCACTTTTTGTTAAGAGTCACAGAACGTTGCCCTCTATGATGATGTTGACGTAAAAACTACCAAAATAAAGAGTAGACTCACCTCTTACATCAGGAAGAATCAGCGCGTTTCGATCGTTATCCATTCTTTCATAATCTGTTGTCGAATTGTGATTGGCAGAAGCTTTTCCGGTTCGCGCCTCAATTTTTTTACAGCAGCGGCCTAAAATGATCTCCTAACACATGGATTTTCTGCTTCCTGATCACGTGACGTGTGACGTATGCGGATGAAGATCGGCTTTAAAGCTGGGATGTTTGTTCTCACTGTGCGGGGGCTCGTTCCGACGCCCACACAGCAAAATAATGCAAATGGCGACTTTAGTCGTCATTGGCAGTGATTGACTTAATATTAGAATATTTCATGGCCATCAGATTTAAATGGATTTTTCTGAAAGTCTTCATCAGATGTCCATCTTCAATCCTTTTAGAGGCAGATATTCAATATGACTGTCACATATAACCATCCTTAGCCAATACAAATAAGAATAATTAAACCGATTTTGCAAATTTCTACAAATAGTTTATGGGCCTTTTCCACCAGTACCTACTCAGGGAAGCTCAATTCAGTCTGGCCTGGTTCCAAGGATTTCCCACTAGTAATGATATCAGATTTAACCTGTTTCCATATGGGCCCAAGCATACTGAGCTGAGTAGAAAACGCAACATCAGAGACTGTGGTTCACTGATTGGCTAGGGAATGAATTCACTTGTTCCTCCAGAATATGCTGTCTTGCTGCCCTCCATTATGGTTCATGTTAAACAGTTTGGACTGTTTATTGAATTTTCCTACAATAAATTCAGTGAAAAAAATTGCTAATAATGTTTCACTGAATGTATCACAATATATGTTGATACATTGTATTGTCTCCCCTGAATCGTGATATGTATTGTATCGCCAAAATATCACAATACACATCCCTAACACGTACAGTTGTAGCCAAAGGTTCAGAGAATCATTTATAGACCCCTTGAAACGTGAAACCCTAACCCTGTCATTTTTCTACATATTAAAAGATTTTGAAAGAACCGGCTGATACATGACCTTAATTTGTGCGGGCAAGAAGATGTTCGTCAAACCAGGCAAGATTCAAAAGATTCTTTCCAGGTAAAAACATCAAAGTGAAATTGATATTATCTTTGCTAAACTGAACTCTAAATGTATAACATATAAAACTTGCCATGTATGAAATGTGTTGCCATAAATGGACTGTGACAAAATATTTACGTGTCCTGTTTTGTTCTGTGAACCCTGCCACACGCCAGAGTTCTGCTGAATTGTTCCTTTTTAGTCAAGGTGGCAGAGGACATTCGGAAAGGCAAAATATTTGCAGATGAGGCACTCATTGTTTACATGATAAAAAGCTCCCCGGGGTGGGTCATATTTCCCATGCACGTCCTCAAAGCAGGGCTGTGAAGCTGAACATTTTCCTTTTTTATTTAAATGCAAATGTTCTGCATGTTTACAGATTGTGTCTTTATTATTGTCTGGTTCAATTTTTGATTGGCCTTGTCTTTCTGTCACTGGCACGCTCTTCTCCAGATGGATGGAGGCTGTTAGAAAAGGAAAGGTTTATGAAAATGAAAGCCAAATTATAGACACTAATTCAAACAAACACAAGCTAACTCGTAGAGACACATCCATTCGGCTCCCCCCTTGTCCCCTGCTCTCTGTTGGGGGGGGGGGGGGGCATTTGTTTAAGGATGACAAAAGGGGACTTAGTGCGTACTTTACATTTACAATCAAATCAGGATTCAAATGATGGCCACTCACTGAAGGCCATATTTGTTCTGTAACAAATTTCACTCCTTCCTCATCACCAGTGGCTGCCCAGTCTGACCACACCCGGGAAATCTGTGGCCACCATTTGCATGGACAAAGAGAACAGGAGGAAGGGCCTTCCGTCTGGCTAAAATAACAAGTTGACACGAACAATACAAGAGATTTATTTTTGACTTTCACGAAGGATTTTCCTTGGAGTTAATCCCTTGCTCTATTTTTGTCACGAAGGCACGACTTTAGCTGTTGGATCGTACATCGACTGGAGAGTGTTTTATAATAGAGTGCAGATAAAGGCTCCTCATAATGACTGAACACAATATCATGTGTTACACGGTGTTTAAGTTTGTTCCTGTTGGTCTAATTTGTTGGGAAATCTTTGGTTACAGATTTAGGTATACATCTGGCCGGGGGGGGGGGGGGGGGTTGCTTGGAGCCGAACTAAACAGCAAATCTGGTCGGTAGTAATAATTTTTTACCACAATTATTTAATCTATTGAGAGAACAGACATGTTTTCTAAACTAACCTTAAATTCCGGCCTTAAAGGGAACAGATCTTACCCCGGCTTTCCACAGCAGCCGTCAGCAGCACGTTACTGCAGCAGCACGTCATAGCTGCTGATAGGAACCACTGTGGTCAACAGAACCTTTTCCACTGGAGCCGTCAGCAGCGCGAGTCGGCCGCGTCTCAGGAGCAGCATGTCGCGGCCTTTACGCGCCGGTTCTATTTTCTACGTGCGACGCCTCTGAAACTGGTCAAGTTCGACATTTTTGGGGAAGGAAAGACAGGAAATCGGACGCGGAAATGGAGAGAAGCACCCGAGATTTTCAGAATAAAGAACGTACTGCCTTCCGGTTGCTTTACTTTAGAAAAGGTTACTAGCTGTGCGGCCCCGTGAGAAGTTATCACCTAGCCAGCGGTCTCCTTTGTTTTTCAGGTCCGTATTGGCGATTATAAAATGGACAGAACATAAAACACAAACCATTTTGTAGTTTTATCCTGCTTGTTGTTGTGTTTACCGTGCTCGGTCGGTGACAGCTGCTCCCCTGCTGCTTCGCGTCTCGTGGGAAGGGCCAAGCAGCAGTTTACGCGAGCAAGACGTGCTGCTGCAGTAACGTGCTGCTGACGGCTCCTGTGGAAACCCGGGGTTATAGGGTCAGGATTTAAGGGTTAGTTTACATCTTAAACTGGTGAGGTGAGAAGCTAGCTTTAGCTAAGCTTCACCCACTATTCTGTTGATGAAGAGAGCTTTGTAATCATATTTTAGTTTAATCTAAGGCCAGTGACATTATTTATTTATTTATCTACCAATGATGAGTTTGGAACGGATCAAATGGATCTCATTTCTATCCTGCCAATTCTAATATTAATTTAATAGTTTTTTATTAAATGTTTATTTTTTTTATTTTGTTAGCTTTCAAATGATTCCTCTGATCCAAGGCTGAGCCCTGGTGCTCAAACACAGGATAAATTTTTCACACTTTTCTGTTATAAGTAATTAAAACAAACTTGTAGTTAAAACGTGTGTCTGTGTTTTGTTTAATGCTGAACCTTGATCCAGCATCCTAAACCTTATTTATTCTCTCCAGATTTCTGCCGTGTGACACCACTTGTCTCCATCATTTAAACTCAGTCTGTGTTTTCTAATAAAATGCTGACTTTACAACTAAAATTAGAATTATTTTGCTTCTCATTGGCTTGCAATTATCTCAAAAGTAGTTATTCATAATTAGTTTTTTTTACTTTAATTTAATCAGAAAACAATATGTGTAAAAATTACAAATCATTTGAATCTCATTTTTGTTTAAAGACCAAGTTCTCTGAGAAACTTTTTCTTTTTGTTATTTTTGAAATATAATCAGTCACTCTTGAGTTTCACATTAAGGCTGAACATTAAAATACTCTTCTATGCCCATTTAGTGCATAAGCCACCAGTAGAAAATAGACGGGACAATGCTTGAATTAGAAAAACCAGTCATGTCTACATCACACTAAAAGTTATAATTCATGGGCTCACCCATCTTGGCTCACGATGGGGAAGGTTGTTGCGTCCAGGCGAGACTAGGGGGTGTTTCTCAATGCCAAGGCACCTTGCCTTGATGTCTTGGCCCCAACCCAGTTTCCTAGGAGATGTGTCACCAGGAAGCCCCAAGGCATGTTCCAATGTTCATGTTCTACCAAGGCATCTGTTCTTCGTTTGTTAGCCGTTTAGCTAGCTGAGCAAGATACACGTTTGGTGTCTTGTAGCCTAGCCTTGGTCAAACATTTCCCAGAATACACTAATGTATTTTCAAAAAGAAGCCGGCAGCTACTTTGGGGGCAAATTTCAAGTTTAAATGTAAGTCTACTAATTGTAGCTATCTGGCTGATGTCTGAAATGTTTTAAAATTTTTTTTTTAGATGCAAAGAAGTTATCTATAGTTGGTTTGTTAGTTGCTTAGTTGTTGCAGCTTTGGTGGCTAGCAGGTAGTAACACACTTACACATTAACAAATATGTACACAATATATACACAAGTAAAAGGCTCATTATATATTTACATTGAAATGTATACATATAAAATATAATGTTATCTTCCGTGTCACGTGATGTTACGTGGCTGCTGCGGAAGCCGTGGTTACCGTTTTCTTTGCCCAAAGAAGGGCAGTGTCCTCGTAAGCAAGGCGCCTGGCCTCACAAGACATCACCTTGTGTGGCCAGGCCCGTTGACATTGAGAAACAGCCTAGAAAATGTCTCAGCAAGTAGAAGCTAACTGTTAGCATTAGCAACTCCACCACATGGCAGAACACCTTTAGGCTGGGGTTTTTTGTGGAGATAAAACATTAACGTTGCAGGGTAATATTTTTGTGAGCTGTAGATAAAGCCTGGAACATTAACTTCTAATTCCATTTTAACTGATTGTTTAAAATTTGTTTGTGTTCAAGACAAAATAATGAAAACCATGTCTCCGTCTAAATCTTAAACATCCATTTGCCCTGTCACCCGTTGACAAGTGTTTTCAATAATCAGTTGTGTTTTGCTGCTGTTTATAGTCCGTATAGAAGCCCGTCTTCTTTTGACTCTGCCGAAACCTAATGACCCATTATTCTCAGGGTTTACTCAATGGAAATGTGTGCCTGCAGTAACAATATTTACACTTGTACCAAAACGACTAAGATCATCTCTGGTGACTTGTGGGGAGTGTTGACACAACAGAGTCAATGCTGCTTTTTACAGGATATAGTCGGTCACGCCACGTTGTTCTCCTTGTCCTCAGACAATAATCATCAGATTATACGTCCTTCCATGCTGGTTCACAGATGAATTCTGCATTTGTATTTATTTTTGAGTGAAACTCGTTTAAATGTATTTGATTTCCCCCATTTCCCCCCTGCTCTTATATAATTTATACCAATATTTTACACAGCTTGACTCAACTCAAGCTTTATTTCTAAAGCTTAACTCATTCACTGCCAGCCGTTTCCTGATCGCTAACGGCTTTCGCTGCCAGCGTTTCTCACCGTTTTTACTGTTTTTTTAAGAGTCACAGAACGTTGCGTGCTAGGATGATGTCGACGCCAAAACAACCAAAACAAAGAGGTGACTCACCTCTTACATCAGGAAGAATTTGCGTGTTTTCAGCGTTATCCGTTCTTTCATAATCCGTTGTCGAATTGTGATCGGCAGACGCTTTTCCGGTTCGCGCCTCACTTTTTTTACAGGAACGGCCCAAAACGATCTCCTAACACATGGATGTTCTGCTTCCTGTTCATGTGACGTGACGTATGCGGATGAAGATCAGCTTCAGGGCTGAGATGTTTGTTCTCTCAGCGCGGGGGCTCGTTCCGATTTTCAAACAGTAAAAAAATGCAAATGACGACTTTAGTCATCATTGGCAGTGAACGGTTGGATCTAAAATGACGACTTTAGTCGTCAATAGCAGTGAATGAGTTAAAAACTGTCACCGATGATGAAGCACGCACATTAATAGGTAACTCATTCCACAGTTTTGGGCCTGCCACGGAAAAAGCCCTGTCTCACCTTTAAACGAGTCCTAGGAGGTGTGAGTTGGAGACTATTGTCTGAGCGGAGTGCCCGTGCTGGTGTATATGGATGTATCAGTGTCTGCTAGTTATTCCTTTGAGGCCTTCTACGTCTCAAAATCACAACCTTCTCTTGCTAGTTCTGTTATTTCTGCTGATGCTTTTAACCCTCTGGAGGCAGGCGTTGCAGATTTGCAACCTTAAAACCTACCTACCTGGTTACTCCACATTCGTATTTCACGAGCATTTTTTTACTCAGAAGTACCCCTGAAGGACATAGTCCTTATATTAAAACTTATTTTGAGCCTGAGAGGGTTAAACAAAATGAGAATCTGCACACTTCAATCTGCGATGTAGGAGTTTATTAGTCAAGCTTTCGGTCAGAGACCTTCATCAGGAATTCCTGATGAACAATTCCTGACGATTCTCATTTTGTTTATTCCACTTTTTGATCCAGCACCTTTTCCCAGATGAGCGGTGACTCCTTCTACTCTATCTGAGCCTGAGAGGGTTAAAACTGAAAAATAAGAATTGTGTCCTCAGGCATGATTTTTTTTCGAGTCCCCTAAAATATGAAACCTGATTAAAAAAAAGGACTACGTGGGATGTGTCATTACACTAACCACTCCTTTAGTTTCGCTGTTGGAGCCTCTTGTCTTTCAACGCGTCTCTTGCTTTGCCCTGACAGTTTAGCCAACTTCCTCTCTCGTTCTCATTCACCTGCATTCGACTTCTCTTTCTGTCAACATCTCAACAAGAGGATCTAATGGGCTGTGGCCTCCATAGATTCATAGAATCCTTGACGTGTTTCAAAACACTGCTTTGTTATGTGGCATTGTGAAACCTTCCACAGTGAATATGGGTGTCGGGATTATGTTAATCCTAATTTCCACCTTCTGCCTTTGTTTCTTTTTCTTCTTACTCTAGTGTTTCTTCACCTATGAGCTATCATTCACAAATCAGCACAGATGTGGTATATTTGGGGGGTGGAGATGTTTTATTCTGCTTTGCCTTATGCCCGGAATCACACATATGTTGTACTTCAGTTTAAATGAAAATCAATGATGTGTGTTTAAACCATGACTGTCATGTACTTTGAGATTTATCGGCTTGCAAAAATTAGTAATTCCTATGACTACAAATGAGATGGCAGTACGTTGCGTAAATGCAAAGCAGTTATCTATGGTTAGTTGCTTAGTAGTTGCAGCTTTGGCGGCTAGCCACCACAGAATGTCCTTTCCCCTAGCGTAGCTGCTACTTACCACATGGCCAGGTGGACACGCTAGAGAGATTATGTTTCTCAGCTGTCAATGGAACACCTGAGGATTCCCCCTGGAGGAGCTGCCCCAAGCGGCTGGGGAGAGGGCGATCTGGGCCTCCCTGCTTAGGCTACTGCCCTTGCGACCTGACCTCAGATGAGAGGCCGAAAGCAGATGGATGGATGGGTAATTTAATGTTGATAGAGGATTAGAGCTGTTATAGTGAATCTGCAAACAAGCTAGGTTTTAAACACAAACACGATCACAGAACTGGATTCCTGCTAGGGATTGTATGAACTAGTCGACTAGTCGACCTCACTGCTCTGTAGTGACTTTTTATGCCTGTCATCGACTAGTCGCTGTCACGTGATAATGACGAGCTGCAGTCCTCGGAAAAGACAGCAGGTGACAAGCCCCTGCGTGTCTGGATCGAGGCAGAGGCGACGCGCTGTGCCAGAGCGTCGGTACTGACACCCGCCATAAAACGGACATTTAACCAAATTGTGACCTTTTCCCTCTTGCAATTTAACCTTCCCCTCACCCCCATCCTAATCTTAACCAGCTTGCACATGCAAAGCTCTGATCGTTGACGCGCTCCAGACATCTGCGTCCTGAGCACGGCCACAGTAGCATTATCAAATCAGGTGTCACCACTCAAAAACAAATGTAACGCGATCGTTCATGTCGGCTCATTTCCTTTCATGTTTTCTGTCTTTTATTTTTGCCTGATGCACCCCGCTGCTGTGGAACGGGGTGCATCATCTGTTTTGTCCTCCGGTGACGCACTGCGGTCGGCGAGCAGCTCGCACTCCGCTGTTTTTGCGGTCGGTGGATCTTTTAGAACTGCAGTTCAATGGTAACTCATGAGGTGAATATATATGAACCCAGGTAGCAGTTTTTCTTTAGGATTGAGAGGAGATGCAGGAAGATAATAAACAGGCAGGACAGAAAAATAGTCAAAATAAAAACAAGTTAGTTTTTGTACCTGGTGGTTGCAACAAACAGACACCATTGAAGGTCATCAGAAGTGAGGAACAGAAAATGAAATAATTATTTTAATGTTTAGAGCAGCAGGAACTCAGAGAGGCTGCAGGCGCATCAGTGAGTTTGCGGCCGCTGCGCAGGGGGAGGGGGGGAGGGCTGAAGCAGGAACAGTATATATATGCAGAAACCACCGTTGTTAAAAGAGACGTGTTTAACTTTGAAAATGTGGGCGCAATTTTAATTGTCAAAAACTCCAGTGAACCAACCGACCCCCCCACCCCCCCGGCCGCTTCAGGTGTATGACGTCATCAACGACTAGTCGAAGTCAACTCGATTTTCATTACTTGACTGTCGACTTTTTAAAAAATTAAGTCATGCAACCCCTAATTCCCGCATCGCCAGAGGAAACGAGATAGCGCTAAACACCAGTCACCATTTTCTATGTTCTGTTGTTTGTGACATGAACCCCAATCTCCCAGTCCCAGGGTAGACACACAAACCACTAGGTCACTGAGCTGGTAAACAGATATTGAAGTTACCATATCATAAGGCCACAGGTAGGATTTGAACCCAGGTCTGCTGAATTCAGCACCTTTGCCACTGAACTAACAGCCAGGCAATACATTTCTTCTTTTTGGTCAGCCATTGTGAGCATAAATAAAAGATTATAAGTTTTATTTTGCATAGATTTTTGAGGATGTGCTTTTCTAGCAAATCTTGGTGGTAAAAACTTCACTCTGGCCATCCAGTCCCTGGAAAGACAGTCCTTGACATCATTGTGAGTTAGCTAGATGGCCCATGAATGCGCATTTGGAAGCTGATTGGTTAAAAACACAGTTCCGTCTCTACAGTATAATGTGTGCCTATATGTGTATAATGTGGGCCTACTCTACTGATTCTGACAGGCTTGGGAAGATTAGATCTCCCTAGCAACACATAGAAACTGAATCTGTTTGGACGAAACAACAATAATTCACTGATGTGTACGGGACTGGAGTAGCCAAGATAAACGTTTAAAGATATGATATAAAAACTGTTGGAAGTAAATGAACACAATTTTATTTAACAAGCATTATAATTTAGGTTGAAGATATAGGTTAGTTATAATATTTAGGCCTTGCTGGTCCTGACACACACCACTGTTTTATATTTATATCATTTACTTCCTTATTTAGAATTTAAAGGACATGTTTTTTTGTGACCATTAGTCTGTCACCGGTAGTGGCTGCACACATCCAAATGAGTGATGTCACTATTTTATGACTTAGAATAACTGACCTGTGTTGTTAGGGCAGGTGTGTGTGTCTTGTCTAAAAAAACACAAACAAATAAAAATTACTCAGAAGGAAAAAATTAAATGTGACTGATATCCTTGTTTCCCATTTTCATGAATGGTTTAATTGTAGGCTCACGGAAACTTTCTGTTAATAAAATACAAGGAAGTGTTGGAAATGAAAAGCTGTTTTTTTGCACCTGTTTTAGCTTAGCAACTGGTTTGTTTATTGTTTATGGATTACTTATTTTTATCTGCTTTGCTTTTGCTCCTAGATTGTGTAAAAGATGTACATAAATATTGCAAGGATCTTTTATTAGAAACAGGTTGTAGAGTGTGTACTGACACACACACACACACACACACACACACACACACACACAACGATAAACGCCTTGCATTAGATGGGCTAATTGTATTTTAAATTGCACGAGAGTAGTGAAAGACTTGGACCTGTTTGACCTGTTTTCACTTTGAGGCAGTCCCCTTAAAAAACATTTAAGAATGAAATCATCTCACAAGAAGTCAACTGTTGCCAGTAACAGTTTGTTATCAACACAAAGGCTAATGACTCTGCAGTTTTTGATGCTCGGGTCTTGTGCTGCCATGAACCTGAGCTGCTTTTTGAATTTAACTATCCAAAACGCACAAAACAAAAAGTTAGCAAAAGATTAGTGATGTCGATACAGAAAAATCCCCCTGGTGTCTTCTTTGATCAGGAAGTGGTTAATTCCACTCACGTTTCATCCAAGTCACAGACTGTGGGAAATGCCTGTGCTTGCACTTCCTAATGTATACGAAACATCCTCTGTGCCCCTCTGCAAAACAAAACTACGCATTGTCACCATCCCTGGTGCGAGTAAAACACTATTTTTACTGCGTGTGAAAGCTGAACATGCAGGGTTTTAAGTGTTGTGTATAAATAAAACCCAACAATCAAACTATTTGTCTAACACAATAAATGAGATGAGATTCATTTTAAAACAGGCACACACTATGATGCATATCACTGCTCTACTTTATTATTTATCCTGGCTTCGCGTCCTTTCTAAATCGTGGCCAAGGCACGCTACCAAAATGACTAAAATTATACACTTACCCTCTCTTCAGATGTCCTGTATATCATATTCTGAAGAAGCACTCTTAAATTATTTCCTCATCATGTACCTGCAGAACATGTTTGCTTGGGTTTGTGGTTTGAAGATATATCTTGGTAATTAAGTTGCCGAACAGCAGTAATGTACTTTCTGTTTCTGTTTTCTTAGCTGGATTTTGGCACTGCAGAAAAGTTTGACCTCTGTTGCACAAACCAGTAAAAAGAAGGGAAAGTTTAAGAAAAAAGCCTTGTGGTTGTATAAGAATCATTTCACTTCATACCTTGCCCTTAACATCAAATTGTTGCCTGTTTATAAATTAGTTCCTGGCTGTTAAAGCGGATCGGACATGTCTCAGATAAAAATTTTCTTTCTAGACCTTGAGGGGTTTCTTCCACAGTTTCTCCAAGGCAGATTTGTGGCTTTTTTCGTCCTTCCCAGCAGAACGCAGCATCTATTCTCAATTAATCTTGAAAATTCCCCAATATTAAAGGTTAGACTTTTTAAGTATCTTATTCATGAGAGAACTAAGCCATCTGTCAGCAGAGGGCATGTTCAAGAGCAAACGTCCACTGTGTGAAATCTCAAAACATTCAATGGTTGTTCAGTATGTTGTGTCTTTTTCCACCATATTGCAGTTGCACAAGATGGTTAGTTGGGCTAAATTCACTTAGAAAATGTTACAGTGATCTACGGACCTTGCTCCCATGTTTCCTGCCTTTGATCTGTAGAATAATAATAATAATAATAATAATAAAAATTAATAATAATAATACATTTTATTTCAAGCGCCTTTCAAGACTCTCAAGGTCGCTTTATAAGTGCAGGTACAGACAAGAAAAATAAAAACACCAATACAAATAATTACATAAAATAATCAAGATAAAAAAAAGGAGCTAAGACTAGATAAAAATGTAGGAATGGAGGATTACGGTTGCTAGGCTAGAGAAGGGTAGAAGAAGGAGAATAGCTATGGTGGATAAGCCAAGCGGAACATATGAGTTTTGAGATGGGACTTAAAGATTGAGAATGAGTTGATATTGCGGATGTCAGACGGGAGAATGTTCCAGAGTTTAGGGGCTGAGTAACTGAAGGCTCTGGCTCCAGTGTTACTGAGGCGAATACAGGAAACAGATAAGGAAACGGAGGATGATGAACGAAGCGAGCGAGCGGGAGTGACGACATGGATGAGATTAGAAATATATGGAGGAGCGAGATTGTGGATGGCTTTGAAAGTGTACAGAAGAATTTTTAAGTCAGTTCGGTATTTAACAGGGAGCCAGTGAAGATGGTGCAAAGCAGGAGAAATGTGATCGTAGATGGAGGTCTTGGTGATTATACGGGCGGCGGAATTCTGGACCGGCTGAAGGATATTGAGTGACTTTAGGGGAGACCGGAGAGGAGGGCATTACAGTAGTCGATGTAGCTGGTGACAAGACTGTAAATCGAAATAGCAGCAGAGTGTTGGCTGAGGGAGGGGCGGAGTCGACTGAAATTGTGGAGATGGAAGTAAGCAGTTTTTATAATATTGTTGTGTAAAACCCTGTCTGGTGGAAACGTTTGCAATAAGCATTTGTTTTGTTTTGGATGACAGAAAATACCGTATGTATTAATGTCTTGGTCTTAGTTCACATAGTGAGATACTTTTGCTCATTGGGGCCTGATTCTCCTTGTCCTACAACCATAGACATCCCTGATTATCTAAATGGCTCTAAAGACTCCTATCTCATAATCCTGCCATGTGGTGTGCTAAATGGTCAAATTGTAAATTTCCTTCTAGGATCCTAGAACCCTCCGAGGTGCTTTACAACACAAGCAGTCATTCACCCATTCACACCCTAGTGGTGATGAGCTACAATGCAGCCACATCAGCCATGGAGCACACAGACAGAGGCGAGGCTGCTGAGCACAGGCACCACCGGTCCCTTTTTCCCCCACCAGCAGGCAAATTATCTTGCCCAAGGACACAACAGCAGCATTCTCTGCTGAGAGCCGAGATCGATCCGACAACCCTCCAATTACTAGACAACCTGCTCGCCCTCCTGAGCTACTGCTGCGAAGACTGCTCTGGTCTGCTCGGGAGCACGTTCGGACATTCAACAAGCTGGACTGTCTTGCTCCGATATCACAGCTTGTGATAACTAGCAAGCAACTTGTTTAATGTAGCCAATCAGAAGTAGTCCACAAACTAATGTTTGTTTACACTGATGTCACGTTTAAACGTTTAATCTCGAGAGATTTTGCGAGATTTCCCAACTGGCCTAGGGATGTTTGTGGGGTAATGGTTTGTGTGGAGTGTGTTGTCTTTTGCACTACTTTGGGGTCTCCCACGTTTGGAACTCGTCTGACAAATTTACGTTTTTGCCATGTGAACCCAAAACATTCTCACACACGAAGCGTTGAAAAATGGCGATGGGTGACCAAGCGTTTGTTTCCATGCGCTGTGCCAGAGCGTTGCTTTCCAACGCCCGCAGTAAATCGCACATTTAACGTCGCCTTCCGGAGTATTTCTCTTATCTGATGGCACCATCTAGTGGTTGATAAGCATATTACCCACTTCTTCTGTAGCCGACAGAGCTAAAACACGTTGTTTTACAAGGATTATTCTCATGTCTTGTTGTGTTTTCATATATTTAAATTTTAAAGACTTTCTTGTCCTCGAAAAGTTCATCAACTCTGCATCAATTGAATAGTTCTGGTTGGCGCTCAGTTTCCTATTGGCATGGAGCTCTGCGAGGCAGGAAGCGTGCTTAATAAAAAATAAATAAATAAAGATGTATTGCTTACATTATATCACAGTACACGATAAGATAATCACTTTTACGTATTTTTGAAAAACCAAACCTAATTTCTGAAAGTAGAAAACTGCGGAAAGCTACTTTGACCAACATTTAACCTCTAACCTCTTGCGGTTTAACCTTCCCCTCACCCACATCCTCCTTAATAGGGTTGGGCATCATTTGATTTTGAATGATTCCGATTCCATTTCCTCGTTTCGATTCCGGTTCCTATCGATTCCCGATTCCGACTCTTTCAAGACATGACATGCTTTACATGAGCCGGGTAACCACAGGTCCTGCTTGATGAAATAATCTGAACTTAAACATGAATTTTAATTCTATGAACAACAACATCACCTTCACTTGGACAAAAACATGTTTTGGAGAAAAAAAGAAAAAGACTTGCAGCACAACCAGTGTGTTTGTTTCTGACCACAACCCGTGCACACAGACAGCTGGTGTGATCAGCTCTGGAAAGTGCTGATCACAATTTGCAGATCACGTTTATTTTTCACGGAGATTGGCCACGGATTCCTCTTCCGTCGGCACACTAGCAATCGAAATAAAAAACGTTGAGCGATTCCAGGAAAAATGAACAGTTGGAACCGGTTCGAATGGATGCTCGATTCTCGATGCCCAACTCTACTCCTTAACCCAGTTTCTCATTATAAACTTCCTGTTAACTGTGTTGGAGAGGGACGTTACAACTAGAATTTTCATGCACAAGAGGGTAAAGGACACAATTCAGTGAAATCTCAGTTTTACCTCCACAGTTGGAAAACAACGCTCTGCCATAGCGCGTCGCCTCCCTACATGCTGGGGCTCCCAACGCATCGGAAACAAACACTTGGTCACCAATCATCACTTTTCGACACTTCAGGTGTGAGAATGGCCTTACCAAGCTGCTACTGTTTGTGAAATCCTCTTCAGTGTTTAAGCTCCTGGTTTTCATTCCACCCTTGTTGGTGTCTCTTGTTTGTATTCGCCTCTTTTTTTATCCTGTTTCTGTGCTTCCTGGTGTTCCTAGTGGTTATTTCTAGTAAGTGCCGTACTCTATTAGTTCCTGTTACCTTAAATTGAATCATTTATTCCACTCACCTGCCAGCCTTCCATGGATTTCTACCTACGTTTGGGCCTACACCAAACCACTCCCCACAGATGAAAATGGCAAAGACACTCGGTCTGTCTTTGTACTTTTCCTGTTTGTGACTAATTAGCAACAAGAAAATGAACACAGATGTAAGTGTAAGCATAAATGTTTGCAGTTTCTATGCACACAGAAGTTTTGCACATTTGGGAATTACAACAAAAACTTTGCTTATTTTTTTGCAGTTTTGTTTCTCCACTACTCTCCAGCGGTCACAATCCTGTCACAGTTTAGGCTCGAATACATTTTATTTTGAGTACTTCGACTCACTCATGATTTATTCTCCTTAATTCAAACTGAGGACTAATGTCCAAACTTGCAGGTTAAATGCAGACTATGTATTAGTTCTCCACAAAATTCAGCTTACATTTCTGAATTAAAAGAGGAGCATCTCTTTGTTTTCCCTTAACTTCACATCACACATCCTTCAGCTGTATAGATAAAATGCCAGGCTTAATCTGACTTATGTTGCACTCAGCAGAGGTGACATAACCTGCAGCATGGTTAGACACACACAAATAAACCTAATGTACCAATATTTGAACTGTGAGGGAAAGCTGCGCTAATCTTTTACATGATGATTTGAACGTTCCATGATTTGAAACGAGAGTTTTTTGCTCAACCAAGGCTCTAATCTGCCTTTGTTTATTTCTTCAGATTGTAAAATCAATAACTAGAAGTTCAAGACATGTTTAAAAATAAGTATTGTGTAAATCCTGCCTGCCCTATTTCAATAGATCCAGTAATCATTTGTTTTTGGATCTTCTGCAGAATCTTTGGCTTCTACAAGGGAATCCTGCCTCCGATTCTGGCGGAGACCCCAAAACGAGCAGTGAAGGTAGGATAAAGGATATGCATGTTTGCCTTCAGAAAGCTGAAAAGCCTCTCAGGATGTCACGCGAGGCTCGGGATCTGCCTGCATTGTGAGCCGCTCTGCTGCCATATGAAAACACTCAAAGTGCAGTTGCTCTTACACAGCGCACACGTGTTGATTAAACACATAACGCCCTCAAACATGTCTGCCTCCTCAGACACTCCTGTTTGCTCTGTCAGCCAACCAAATATTGACTTGCAAACATTTGCAGCAAGCCGTCCCGTGAGCCTCATCTTTTGATAGTTACAGGAAGGCGGGATCCCTTGTTTCGTTCTGAGATGGAGTCAGGAGGGGGGGGTGCTGACAGAAAAGGGGCTGGGTTGGGAGGGGGAAACAAAGGGGGATGTAAACTTGGCACTAAGCAACTCTGTAATGAGATGCCGGAGACAGAGTGAACTTTGAAAATAAGCACTCACACTGAGAAGATGTGGTAATCGCTCACACGGTGAACAAAGCTGCCGATGGTGAGAAACTTCTGGAGCAAAGAATTCAACTAAATTAAAGCTCAGATGAAACGGCCTCTGCAGATAAACAAATCAGGAACTGCTTTAAAGCCCCAACAAGGCTGGGGTCTAGTAAAGAAACCGTCCCACGTATATCCACATTCACGTGTGTTTTAGCCAAGATGAGACTTTCTGACCGTTTCTTCATTCTGCAGTTCTTCACCTTCGAGCAGTACAAGAAGTTGCTGAATTTGACCCCGTTGTCACCTGGTTTGGTGAGTCTGGCACGCAGCAACACCTGAATACACTCTCGCTTAAAAAAATAAACACCAACACAGAGAAGCAGGAAGAATGGTGCACCCAAAGTCAAATATCTGCTCACCTGCCGAAGCCTTTTAAAACAGACAAATGCCAAGAATAATTTTACCATGCAAATGAGTCCATGAAGGTGCAACTGTTTCTATTAACATTCAGTTTTCAGTCTGAGTCCAACTAATGCAGGAGTGTGTCAGACGGTGTCATTTTAGATTGTTTTATAGAAGTGCTAACTTGCATGCCAGCACCTGCTTATTGGTTTAGATGGAACCATTCTACATTTTTGCATTTGCTTTAACAAGTTTGACTAATTCAACATTGGTTTTGTTTCCATGGAAAATAAAAATAAAGGTTTTCAAGCAAGGATTAAATGACCACAGCCTGGAATTTAAATTCTGTTAAACACAAAACGTAACCCTAACCATAGATAGATAGACAGACAGACAGACAGACAGAGACAGACAGACGATAGATAGATAGATAGATAGATAGACGATAGATAGATAGATAGATAGATAGATAGATAGATAGATAGATAGATAGATAGACGATAGATAGATAGATGATAGATAGCTAGATGGATGGATAGATAGATAGATAGATAGATAGATAATATTGAGTTTATCTAACAAATTGTATAAAAGTTCTCCCGATGGGGGTATTTTTGTTTTATTTCCTAGTTTGGTAGATGATGGTATAACTGGGCCATCAGCTGATCATCAGCTACTTTCCTGAACCATTGAATTAAATGTTAGCTTCATTCCAGGAAGCAGAGTAGCCATGCAACACTTTTATAGTTCGTTAGGCTCTGGCAGCAACTCAGAGGGTATTTTGTAAACACGTGCGTCTTTATAGCGAATATGTTGGCTGCCGTTGTGTGAATATGAACAGTGGATTGGGTTGTTACAAATACAGAAGTGGTAGAGAGCAGTTGTTTCTGTTGTTTTGAGTGTGTGAAAGTCAGATAATACCCGTGTGATTAAAAAGCAGAGTAGATGTGTGTTTTTATCCAGCTTCTGTCGGCCAGCTAAAAAGATTGTTTCGTGGAAAATGTCAACGTTAATGTTTGTGATGAAAACTAAAAACAGAACCTCCCGACACGTTTGGTTACTACAATACCGATTTGTTCTTTTGGCTGGAAGCATTATATCTACAACTGGTTAACTTTTGGAGTCAACCCAATTCAAGATGGCCACCACCACCAACTGACCCTAGAAAATACAAAGAAGGCATTAACTTAGACAGTTCTGTGTTGCTATTGAGACACTATTTGGCATCTTCTAAGATGGAAGTCATCATCAACACATAAAATACTTTAAAACCAACCAATCTGTCAGTTACTTTTCATGTTGGTCAAAAATAAATAGTCTTTTCTGACTGCCTTGACAAACAGCATATGTTGTGTTTGGGATGCTGGGCCTTCCAGCACAGGTTGCTGTTAAATGGATGCTAGACCAGCATCCAAAACACAACATATGCTGTTTTTGTCAGTAGGGACAGAGTCATTTGACCTATTTAAGCTTTTGCTGCTTTGATTAACATTAAAATTGGACTTCCTGTCTTCGCAGTCGCAGGATTCAGATAGGGCTGGGGTTAGTTTACAGGTCTAACTGGCCCACACATTTTAAAGTCCAAGATGAAAACTAAAACCCTTAGTTGTTGTTTTGTTTCCTGTTTCTTGAAGTGGATCAAAAATATTCATGATGAATGAAGCTGATCTTATAACCAGACTCCGTGTCAGCTTGTATGTTGGTGCATTTTATTACACATCGGCTCTTAAGATTTAGTATTTTCATTTGACTTGCTGGGTGTGGCCAGCGCCCATGATGTATTCAGGGGGAGGAAAATGTCAGCCATTACAAATGACTTGCCTGAAAGGCACTACCATAAACCACCAGCATGTCCTTAACTTGTTTCACAGCCGCTGGTAGAGAAGCATTTACCCATCTATCACCTCTTAATGCAGGAAGATGTGTCACCCTGTCAGAGGGACCGGCGGTGCTCCTGCTCGGCAGCCCCGGTGCCCCAGGCCAGCTGTGGCTACATGTAGCTCGTCACCACCGCAGCTTGAGCGTGTGTGTGAATGAGTGAATGACTGATTGTGTTGTAAAGCATCTTGGGGGGTTCTAGGATCAAGTACAGGCTATTTACCAAGCGCTTCCGACCCCAAATCCCCCGGAGCCCTGAACACATCAAGTGCTCTAATCACGTCAGATCATTACAGGTCGGCTGTGAATGTCTCTCTGTCTCTCCTTGTTCTGCATGGCACAGCTGAATGCCTTCACTCTGATTAATGAAGACTCACACGGTAATAATACAAATAGGGAATTAAAGCATGGCCGCCTGGCTGTGTAAACATCACGAGGCATGTCTGAGAGGATGGGTCCCGGGGCCCTGACAGCAGGATAAAGACACAGGAAGAGTAATGAGCTATAGGCACGTTCTCAACATGTTCCCATTACGCCTCTCGTTGAGCACACACACACACACACACACACACAAATATGAGAAAACTGCCCAGTGCAAAAAAATCGTAGTGCAGGTTCCACATTTAAATTGATGCCACAGGTACCTGATATCTGCATCCTTTATTCAGGTTTGACAACTTCCTATAGGGCAATTTTCTAACAACTTGTTCACTTCCTTTTTTTGTTCACCCTAATTTCCCTCCTAAATGCCATCTGGCGTTTTTTCAAACAGCCACAGGTGTCTTACGTGTCTTCTGCAAGCATTTGTCAAGTGATAGTAAGGACAGCTGTGACGGGGACAAATTTACTCTTTAGACTCTAAGAAAACTGTGACGAGTTGTGAAAAGGAAACAGTCAAGCTGTCCTAGCAGAAAGTTGTTGGCAGCCTTCGCTGTCTGTCTGCAGCGCTTTGCCTCTTCTGCTCCACCTGAGCCCGAATATTACCCTCTCATTCAGTCCCCTCCTCCTTCAGGCGCTGTCGGTGGCAGGCCTCGGCTCAGGCTTGACTGAGGCCGTCGTTGTCAACCCCTTCGAAGTGGTCAAAGTCAGCCTCCAGGCCAACAGAGAGTCCTTCAAAGAGGTTGGCTGAAATCTAATCCTGTGTTAACTTGTGAAGTGTTGGTAAATGTTCATGTTCTCCTTGTGGCTGTCTGACCAGGTCTTTAAAATTCTGTCCACCACAGCAACCCTCCGCTTTTGCCCAGGCGAGACGCATAATCAGGTCAGATGGCTTCGGGCTGAGAGGCCTGAATAAAGGATTGACCTCAACGCTGGGACGCCACGGGGTCTTCAACATGATTTACTTTGGCTTCTATTTCAATGTCAAAGATGCTCTTCCCACCAGCTCGGTAGGTAACACTTTTCAGTCCTGTTACGAGGTTTCTAACCTCTGGCTCGATGATCCTCATGATCCGAGCCGCTTTGCTGGGCCAGAATCACAAGTGTTTAACAGTATGATTGTTTACCCGGCATGGAGGAAGCAAAAATCAGACCAGCTTCCGAGATCAGCTCCTCTAATACCTTGTCTGTTTGCTCTACATAACATCCTCAAAGTTTCAGATTACACATCCGGCAGAGCCTGATGGCTCAAACAAAAGTTAATTTTTTTAAATGGAAACGTTACCATACGCCACATGTACAAACCGGAGCATCAGAGTAACTCCAATGAACTAATTGGAAGCAGACAACGGTGCTATTTTTCAAGACTAGGTAACAGTGGGAGGCCGAGCTCTGCTATATTTTCAGCTTTTTTTTCCAGTGGCGCTTAACGGACGTAGAAGCGGTCATCCTCTGTGAATGCTAATTATGTGGCCGGATGACTGAAATTGCTCCCTTTGTAGGTTATGGCCGTTTCTTTAAGCAGTGATCCTGCCTCTGAGAGCCAACGTGAGCTGTTGTTGAGCGGTGAAATGTAAATCTTGTGACTTCTGACATCTCGCTGGCAGAGCTGATGGTGGCATTTCTCCAAAGCACTTTTGTCGGCAACATGAGCAATGAGTCTGCAGCTCAATCATGTCAGTAGTCAAATTCAGATCACCAAACCCAGGCTTCCCTTGTATGAGCATTTGAATAGTGCATAGGAGGCAGATATCACACTACCATCATTCAGCAGTAGATGTGATGTGTGAGGAGATGTTTGCTTAAAGCTGTGAGGAAGTGGGCTGGCGGGTGTACTTGGGCCGCGGCCGTGTTCCCCCTTCTCCGCATCCCACTTGAAAAAAGCAGAAGAAGTGGGATTAACTGTTGATTTACCACAGCTCTCGGGGTGTCCGGCCACTTGAGAAAGCCCTGGACCAGAGAGGCTGCTGTCATTTGTAAAAATATCCTGGCCAATTAGCTGTCAGAGCTCGCTGAGCCTGGACTTCTTTGGTACAGTAATACCCCTGTGCCGAGTCACAGCCCAATTACCCAAATTGTCCCCATATGCCTCGCCAGTCTGCCGGCATGAACCCTGTTTATAAATCCTCCGTCTTGGCTCCTCCAAGAACATGTGCTTCTGCTCAGCCAATCAGAACCCCGCACCGGCATCAGGAAGCACAAAATCTGCCCCCCGCTACCATAAAATGATCCGGGCTTTCATGGAAGCTTTGCAATCATACGCCTTGGCCCCCTTTTTCTCTTTCACTTTCAGTCTCTCGTCTTCATGAGCTCGCTGGCCATACTTTCTTTAGTCACTTGTCATTTATCACTAAACCTGCCTGCTCTGAAAGTGTTTACACTAAAAATGCAATTGCTCTTTCCAGGACCCGACGTTGGAGTTCCTCAGAAAGTTTACTATTGGGCTAACGTCTGGGACCATCTCCTCCTGTGTAAATATCCCCTTTGACGTAGCCAAGAGCCGCATTCAAGGACCCCAGCCAGTGCTGGGAGAGATCAAGTACCGCACCTGCTTCCAGACCATGGCCCTGGTGTATCGTGAGGAGGGGTACGAATGCCTAAAATACTGTCACAAGGTTGTCCAAGAATTATTGAGTTATTGCTTGTTTTGGTAGCAGTTGATAGTTGGAAACCTGCTAAATTGTCTGCCACCGAACACAAATGAAGCCGTTTCAGCTCCAGGTTTGTTTTCGGTGTGTGTTGCCTACTCTAAGTCACGAATGACTTCATGCAACGTCACGAAACACCAAATCTAGATTCAGGGCTCGACTTCTCTTAAGTGTAATCGTACATTTTTCCTATTCTGTCTCTTCTTAGGCACTGGTGACATATTTTCAAACCTCGGAGCATGACAGCTCCAAACGAAGGCTTCAAGGAATGTTATATTAGCAACTGCCCTGGGCTTTTCTACGTTCCCCCCATGCAGCTCAACAAGACAAGACCCCGCGAGATGTTTGTAGTTGGGGATGTTGTTATGGTTTCTAGTTGGGGGTTGCTGCAAAAACGACCCTGAAACATTGTCACAGGAGCCCCCTCCGCCACATCCACTCCCTTTCTCTAACACAACACAGTCTCAGCTAATTAGTGGTCCCTATGGGAGACGTCGTTAAGCAGACCCTAACGAGCCGCGCGGCGCTCCACAGGTCAATCTAATCAGACAGAGGGCCAGGGAGGAAGTGGGTCGAGCCTTATTAACGCCATCAGTGGCGGGGGCAGGGTGCGGGACAGGGAGCACGAGGCAGGCAGCCACTGATCACCTTGAATGCATTAAGGGCAGGTACTCGTCGGTGGAGGCTGTTAGAACCTGATGGGGTGACGGACATGCAGAGCAGCAGGCCGGCGGGAAGCGAGCGCACGTGCACATGCTTACTGTGCTCAAACATGCAATAACAGAAGGTCAAAAAGGCAGGAAAACAAAAGCATCAAAACAGAGTTCATAGAGATCGTTTTATCAGATCTAAGTAAAAAATAACCGTGTCAAATCCGATCCTCTGTTACAGTGTCTGGTTTTATTTGCTGATTACTTTTTGTTATATCATTTCTGATTGAACCTATAATTTAAGCTAGGATATATTAAAAAAAATCATTTATATGTAGGATTTAATTGTAGTAAATGTACTTTTATGAGCTCATTAACAGATAAGCACAGCCAGTTTTTACACAGTGACTTTGCATGTTTGTGTTGACTTGTTTAAATTTGTTTTTATTTTTTTGTTTCTCTAAACAACCTGTTTTATTTGCAGGTATCTGGCGCTGTACAAAGGACTGGTTCCCAAGATAATGAGACTTGGACCAGGTGGGGGAAAATAGTGACATCAGCAGTCGCCGTAGTGGAAGTGGTGATAGATTCCCCTTTGAATATTTCCAGGAAATAAAACTTTTATTCCTCTTAAGCAAACTGTAATATTTATTTTTTGGCAAACAGCCTTTAAATGTTTTCATAAAAAATTCTGATGTCTTTAACAC
Source organism: Nothobranchius furzeri (assembly GCF_043380555.1). NCBI lineage: Eukaryota > Metazoa > Chordata > Actinopteri > Cyprinodontiformes > Nothobranchiidae > Nothobranchius > Nothobranchius furzeri. Next base: position 21,218,545 of record NC_091758.1, on the reverse strand, counting down.
CGTTTAATCTCTTTACCATGGCTGCAAAGTTTCTTATTCAATCCAATGAATAAGATCTATTTTCATGGAAATAGTCTCCACCTGTGCAGCAGAGCCTCTGAATCTGCATGAAAATGACACGACTTAAAAAAACGGATTATTTTAAACAAATAAGTCGCTCAGAAACTAAACTGGGGCTGTTTCTGTTGCAGGTGGAGCCGTGATGCTGCTGGTGTACGAACACGTGTCCGGATGGCTGCAGAGGAACTGGTGACGATGGGAGAAAAGAGGAAAGGAAATGCTTCGTGTCTCCTCTCAGTCGTGCCTTTTGGTCTATTTTTAACCGACCTCAGTGACATCAGACCAAATTAGTGTTCTTTAGGTTTTTACGGTCAGTGCAAGAAATGTAGGAAAACTGGAATTTCTTTTTAATTCAAATTAGAAATTATTTAAAGAATGATCAAATGTTGTTATAATGAAAATGTTCTGATGCTGTAAAAATACATCAAAGTGTTTTGTTTTAAAACTTTAAAAAGCCAAAATAAATCTATAAAAGTCACATTAGATGACAAAATCCTTTTTTGGAACCACTTGGCACTAAATCAGCCCGTAGACAGAGCTGAGCTGCTCAGTCGCCCACCGCTCCTTTATCAGCGTGAAGACGTAAAGCCAGGATGACCGGTAGTGACCCATGTCCAAATGGCGTTTTCCGAAAAGTCTCCAAACGTTTGTGAGGGTTCTCCGTTTTCTCACACAGGTTCCAGGGTTTTACTAGAAGGGAAATGTCAATGTCCTCTTAAAATAGTCTTTGGCTTCTGGAATCCTTTTTTAACCCTTTCCAGCATCAAAAAAATGTGAGAGTTTTGTGAGGGGTTGGAAACCAAATAAAAGATTCATTCCTTGAATAAAATCAGGTGTGTTGTGATTTGTCAACAATCACGTCCCAATCTGACCGAGGGAACCTCTCGTCCCTTCTTTCCACTGGAAAGCGTCGTAAAATGGCCGCCAGGCGTGCTACACGACGTTTAGCTGCCATTATAACGAACGAGTTCCTTTCCACCGGCGGCTACGAGTAACATTCTGGATGCATCCCAGCAGCGAAGGGACGCATCAAAACATGTCGAGCTCCGCAGTTCAGATCGAGCCAAACAGGAAGTCCAACACGAAGGCCGTGTACAACATCCGGAAACTTTCTAAATATTACGTGCGATATGTCTGAAACCCTCGTAGCATGCAGCTGTCTTTCTCCTTGCTTTTTATTGTGTGGACTTCTGAAATCACGCGTGGTGTTTTCAATTCTCCTGTGATTTTGTGACCTCACGGGATCAAACGTGTGGAACGCTTTCGCTCTCGTTTCGCGTCCGAATTGCTCCTGGGTGGAAAGGAGCTTGTGGGTAAAAGGCTGAGTCGTTACTGCCACCGCAGTTAGATCCCAACTAAAAACACTATCGTTGTTTTAGTCTGCAGGAAGCTCAAAGCTCAGTGAGGCGATGTCCTAATTCAAGAGCGTTGCTCAAAGTTTTTAAATGGCAGATTTACAAAGTGGTGATAAATCAAAAGGAAAATCCTGGTCTAGTGTTGGAAAGGTGCGGGGCTGCCACGTGCAGCTTTGACATTTTATATTCATCAACCCAATCAGTGGGTCATCATGTGCCGAGGGAGACCACCGCGACCATGTGGAGGAAACCGAACTGCAGAACATTGATCTGCAGCGACCCTGCTCCTCCTGATTGGACTTGCTTAAGGATGCACGCAGACATCTGCTGTTATCACACACGTGTTAGCTCTTATTTTAGTTCCATGCGTTCAGAGATCTGTGTTTTATTCATGCTCATCTGGTCTGCAGGCGAACCTAAACCAACTGGTGAGTGTTTCTTTAAGAGCCTAAAACCACTCACTGATGACATAATTTAGGTCTCACACACCCTAGGGCTCTGGTGTCTCGTGCGAGTACCCAGGAGTTCCCAGTTTTCCTTTCATTTGTCACGCTTCTGACCTCGATGGAGATGTGAACCAGTTGTCTCGACATTCGTGATCAGATCACTGAGATTTGGTTCATGTGACTTTTTAAATTGCAAAAATGAATAAAAAGTCTTAACTCGTGGGCGCATGTGTGTGTGTGTGTGTGTGTGTGTGTGTGTGTGTGTGTGTGTGTGTGTGTGTGTGTGTCCTTTAACAGTAGCTGTGTGTTGTCACATTTTGCCCCCCTGGTAGTGTTTCAGCTCCGCTCTGATGCAACCGTATCAGCTTTCTGCCGTTTACTGCACCGTCCCCCCAACTCGTCTTCCTGCTATCACAGCGCTTTGTTGTTTGAGGAGCCGCTAGCTGAAGCAGTCCCATCAGCCAATCAGGTGTCAGTCTGTGGCGGGGAGTCGGTGTCTCAGCAAGCTAAAACAACAAGCTTGAGAAATTCAAATCTGGCAACAAAAATTGGGGAGGGGTGGGGTGGAGGGGGTCTACACACACACACACACTTCTCTACACTATCTCCTCCACAAAAATGCAGTCGCATGCACACCTGTTTCTCAGCCGTAGGCGAATCGGCAGCTCTCAGACGCTCATCTTAACCTCATCTGGTTGCAGCTTCCACTCAGCCACGTTGGCATTTGACAGCCATCCTTAATGTGGGAGTTTCTGCGTGCCAAAATGAAAACGGCTCCTGGTTTTTTCGCTCAGGGGCCTGTGGTGACAGACTAGCAACTGCGGCTTGCAGACTGATGAAACTCTAAACGCTTAACCTGTCTTTTTTTTGTAATGAAGTGCTCAACGTCTATGTTTGTTTCATGCCTGATGGTTTGGGCGCCTGTGTTGCTGGTCGCTAAGCAACAAAGCCGCCCTTTACCTGAATTCCCCACACAACTTTTTGCCGCTCATAAATCAGTGAGAAGTGCCGTCTTCATCTTCTCCTCAGTGGCTCCACTCTGACAAGCCTTCCAACCTATGCTCGGCTCTTCTCCGCTCTCCTCGTGCAAACGCGCTTAATGATTGCGTAAAACGTTCTCGACTCACATGACATATAAAAAGCAGTGAGCCGTGCAGGCAGGCATGAAGGCACGGCAGCAGGCATGTCGGGAGTTTCTCAGCTGATTTGTTTTTTGCTCTCCTCTCTAGGAGGTTTTGCTCACCTTCTCTGCTCAGCGTTGTTGTTTTAAGACATTAGGAAAACACTCTGGTTGTCGTCTGCTTCTTTTAGAAATGTCCGCTGAGCAGAAGCATGCATGCAGCCTCGTGTTCAGCCAGTGTCAACACTCTCTGCTCTGTGTTAGTCTACAAAAAGCTGTCGTGTTTCTGATTGCATGTGGAGAAGTAAAGATAACCATACGACACCGAAGTCAGTCTGAGCATAATTAATTATAAACACGCGTCTGCGCCTTTTGGACCGGACAGCTGAACAGCGTTAGATTACAAGAGCCGGGATTATCAGCGTTTCCTTATTGGAAAAACTTTTTGTTCCCTTTTTTTATAACATCATAGTGTGGTGTGAGTCAGACTTGTAGTTCAGCGTTGTTGTGTTTGAGCCCAGGACGTTTGGCGTTGGTGATAGATGGTTAATGGTAAAGAGCTGGCCCAGCCCGGTGTGTGATCATCGCGGCCCTGTGATGTGGTTCATGTACGGTCAAAGCAACACCACGATCCGTGAGCAACGGTCCGTGACCACTGGATGCGGGGAAGAGTGATTTCCAAGTCAAATCAGCTCCTGCAAGGGGAGGACTGTTGACACTGTGGCACACAGGGACTGTTTATGCTGCAACATGGAGAGAGACTCCGAGCTAAACCCAGCACTCTGCCTGAACCCTCGGCGGCAGCCCGAGAGAGCAGGTGAGCGACTATCAAGCGATCAATCAACACCTTCATGCTGGGGCCCAGTTTGTTTAAATCCCTGTTTTCCACTACAGGGCCAGACGGAACTTGCCCGAGATTATTTATTGCTCCACGTTTCCCCTTAAAAACAAAAACTACAGAAAGCCTTTTCTGCATCATTTTGGAATGCTGGTCATTTCTCAGCTGTTCCGAGTGCTTTTATTTTGTAATAAACATGGCGGTTTGGCCCCTTGTGTGGCTCAATGAAGGTTTGCACCTGCTGACCTTGGAGGCCGCAGGCCGGCTGCTCCCAGACGGAACCACAACCCGTATTTTTCAAACTCTTTTTCAACAACGATCTTCTAATCCAGCATTTCTTCTAAAAGCTGAGAGACTCGGAACGTCTTAAAAAATTTTTGATTAACTAATGTTTTTTATAGAAGAAGCCATTCTGCCATTTTTCTAAACTTAAAAAAATAAAAATACTTCCTCTTATTTTTTATTTTAAAATATTCATCAGTGATGCTAAACTTAAATATTTGCTTCTAAAATTTTGTCTTCATTCATTTAACCTAAAAAATGTCTTTGTCACTTGGCTAAAATAGGATTATAACTTTTTGTGACCAGAGAAATGGCCGTAATAAACGTAATGAGGTGACGAGATGTGATGTTTTATTAGCCAGGATCATTTGGAAAGAGCTGCACTTTGGCGACAAACACTGCACGCTCCAAGCTTTTGATGGACTCTCCTAATGAGCCATGACAGGGAAATCAAAAACGCAGGCTTTGCTAGGGCGAGCAAATTCTTTTTCATTCTTTTTTGTTTATGAAAATCAGGTTCCTAGTCATGTAAAACAGCCAAAATGCCACAATGCCCTGCGTTTAATGTCTTGGTATGTTAATAAGTTGGTTTAGTTGTGATGTTTGGGTTGTGTTTTTTTAAATTCCTCAAACAACCAGGAGATAAAAATGTGAAAACCAGTAACATTTAATAAGATACATTCAATTCCATTGTGCAACATTTGTCCATAATCCGACATGAGACCAAAGCCAATTTAGTCCAAATGTGCATGAAGGTTTCCATGCTTCCTGTGAGGCTAATTGCACTTCATTCAACGTACCTTAAACTAATAAATAAAAGGTCAGCGTGGCTCCTCCTCAGGCCACTCTCTCAGAGGAACGGGAAAATCTATCGTATCAAATCACAACAGAAAAATGTACAAGAGAGAAGCAGTAACAAGTTATTAACAAGCACACTGAAACACTCGGGCCGAGTGTTTGCCTTTTTTTCCTTGATTCCTGAACTTATACGTTACCCCTTTTGCCCAAAGAGTGGAGTAAAGAGTCTGAGAGGAGTAATGCAGCTGGATGGAGGAGCAGTCACACACCAGTCCTTCAGAACACCTGTCCTGCCCGCTGTTTTGGACAACCAGTCTGTTTGCGTCGACTCTACTCTGTGTGTGTGTGTGTGTGTGTGTGGGTCTGAGTCTGTGTGTGGGGTGGCAGGCTCTGATGGAGCTAATCTGGGATCCTTCATGGAAGGGCAGCACCATCCTCCTCGTCTCTCGCCCCGTTGACTCCCCCTCTCTCTGCCACCAGCCCGTGACCTCACAGGGCCGACGCGGCGACCAGGTGGATGGCGTCACAATTGGCCGCCATGCTCTTGAAGGCCAGAGGAGTGGTGATGTCACAGCTGCGGGGAGATAGAGCACTGCCATTGGCCGGCTGCCATGTGGGTCCGGTCACATAACCCGACATGGTGGCGCTGTACCCCATGTAGGGTGACGCTGGGGTGGGAGGGCGGTAGGGATGGATGCTGGGTGCTGTGGCATAGCTGTTCACTGTGGGCAATCCACTCTGCGTCTGGGATTAAAAAGCCATAAAGGGAGTGGGATTACACATCTGAAAACAATCTAAGGGAACAAAAATGTCTAGAAAACTTAATAGACATCTCACACACACACACACACACACACACACACACACACACACTTGAGCAGCTGTCGAACAAGATGTAGAAATAAGTGAAAGTGATGCTGGATGAATTATAAACAGCAGACTTATATTCTACCCTCACTGCCACCACATAAAAATCCCATTTTCCCAGTTTTGATGAATAAATGAACAATTATGCGCGCTCACGCTCCTGGAGAGCATTAAAGCAGCATAAAAACCAAACATGCATGGTCACCCCTCACTATAAGCTGCTTTTTGGAAAAGTGGACCTTCCGCCAGCAGATTCGCCACCGATGGAGACTTGTTAGGGGAAACAGATGTCATGACAGATTGAGAGAAAATACAGGAAGAAGGAAAATGTGATCAGGAACGAGGCGAGGGCAGCGTCTCTGGCGCTGTGACAAGACTTGACTTGAGGGTTTCACCAAGACGTTTGGATCAGGGAGGCTGAGTTTCTGCGGATGGGTGGTCTCCTAAATTCCTCCAAACAATTTTTACAACTTTCTGATTCCGGGGCATCTTTTCATTCACCTACTGCTCTGATTCTGACAGAGTTCTGCAACAATTCTGGGTATAAAATAACAAAACCTAAAGCAGATATTGTTTCTCTTCATGCACATTTAGACTGTGCCTAGTTTAGGTATTTCTGTCTCAGGAGCATCCTGCAGATGAACATTCCAATAAATACTTAGAAATATATTTATTTTATTTCCTTGCCTTTAAGTTTGCAATATTTAAAAGTTTCTCTTGAACATTATTCAAACATAGGTTTACCCCAGATTATCTCACTTATCAGTGAAAGTTTTATTTTATTTTTCTTGCAACGTTATTTACAGATTTTTATGACTTAAAAATAGTAAATTTCAAATCATAAAAAATTCTGAGACATTTAAGTATTTTATTTAAATAAAACGAAAATTTATATAAAGCAGCTTTTTAAAACTCAAATTTAAAGATTTGTTTTATTAAATGTGCCTTATTTAATAAATTGTTTTAATTTGTATTTTAATCAGTTTGTCTTCTGACTAAATAAAACATTTAAGAGAAAATTAATTTCTTGTAAAACTGTTAAGTGAACTCTTATTTTTTTCTTCTTGTGTTGAGGGTTGAAATGATATTCGGGTTTTTACCGCACCAGCACCGCACCAGGTGTAGAAGCTGCACCGGTCCGGTGCTGCTCTGTCACCTGATCAGCGCCTGCAGGCTACATGTTTGGCCTCTCAAACGCACGACCTGGGTTTAGGAGATCTGGGCCTGCTGGCGTGTTTCAGCAGAAATAAAACCAGGAAATCATGCAGATTCAAACGTTTGTTTCGGTTAAATAAAGCAAAAAGTTTGAATATTTTTGTTACTTTGCTGGTAAAACAAATCATTAGATCCTGTAGAAAATCTGAGACTAACTCCTATTTATTATTTGTTTTATTTAACATTAATAAACTCCATAATTCGTTATTCTCCACATTCATTTGCAATTTTTTTCTAGATACTCAGAACGCGCCCAAACAAACATGGCCGGCCTTGTCTTCTGCGGAATGAACCTGAAAAACTCCGCAGGAGGAAGTTGCGCAATAACTCGGACGTTTTGATAATGCGTCAAAATAAGGATAAATCACTGCACGCATGCGCGCACACGGCTTTTTCCAACTGTTCACATCATGACTCTGGATTTAAACCACCAAAACGTGTAGTTATGGACAAAAGATAAGAAATATATAAATATAGTTTTAATTTGGGGAAAAAAGTTACAGCTGAAGAATTTTAGAAGTGAAATTGCTCGTGTGTGTCTCATATATTTTATCTCAGCGTGTAGTAAAGTCAATTAATAACCAAGGATTTTGTCTTTTATGTGTTTTTGAATTTGTTTCATTTTGGAGGTGACAAAATGTTTAACTCGGTAGAATTCACCGTTAACATCATGAGCTTGGCTGAGAGTAAAGCTCCCCAATATGAAAAACACTGTGTGTGTGTGTGTGTGTGTGTGTGTGTGTGTGTGTGTGTGTGTGTGTGTGTGTGTGTGTGTGTGTGTATATATATATATATATATATATATATATATATATTAAATCAAAATTTCGAAGCAGCTTGTTAAAGCTAAAAATTGTAATTCTCACAAAAGATAAAAGTTAAATAATCCAATAATCCAATCTGAGCTGTCTTTATTTTGCATTAGATTTTTGAGAAATATTTATTTTTAAAAAGGTAAATAAATTAAAGGAGACGTGTCCATTTGCTGCATATTTTGCGTCTGGATTTAAATGCGCATTATCCACGCCACTGACTATAGTGGAGATCTCGCTGCTGGGAAATTAGTCCTGTTAAAAGCGCTCCATTCTTCTAGTTTGGCGCTGCAAACGGGTGGCATGTCACTAACTGGGGGTGAAACAGACAGAGAACAGGAAAGTCGGGAGTTGAACAGGAGAAAATAGAGCGACTCTGGTCTGCTGCTGCTGTCCATGCATCCATCAGCCGCAGGTTTGTCCGGTTGCATAAGACGTTAAACTAAGTGACTTTTTGCACCGAAGCGTGCATGTTTGTCATCTCTGCGTCAAGTCCGCGCGCTGTCAAGCGTGTGGTTCAGTGTCCCGTAAAATGAAAATGATCCATCTTTCATTTATGACTCTAAAGTTTGAGATCTCAGGTAGGCTAATAAACATGTTTTAAAATTGGTCATTTAAGAGGATGAAAACAGCTCATTGGTGACTTAATTCATTTAAAATGAACCAGAATAAACTGTTTAGATTGCTCTCGCAGGGCCGAAGAAGCAGGAACTTAGGCCATAACGTATTAAAAATCTTCAGATTTACTTCCTGATTGTAACGAACAGTAAAATCACCAATTATTTTTTTACATAAAACATTTTATGATATAAGATATATTTGTAAAGTAAATCTTTAAATTGTAGCCAACGTGTGTTTTTATCTAAGTGCGCGCAAAAACTCCTATTGGCCAAAAATGCTGTCAGAAAGCTCGTGCACATCTTCGTTTGATTACCTTTCACGTTTTATAAAGTCTATCTACTTTTTCTAAACAAAACAAAAAAGAAGTTTCCTGCTAAATCACCTCTCACATTGCGCTCAGCCCTCTGCACAAAGAAACTGCCAAACATCTGCAAATCATTTGGAAAATGCAGAACTTGTTTAGGGAAGCCAACTCCGCTCCACAACACCATCCCGGCGCTTTGTTTGTCCCGTTTAAAGCTCACGGTGTTGGGTTTGAGCTGCGGAGAGGAGCCGGACCCCTGACAGCCCTTCCCCTCCTGCTTCTGGTAAACCCGCACCCAGAAAACCCCCCTCTCACACCACCGAGCCGACCATTAACACTGATTTATCCCGGATCCGGTTTCACTGTGTCCAAAACATTAGTGGTCGTGTTTGAGCGGAGAGATCCGGGCCTTTTACCTGCATGTGTCATGGAGTCTGCAATACAAACACGGCCAGCTCTGGGGCAGCTTTAGCAAAATGGCACCGCTAATAACCTGAACACTTGATCTTAACCCTTCTCCTGCAAAACCATCTGTTTCCTGCTTTTTTAAATCAGTATCAGCAGGCAGGGTTCCCCCAACAGGCATGGGAGGTTTTTTATCAGCTTTTCTTTAAATAAATAAGGAAATTAGAAGCTCGTTTTTCTTTTAAACACACACACACTCACACACATTCTTGCACGCAAAGTGGTTTAAATGTGGTGCAATAAAGAACCGGCTTTGCGCAGCCGTGCTTACTTTGTTGCTCTGTAATAGACCGTATCCCCAGAATATCTGTTACAGAGTGCGAGGAGGGCCATATCCTGTGCATGGCCATGTGTCCGGGGAGCGTGGGCATGCCGGGGGGAGTGGGCACTTTGGAGGCCGGGTATGAGTACAAGTGGTTGTAGGGTAACGTGGGCTGTGGCGGTGGGTGAGGCGGCTGTTTGCCCGACTCGTACTGGCTCTGCTGGGACAGATTCCCGATCTTGTTCCGGAGGATCCGGCTGATGGAGCTGACGGAAGGCAGGTTGAACTTGTCACAAACCCCGTCCGCCAGTAACCGATCCCGGATCTCCCAGGCAAAAATCCCCGGGTCTCTCTGCTTGTAGGTCCTTATGTGTTTGACCACAGTGGGCGTGGTGACCCGCGGCTTGCTGCCTCCGATGGCTCCCGGGAGGATGGAGCCGGTCTCGTTGTAGCGGGCCAGGATCTTGCTGACGCAGCCGTGGGAGACCCGTAGCTGCCGGCTGATGTCGCAGGGTCGAATCCCGAGCTGGGCCAGCTCCACGATCCGGAGCCGGATGGCGTTGGGGAGCGGCCGGCCGTTCACGAAAACCCCACCGAGCTGGTTCACCTCACCAAAGGCTGGTTCTGTGGGCAAAACAAACACAAACGTCAGACACAAGGCACACACACACACACACACACACACACACACACACCGATGCACATTTAAACATTAATAAATACATGTAATTTTTGTTGTACAAGAATCGGCTTTAAATAAACAAGTAAACAAATAAAATCCATCATGAGAACTTCTAACTTGGAGTTAGTGAGTTTCTTAGCTGAACACTGCAGCTCCACAGCTGTGCGCATTCAGGGCTGCGCGCCACGCGGATGTCCTGCGCTCGCTGTCAAAAACTCGTGCGTAAATATTCCTAAAAAATCCACTTCCCTGCTCTAATCCCGTCAAAACATCCCATATCCCTCACCATTCTGATACATCTCTGAGCTGCTGCTGCATCCCTGTCAAGAAGGGAGTAAAAACCGCAACTCCAAGTTGGAACTCACCCATCGTGCTACAACCGCCGAGGAAGAAAACGGTGTCCGCTTTGTGCCTCCTCCGTGGATCCAGCCCAGCGTCCAGCGTGTCCGCCGTCCGAAACCGCGTTCAAGAAAAAAAAAGGTCTCCTTTTGTGACCAGGAACTACAGAGACAATTTCTCTTTCTGTTTCCTGAAGGCACCGGAGACAGGCTTTACATTTCAATCTGCTATCAGGAGGCCGGGCTTGAGAGGAGAGCGCGCGCTGGTTGGACGGCGCGCGCCATCTGCGTTCAGCTGCTGCTGCCATTGGAGGAAAAGTTAGACAAGACAAGTCAACAAGGATGACCCTCCCCTCCGTCTTCTCACTGCCTCACCCCCGCCCCCTCCCAAAAAGCTCCAGGATAGATCATTGAGACAGATTGATGGCATATTCCGATTTTCACTCAGAATTTTACATCGTGCGTCAATCTTTCATCATCATAAAGACACGTCTCTGCAGAAAAGCTGCATTATTAACTAAAACCTAAAGGTAGATTGCATTTGCAAATTTTTACGAATTATTTCTGAATAAAATGTTAACGGGACCTGAGTGATTCCTGCTACAACTTATTCCTCGAAATCTTGGCAGAAAAGTCGAAATCGTTCATTTGGAGAAACTATTTTAAGTATTTCTTAGCCAAATGAAGCAAGTTCTACTTTGAATTGATGCTTTCTAATCCACCTGGTTCGTATGAGAAACTCCAAACGAAACCATCACAATTGGGTTGATTTAATATTAATGGAAATGTAAAATAAAGCTGAATAGAAACAGGAGATTTGGGTGAATTCACAATGCAACATTTAGATATTCATCTGCGTTCACGCCTTCAAAATAAACGATTTGCATCAACTCATATCAGTGTCAGATTATACACCGCACATGGAAATTATGCGGACCTTTCTATATTTTTATTTTTAAAACTTTACCTCGGTGTCCTCTGACGCACAGACTTGGTTTCCTGCTGAAACCTCACTTGCGCTTAATAATGAAGAATTGTTTGCTCCGCGGGCCAGACACAAACACCCTGACTTTGCACCTTCTCTTTCTTCCCGCCGTGCCACATGCTTCAGGTTATCCCCTGTCATATTTTATTTAAAGGCCGCGGCGCGTGACTGACCTTCATCTCGTGGTCTAAAGGGATCAGTCTGTATGGAAACATAGGCTCTCCCGCACAATTAGGAATATTGCTAAAAAAGCTCCGCAGACATGAAACGCCACGAGGAGCCGAAACGTACACATTCATGTATTTGTTCCAGCACGCGCAGCTCCATGGGCTGCAGACTGGAGGTTGTGTTTACCTTTCCCACCTATCCAGGAGGACGTCACAGATGTGCGTAAATTAGGATTTTTCCCCACCTGTTTTTGTTTACATTCAGGCTAAATCCTCTCTTTTTTACCCCCCCCCCCCCCCATCCCCACCTGCCCGCACCATGCATGTTTACGGGGAAACTCGCTCAGCTTGTTTCCACTGAGGTGAGACAACAAAAAGTCACATGTGAGGGGTCAACGTTCTCTGCTGGCTGCTCCATCCTTACGCACCTTTGATTCAGGAGCTGGACATCCTGCAGGCGCGTGAAGGTGAAGATGTTTAAAGCGTCGCTGTTGCATGGAAATAATAATAATAATAATAATAATAATAATAATAATCTTATGGCCATGTAATGGTTTCTGACATTATTATTGTTATTATTATTATTATTATTATTATTATTATTATTATTATTATTATTATTAAGCCTTTTCTTCTAATGAACTGTACATAAAGAATTAAAAATTCTAACGTGTCTCTGAGTTCTCACGTGGTTACCCAGAATTTTACTTGGCGTTGTTGTTTTCGCCTTCTCCATTCTTCCCACCGACCTGAATTGTCCCTGCTGCCCCTGAAGGCATCATCTCACCTGTCGGACAGATAACGGACTCCGAGCTGCGCAGATGCTGTTAGCACTTTTGTTCTCCTCAATCCAGCATTTAATTTGTCTGTTATTTTTATTTCATTTCTGTTTTACTTCACTGTCTTATCACCATCTTTCTTTTAGTTTCACCGATAAAAGATCTGTTAAAAAGGTAAAATGAACTTTTAGGATTCTTGTCCTGGTCAGACTAACTTTATTCTGCCTGTTTGCAACTGTTTACTCCACAGAGAAACTTTGCTGCAGATTATTTAGACGCTGCAGCAAACTTCAGCTAAAGCTTGGGTTATTCAGCATTTGTCTGTTCAAATAGGCACATTTGAAACGTTTTAATAGTTTTTTAATCCTAAAAGAGTAAAAGCTGGTTTAGTTTCAGCTCATCTATTCTGCTTTAGACGTATTCCAGGGAGTCAAAATATAAAATTCACATTAAGGTACACTTGTGGTATTATTCGTACCTCACTGATTTAAATATAATAAATATTCTGATCAAAGTTGAGATGACGTCAGTACCGCAGCCGCTGCGGGTTTAGTTTTTCCATTTGCCGGTTTTCAACGAGTAAAGACATGAAGTAGCACATCCTGGTTCTTTTGTTCATTTAGGGTCAAACTGTTGGAACCAACTGGAGTAAATTCCCTTCTTGAAATTTGATCTGATCATTTCATCATAACGTTCAACTAATGATTAGAAAACTGGTTTCTGAACTGCAACAATAAAATAAGAACTCCTCCAACCTGATAGAAACAAGGTTTGTCTAAATTAAAACGGTCCAAGTGAAACTGCTGTCTTTTCAAAATGTAATTCCTATAAAATCTGGCACTTCATTCATGTCGAACTCAGACTCAATCCACGCTGCCAGATTTTCACATTTATGTATCAAAACATATTTTATTACCAAATTACCAATATTTATTAAAATAATAAACGTATTATAACCGGTATTTAGTTTAAAAATAATTTTCTATTTATAGGAAAAAATGTATGTCCTAATCTGCTTTAATAATCTCTTTAAAAAAATCAAGAAATAAAACACCAATATTGATTACTATTACTATTATTATTATTATTATTACTATAATAATAATAATAATAATTATTATTATTATTATTGTTGCTGTTGATAATAATAATAATCTTATTACTATTAATATTATGATATTGCGTCGGGCATACTGCAGGTGTGTTTTTTATTTTGATGTGATAATCGTTCAGCCGCAAGATCACACATGCCTAATATTGAACAAAAACAACAATAAAAACATTAATGACGACAATAATAATAATAATAATAATAATAATAATAATAATAATAATAATAATAATAATAATAAACTGTATCTCTTATATTCAACCATCCGAGCAGGGAGAAAACTGAATGGCTCCCAGTTGCTGGTTTAATGTTCCCAGTAGGATCCTGTGGGAAATCAGTCACCATTAATGACGTACCACTGGAACAAGCAGCGATTTCTTATTTAAAGCGTGTGGGTCTGTCATCTCTGCATGTCCCCGGCGGGACTCAGAGAGGGACAACGTGCTGCTTTAGACCAGAAGTCTTTTTCATAAAGCTCCACTAGTTTATCATTAAGAAGAAGAATCTGATCAGATTGAAGAAAGAAAACTTGTTGGATTCAGTTGTAGAGAAAGCCGGGCCGCTGTTTCAGCACCCCCCCCCCACCCCCCCCCCCCCCCCCCACCCCCCACCCCCCAACCTCTGGCCACCTTTAACGTCCACCCTCTGGACCGGGCCAGGGGACTCCAGCGCGGCCTTAATGAGGACGAACGCAGAACGACCTATATTCATGTTTTAGAGGCCGACTCTGCTCCCTGCGCAGGGCCGCTCACAACCCATATTTACGACACTTTTACACATATATCACTTTGACATGTCTGGCACCTGGCGTCCATTAGGAATAAATGTCCCATCCAGCCTCCCGAAGACAGCGGAGGGACATAATAAATGGACACTTTGACCTTCACTTGCGGAGACTGTTGATACAGAAACACACCACCGCTTGATGCGCTCCAGGAACTGAGTCACACCTGCACGAGACTTCTTTGAGTTCCTTATTCATTATCCTGATGCGTAATTAGTGACGTTTGGGTGCAACAACGGTCCGAGAGTTATTAGAGATTACAGAGACATCAGAGAGAGAGAGAGAGAGAGAGAGAGAGAGAGAGAGAGAGAGAGAGAGAGAGAGAGAGAGAGAGAGAGAGAGAGAGAGAGAGAGAGAGAGAGAGAGAGAGAGAGAGAGAGAGAGAGAGAGAGAGAGAGAGAGAGAGAGAGAGAGAGAGAGAGAGAGAGAGTTTATGTCTTATTTAATTAACAGCGTCTGGGAAATAAGCCCACGGGAGAAAATGAATAATTTTAAATCTTTCTCTATTTGAGACGTTTATTTGGAAAACTAAAACGACCTATCACACTGTCCTAAACCCATTTATTTAAAATAGTTTTTTGTGTCTTTTGAAAATGAACCAAGAGTTTCAACCCATCCAGTTTATCTCACTGCTCTTGTTGGTTTCATGCTCTGAAGGTCACTCATGTCATGACGCTGGTTTGATGCCAAAGAAACTAGTTTTTTTCGAAGCAGTGGCGCCATCTGGTGGATTCCAAAGTAAATCATATTGAACAGACGTGCCCTTCTGTTAAATGAGGAAAACCCCATAATTGTAACCCAAATATCTTAAAAAAAGATAAACTAAAGAAAATGTTATATATAACAAGAATCGAACATGATTAAAAGATCATAATTTTAAAATGGTGGAAAAAAGGAAAAGTATGCATTAAAATGAGAATAAAAAGGAAAAAGTTAAACACAGGACCAATGCGCTTGTGTACACAACACAGAAGAGCCACCACTGCAGGTCAAGACTCAGTCCACTCACAGCTGGAATGACACATTGTGGACAGAGCAGATGGTTTGGAGGTGAGTAAACGAAGCCAACTACGTCAAACAGAAAGACCTAAATTATACAGAGGAGGAGGCTTTCACCTGTCCAGCGCCTTCGATGCTGCTCTAAACCTAACTCTAAACAGTTTCAATCTAGGTCACACCCTTCTCTATCTAATCCAAACAACAATTCCCTCTAACAACTTCAACGGCCCCTCAGGGGTTCGGGGTATTCAGAGGGATTTTCATCTCGTTAAGCGACAATAGACAGCTACAGTTTATAAGCTTGACTCCCTATTCAAGTCAGAAATGACAAAGCTCCTGAGATGAGAAGCAAAACGTCTTCACCAAGTCCAGTTGCCTTCATTTGAACCCTTTGGACTACCATGACCTGGATGGCTGAGAACCGTCACCAGCATAAAGGCTAGATGACCATTTCCAAGCTCCTAATAGTTAAAAGACCATCTCCAAACCAACACCATCAAAATCCACTTTATTTTCATTGAACCGTGTCTTCGTACAAGAAAATAGACTTCAAAACACAACACGACCAGGAGATACACACAAACACAGACAAAACAGGTTCAGGCTGACTCTGAGAGCAATCACTCCATTGTGCTCTTTTGCAAATGGGGAAAGGTAAGAGAAAGGGGGGTCCCATCAAGGAGAGAGTGAAGGGAAGAAGGAGAAAAACAGGCCCCTCCACCCTGTATCTAACAGGGGGAAGAGTCGGGTGCAGGAAAAACACCTCAGACATAAAACCACAAATTCAGACAATCACAACATAAACCCACGAGTGGTGGGTGGGAGTGGTGGGAGGGTGCACTCCAGTCTCCACTGCTCTGACAGGGAGGAGATTCAGGGAACGAGAGAGAACATTGAGTCCAAGGTGGTGTGTGCGTTTCTATGAGACTGGTGAGTGTGCTTGTGCGTACATGTTGCATCAGCGATTTGTGGCTTTGGGACCTTTCTGCAGATCGATCTAGGAGCTCAAAGTTAAATGTGAACAGTAGAGAGGGAGGGAGGGAGGGGCGGAGCACCATCTGTGGATCCATTCCAGAGGGAGTTATGAACTCTTCGGCCTTCAAGACCACACACTAGAGAGCCAATGTCGGATTATAGAATTGTTTTTGAACAGGCAAGAGATTAATTTTCTTCTTTACTTTCAGTCTTTCCTGGTTTTAAGGGCACCAAACAGCCAAATCAAGAGGTTAGCTTCCAACCAACACAGATGCAGCTTTCTCCAGGTTGGTTTCCATTCTGCGTGGGAGTTTTGAAAACATAGCCAGATTACTGCTCAGAGCATCTTTCATCTCAAGCAATGACTGAGTCTGAGAGTTCAAAGCACGTCAAATATCTTCTCTGAGCTCCCGTCAGCTCCCATATCTTCCAGAACACCAGGTAGCCACCAGCTCCCAACAGCAGGAACTCGATGATCATTAATCCAAATATATAAACGTCCTCTGAGTCTTCCGCGGAAAGCGGTGAGAGGCACATTATCTTCCACTGATTCCAGCAATGCATCATGTACCCATTCTGTTGGAACACAAGGGAGTTCCCTTCTTCATTCGTAAAGTGGAAAAAATGTTATCAAATGCATTAAGACCAGCTCACCAGATCCATGGTTTGGAAAAATCCAGAAAGAATGCGGAGAGTTGCTCCAGTCGACAGGACATAGAATGGCAGGATGATAGGAAATGGAGAGAAGAGGAAAAGCCTCTGCCAAGCAACTAAATTATTTATAAAAACAAACTCATGGAGCAGGCCTGGACAAAAATTATGGTACCACTAACGTAATATTTTCTTTCACAACCTTTCGAGACAATGACTGCAATCAAATGATTTCTGTAACTTCCAGCAGGTATTTTGGCCCACTCCTCATGAGCAAGCCGCTCCAATTGTCTCTGGTTTAAAGGGCACGTTTTCCACATGGCATGTTTCAGCTCCTTCCAAAGATACAATGCTGATGCATGCATGTCTGGGCTTTTTTTTGCCCTGAGTAGAGCTTTCAAGGCATTCATACTAAGGACCACTGCAAATGTATTGATTTAATTAGTTTCCCACACCTTTAACCTCAGAGTGAAACACTGCAGTTAATCCATCATTAGGAATGCAGCCTGAACCAAAGAAATAATAAAGACCCGCACAGACAAATCCAGAGCTGGGGCAGGGATCATTTGCCAACAGCAACAACCACCAGGACTACTTTATGTCCATCTAGGAAGCACTTGATTGGGTCAGAACCAGGTTCCCATAATTCTGGGGTGAATATGCAGCCAAAAGAAAGTGGCAAAAATTGCAGTTCCATCCTCATCCACTAGGGTCTGGCAGCAGAAGTGAGCAAATCCTCATTGACTTCCATGTTAAAAATGCCCACTTCACAGCAGAAATAAACATGTTTACAGCCTGGTTCAAAAAAACGTTTTAGGTTTAATAGCTCTAGTTTACACTCATGAAGACTCTGAGGGGGGTGATTTTTAAACTCTTCTGTTAAGGTGTAATATAATGCTTAAAATTCTGTATAATTGATGAGCATCAGAGCCACGTGACTTCAGAGCTAGCTCCGGGAAAAGGCCTGGGCCTCACGTTAATAGATGTTCAGCCATTTTGGCTCTTTAGCTGTGTCCTCTGTGTGTTTCTGTTTGGATGTTAATTATTGAATTATTTGGACAAAGAAGGCAAGCTGTGGTTGTTGACTGCACTAACAGATCATCCAAGCAGTTTTTGCTTCTTTTTATCAGTAAGTAAAATTTAATTTCTGTACTTTATGTTGCTGGTGGAGCTGCATAAGAAACTTGAGCGAGTGCCTGGTTCCTCCTGTCTCCTGAGCAGTTGTTAGCCCGGCTCCGACGCAAAGCTGTAGTCATGCTGGTCACTTGTAGATCTCTGAGGGAGACCACAGAAAACACCGCAGCTCTTTTAGTTGGCGCTGCTTCACTTTTGAGTTGCTCAACTGCATTTTTCTTGCTAGTAGTTTGCTGGTTGAATGGGGGAAAATTCTATGCTTTTACCATAACACCACTTGGTCATTCGGCTCCTGAGACCTTTGAAACCGGTGGACTCGTGGCTCTTTCACCACGGTGGACCAGCGAAGCCCGATATCCTCGGTCAGCTTACCTAGTTATGATTTTGTTACTAAGCACGAAGGTGGTGCCTTCACTTTGGAACCACGTTTTTCTTGCTAAGAATGCCCGGAAAACCTCTGTTATCTTTGGGTTAGCATGTAGCTAATGTCCCGCTAATCTTCGACTTGGGAGCACGAGCTAATGTTAAAGGCCACAGCGCCCGGTTACGATCACAGCGGTCAGTGGTCCCAGATTTTAGATCTCCATAGTCGACCAGTGTGACTACAGCCTCGCATGGAAACCAGTCGCCGTGCGGGTGGGCTTCCCCGTTCCCCGGAACCCCTTCTTAGCTTCTTGGGTTAGTCAAGTTAGCTAGTAGCTACATTTGTTCCAACCGTAACAGCTCCACCCACATCTCCACCTCTTTTCCCATTTTTGGATTGTCTGGGCGTGTCGGGACGTGTGACACAGATGGCGGTTATGGGAACCTCCCATTTGGAAACAAAAACTTGATATTCGAGCCTATGGACATGACATATCCATTATATATGTTGATGGTCAGAACCAAACATGGGTCTAGACTAAAGAGTTATTCTAGGAGCCATGATCTAAATGTTTAGCATCTAAAACAAGGAACCACAAAGACCTGAGAAAACAGGAGGACGTTCTCTTTTTTACCTAAAGGAATTACTTTTATCCAAGCCTGGTGATTGTTTTTCTCTGGAGCCTCATGCAGCTCTTCACACTTGTGGTGGCTCTTTGCTTTAATCAAAAATGTTCTCAAACTGTAATGTTTGTGTTTGAACTCATGTAGGTGTTTTAAACGTTTTCTCATACAAATGTTTTATATCCACTTCAGAGCGACCCAGTCAGGTTTTCAGTTAGTGAATAAAATATTCTAATCATTTATTGTCTGCACACATGATAAATATCTAAATATAACTAATAACAACACTGATTCTACGTTACTCTGCATTATTTAGCATGCTTTATACTTTTGTTCTCCTGTTCATTTAGTGGATCACAGAATTCATATTATCACATTATTGTTTGGCAGCTTTATGAGGCATCTCACTGGTTTGTTTAAGTTTGGTTTGCTTTAATAACGTACAGATGTGACTGTTCTCTTGGTTTTCAGAACCACTTCACGAGAATGCCTCATTTGTTTGTGCCACAAGTTCTTCTGTCATCCTTCCTGGAGGATAGGCAGAAACCAGAAGTGACAGAGAGGAAAGGTTGTGTTTACAAAAGATTGGTTCCAAGCATAATTACTGTAAACAAGGTTGTGTTTTAGTTTTAGTCTGTTTTAGTATCCATCTTTCTGGAGTCATCCAACAGCAGTCTGTTCATGTGCACAAGGCTCTGAAAGCTTCACCAATATCAGTTCAAACACAACAGCGGAGTTGGTGCAGACGGACGCTCCTCATGTGCTGCAGACACTAAACTCCACCCAGAGGTGGTGCCTGCCCTGAAAAGGTCCTGCAGAGGAACGAGGAGTGGAGCCTGTCCGTTGGTGTTGGTCCTGCAGAGGGCGACCGAGAATAACTGAATTAGGAGCCTGTTGCCATTTTTATCACGACTGCATCAGTCAGATGTTCAGATTAAATATGCCTAACTAAAGTCACGAACAACAAGGTGTTGAACAGGTGTGACAAAGCCTGAGAAAATGAATGATTTATCTCTTTATTCTCGTTGTCATCATGTTAAACATCTGAGAGGTTTAATACTGCTGTTTATGTTGCAAACAGAACTTGAGGACCCGTGAGGTCACCAAGACACAGTGAGGCACTTATTAATGTCTTTATTAAAAAGGAACCACAACTAGGTGTCACCAGAGGTGGGCAAGGCTGAGGCAGGGTCAGGAGGAAGCGTGGGTCAAAACCAGAGAGATCCGTGAACAGTGTTGGGAGTAATAGGGTACAAAAGTAATAAATTACTGTGATGCATTGTTTTTTGCTGTAATGTGGTAATATAAGGCATTACAGGGAAAGAAAATGGTAATATTTACTCGGTACAATTGTAAGTAACTTACAATGCATTTTCAAACCCAGAATCAAGATGTGGGTTTCCTAACAATTTTAATTGTGGGAAGCCTGAAAAAAGATCCAGTATATGACACATATATGACGTCATTTATGGACTCAGCTTTGCGGGCATTCTATGAGCAGAGAGAACGTAGCGGTAATGGCTCAAATACTCCAGCTGCGTCCTGCGTGCGGCCGCTGTTATATTCACAAAATCGCTCCACCAAAACAAAGTCATTCGTTTGCGATCGTTTATATCAGCCTATATTCTCTGGTACTTCATGTACTTTTCAGCTGAGTTCATAATCTGTGCCCCAGTGATTTCAAGTCATTGCTGCTGGTTCGGTAGATCCCTTTGGCTGATTAGTTAGAAAGTAGGAAATCTAGGAAACAGGTTTTCTGGAAGACGGAGAAAACATGCAGCATGCAGGAAGGTTAGAGAGAGAAAGGGCCGGAAATTATTCACATAAAATCAAGAAAACAAAGTAGGTAGATTTATCCCCAATACACATTTTTACCAGTGGAAAGACATAATATATAAGCATTTAATATTTATACATGTGATAGAATCAGATCACCCCAGAAGTCAGTCCCACATCCAGGGCCGTATCAAGGCATTTGGGGACCAAGGTAAATATAGGCTTGGAGCCCCCACCACCTCACTCCCTGCTCAGTTAATATAAGATGGCAGCATGCTGACAGTACAGATTGTTGTTGCTTTTATTTAATAAACAATCATTTTAAAGCACTGTTATTATATCTGACTGTTTTTAACAACAATCCTAGCTCAGACACCACATCACCTTCCACATACATGTCATGAGCTCACTGAGCGTCACATTACCAGATTCATATTGAAGTTGTATTGGTGAAAGTAACTTAAAGTAATGCAAAAGTAGTGTAATGCCTTACATTTTAAAATAAGTAATATTGTAATGTAATGAATTATTTTAAAATGAGGGTAACAAGTAATAAATGATGCATTACAGTTTTGAAGTAACTTGCCCAACACTGTCCATGACTGCTACACGGGACGGAAGGCAGAATCCAGAGAATGGTCCGAGGTCGAGAATCCAGGTGGTCAGAGGCAGAGAAAACAATCCAGCAGGGAGCAGCACGTGGGTTGGTCAAGGAACAGAAACGAGGTCAGGAACTGTAGTACAGGCAGAGGTTGGAGTGCTGGAGAATTTACTGGTGTGAGCTTTCAGTAATCTGGCACTAGCTTGGTGTTGGTCCTGGTGTTACATAGAGAGTGTTGCAGGTGGAGCTGATGAGTTAATGCGAGACAGGTGGTTTGGATGAGGTTGATGATGAGCTGGTTGTAGTTGCTGGGGAAACTGGGCGTGGCTGGAGTGGGGGCATGACAGTTTAAGGTTATTAAAGAAATAAAATATAAATTTATCCTGAGGTTTTGGTTTGTGTGGGTTTCAGCACACTATAATTAAAACTGAGGGGCAAAGCCATGTGTGTTGTGTCAGTGCTGATTGAGACAAAGAGTTAAGAAACAAAAAACTGGCTTAAATAACAACATTTTAATCATGCCACAAACGTATTGTTTTACATTCCATTTTAATTCTGCATTCATTAAACTTATTAAACTAATAAAATGTTAATGGCTTTCATTAAAATGATGGACGTGAAATTAATTCATAAATAAAATGATTAAAGTCTAACGTCACATGTTCAAAAGTATCAAATCCAACAACCGTAATCACCAAATTTCATGTTAATGTTGTAGAATAAAAGATTTGCATTAATAACAGGCTGGGTTGAATTAACATAGACCCAATAAAATCTTAACTCGGCAGGTGTCGCTGAAAAATTAGGACAAAATTAAAGTTTCACACCAAAACGTAAAGAAAAATCTAAATTAAACTTTAGTCTGCCTGAATGGAGACAACAGGTTTAAAACATCCTTATTTCATGTCAAAAAGTTCATTTCAAGAAAATAGAGTTTTAAAGCCTGAAATGTATGTTTTTCTTTCTCACCTGCTGATTGACTGATTCATCTGTCAGGTTCAGTCTGTCTTTTATTAATTTGGTATGAAAGCTGAACCACGTCATTTCCTCCTTTCACCAAAGAATCTAAGATACTCAATTTTATTTGTAACACTTTGTGTATTTAATTCATCATGCTGCAGTATTTATTCAGTAGATCTGTTCAGAGCGTTTTTTTCTTCCATTTGAAACACACTCTATAAAGCAAAACATACTCACTGACTTTTCTGTTCTGTTGCCTCTTAACTAAAATCCCTCAAACACACTGAGGACTTCTTATGTGAGACAACAGCCTTAAACAAACCTGACTTCTTGACTCTGCACCAAAATGCAGCTGCTGTATGCTGAGGGAGAGAGAGAGAGAGAGAGAGAGAGAGAGAGAGAGAGAGAGAGAGAGAGAGAGAGAGAGAGAGGTGGCTGCTTGCCATCTTCCCTGCAGCCCCTCCCTTCTCCAGAATGCTAATGTTGTTTACAGGAGGGTGGCGGAGGGGGAGGAGCCAGGAGGCTGCAGCAGGTGCAGCTGAGGGTCTGAGGACCATTGTGGCTGTTTAAACACTCAGACTGGAGCCAGATAAAGATCTGATGGATGCATCACTTTCACTTGTTGACTCCAGAGACACCCTGGAGTCTGAGGAGCAGCACATTGTTTCATTAGAACTAAAATACTGAAGAAATGTGAACATTTTGGGTTTTCATCAGAGTTCAGTTTGATGCAGCAGGAAGCTGCTTTAAGTGTGATGCCACACATAAGCCCCCACCTTACTAGACACTAGCATGTTAACCAAAAATACATCCCAAAGTCAAAACACACACTAATCTGAACACAAACCGGATTCATTCTGTTCAACAGTTGTGACTCAATATCAGTTTGACCTAGTCAGATGAATTATTTATAATAAGAAAAACATTTAGAGTTGTAACCAAATTGTACAATTTGCATGTATTAAAATTATGTTCCAGACTCTGTTGTTAGCAAAATAAAGTCTGAAAAACTTAAACATTTAATAATGCATGTTGAACCTCTGCAGAGCCCGTGTCTCCATGCTATTTTAGTCTGTTCAACTCAGATCTGTTGGTATTATTTAAGGAGTCCTGATTTCATTTGAAAGATTTTGACTTTAATTAGAAACTTCATATAAAATAAAATAATTTTTAACAGTTGTATTTTTTGTTTTTGGTGTCCTAAATAAAATATAACACAATTCTATAAAAATAGATTTTACCTAAATGTATTGTGTGATATAACTTTTATGATAAGTTTGTCACTTCAACTGTGTTTTTTGCAGCTTTAACTTTGGACTCTGGTCAGTTTAAACATGTTTTGGGTAGAAATCCTGATCCTGCTGATTTTCAACAGTCTTGGGTTGGCTAGGTCTCAGTTTGGCCTGATTTGAAGCTTTTCTTCTGACTTGGAACCTGTAAAGAGGTTTGAGTGAAGTAGATCCAAATCTGACGTTTAACAAAATAATACGCACCAATAACTCAGCAGCCAAAAAAAAAAAAAAAAAAAAAAAAAAACCTTGAAAGTTTTTTTTAAAAAAACTCTGTTTTCCTAAATATAAATAAAAAACTGAGAGAAAATTATAAATAAGTATAACTCATATAACAAGAGCACACTGAGGAGTTATTAAGGCATATTATAGGAGATTATTACAATCCCTCCTAAAGTCCCTAAAAAAATGAAAAACGTAACATCTGTAAATATTTTTATGATGAAATAACTATTTTCTCCATCTAAAAATAAAAAGCAAACAGAAAATCTTGATTTGCTCCAGCCTTCATTTAGAGAGCGTTACAGTGACCTGAGAGATGAAACTTGTTTTTCAGCACATAAACAAGTTGGTCATTTTCACTATTTCCGACATCAGGAACCACATTTAGCCACAGATGCAAACACAAATGCATCATCTCAACGTTAATGATGAAAACATTTGTGAACATCGCAGGATGAGAGTCGAAAACCATGTTAAATAAAGATGAAATCACTTAAATCCCTCATATTTGCTTCTTTAATGGACTGAAGCTGCAAGTCAGACTCCAGGAACCCTGAGAGGAAAAATGTCCACTTGGCTGAGGAGGGTCAGGAATGGAGATGTGAACAACAGAGTAAATATTTGGCAGTGGAGAGCTCTTGGAGGTGCGGAGGGCCCACTCTGGCTGAGTTAAATAGATTAAGGAGCTGCTGGCTCATTGTGGGAAGAAAAATTAGCGCTCTTTGGACGTGACTTCTTTGCTTTTGCGTGTTTTCGCTCTCCAATCGAGTGGCCTCTTCAGCAAACCTGCAGCACTGTAATCCGCTGGTGTTTGTCTGCGGGTAAAGGAGGCTCCGCTCGTGTTTGCTGACGCCCGAAGGCGGTTTGGTTTATTTGTTTTATTTATAAAAACAAAACAAAAACACGTGATGGGAGCAGCAGAGGCGATGTGATGCTGCAGGTCGCCTTTTTTTTTTTTTTTTTTTTTTACAGGATCTGGAGCTCATCAAGTGTGAAATCTAAACGGACTTTAATGCGTCTGGAATCACGCGCGTCATATTGCTGCGGCCTATAGACGGAGACGCGGAGCAGATAGTGGCCCGGGTCCCATTCAGCTCCATTCAGAACCATGACAACACAGAACAAGCTGAGATTTATCCCGCTGAGTTAAAGCACATTGTGTCGGGGCGTCAATCAGCCATTATTACGCCTCTGAACAAATGCAAAATCTTGACTGGAACAAATGCTTCCAACGCGGGGCTACATTTCCCCCTTTGTTCCCCTCCTCTGGTTGGCATGTGTCCCCCCCCTCTCTCTCGTACGACCACCCAGGATGACTGTGGAGGCAGATCCACCAGCTCTCTCCTCCCCGGTCCTCATCTCGCTAAGTGGATGAGGGTCCATATCAGTATCAAACCGGAGAGACGTGGCAGCCCCATCACATCAGAACTGATCCACTTTGATGAACAGAGCATATTCCGGCCGGCTCAAAATATATATTTCAAAAGGAAAGTTGGGAAAAGTATAAAGCGCTGCGTTTATAAATTATGTGGCCATTGACCAACTAATGAAATCTTGGGAGATCCATCACTGTCAGAAAAGGTGGAGGAGCTCTTAGGGAGGAAAGGAAAGATCGTTTTCTAACCCAGGTTTTTAGGAAAGTGTCGAATAATGAGGAAAATTAAGAGAAAATAATTATTTTTTTAAAGTTAAATATTGATTTAATAATTCGTCCCATAAAGAAAATCTAAATCAAATGAAATCAGGTGCTAATTCGGACAACTTTGGTAAATTTTTACTCATCAGTCCCATTAAAAAGCTTCTTTTTATCACATTAAAGCAACTAATTGGTTATTCGAACCCCAAATAGCAGTTTGTGTTAATGGAAACAGTCTCAGGAATAGAAGATGTTTGTTTTGTTTAAAGACGTGATGTTGCGCCTCATAAAGGTCTGAACTCGTCGCGCATTAGTTAAACCAACTCTCGGGCTAATTGCTCACTTTGTATGCAAATATTGGACACGTTGTTTGGACAAGAGAGGGTGGAGGGAGGGGGTGACGATGGGACAGGCTCTGTTGTCAGTTGCCACCCAAGACGTGATTCAGCTCCAACAATCACCATTATCTGTTCCTCAGCGCGACGCTACGGGACGAATCTGTAATGATGACGAGTGTTTCCTTGGCTCTTTGTCGAGTCCACACCCAGTGATCATTATTCAGGTACCGAACCGAGCGCGAGGCTTTAAAACGCTCAGCTTGGTGCGCGCTGCTGTTTGGACAGCGCGTAAAGAGGAGCGTCTGTTAGAGTTCGCGTTCTTGTTTGCTAAACAAACCCGGAGTGAGTCCAGATGACTGCGCCACCCAGGTTCAGCTTTTCCGTCCGGAGCATCCTGGACCTGCCGGAGCAAGATGCGGAGGCGGCGCCGCGCTCCTCCTCGGTGTTCTCCTCCTGCTCCTCTAGCTCTCCATCCTACAGCCACTGGATCCACTGCGACCAGAGTCCGTGTTTATGTAAGACTAAAATACTAATTTCTCCCAGCAGGTGACATTTCATGTAAGAAATACCGAAAGCTTATTTATTTATTTATTTATTTATTTATTTATTTATTTATTTATAAAACTAAAGCTTTATTTTTCTTCCTGCAGCTTCTGATGAGGGCCAGTTCGGAACCTCTCCGGACTCTACCAAACCGGACGCCTGCCTGGACTCGGAGCCGGAGAGGATCAAGAAGAACAAGAAGCGCCGCGTCTTGTTCTCCAAGGCCCAGACTCTGGAGCTGGAGAGGCGCTTCCGCCAGCAGCGGTACCTGTCCGGTCCGGAGCGAGAGCAGCTTGCCCGAATCCTGAGCCTCACCCCGACGCAGGTGAAGATCTGGTTCCAGAACCACCGCTACAAGATGAAGAGAGGCCGAGCGGAGGGCGCGCATTTGGACGTGGAGATACCGCCGCCTCCGCTGCTGCGCCGGGTCGTTGTTCCGATTCTGGTCCGGGACGGGAAGCCTTTCCATCCCTGTTTACTCGACACAGAGAAGGCTGGTTGCTGTCCTCCCTCTCATGCGCTCCCTTTCCCCCTGGCATTCCCCACCCTCCAGCACCCCTCTAGGTACCAGCAGCACTTCCCGGCTGCGGCGGCCTCCAGGTTCGCCTGGAGGGACTTTTGGAGCGACTCGGTTCCGTTAAGTTCCTTCAAATGAAGCTCTTGTGTAAATAAACATTTAGAATGGCATCAAATGTTTTCTAAATACTTTGAGCTACTTAAACATTTTGATCTGAACACATTTTGCACATTTATGTTGATATTTTATGTGTTTGATGGAGCAGCAAGTTTTAAACCCTTTATTTGTATAAATAACTTTTAGACCCAAACAGAAAAACACTTTAGTCTGTGGAGCAAAATGAATGTAGTTTGTTGTTTTTATGGTTATGTTTTTAAAAGTTTATTTTGTGGAAAATATATGAATAAATCTCATATTTGACTTAAAACGAGTGATGTGCTTAATTTAAGAGTAATTTGATCAGGATGGAGAAGCATGTTCTGATTATTTACCATCTCAAATGTCAACTTTATTTTAAAATCTAACAACACATCCATACTAGTCTGTTTTTTAAATATGGAACATTGCTGACTTTTCTAAAACCTCGGGAGGCCTTTTGTCATGTGCTTTCTGAACTTGTAAAAGCAGAACAAACGCTTGAGAATGAGATGATTTAGTTAGTAAACATTAGAGGCTGAAGCTGATTTAGATTTTTGAGGAAAGTGTGTGAAAATGTGCATGTGGATCATGAAGTTTTGGCAACAATTAAAATGAGAAATCTTCTTTAGAATAACGTTTATTCTAACATGGGGTACAAAGTGTGCAGAAACAGGTTGAAGGGCCTGAAATATAAAGTATTCCTTAGTTTGTGTGTGTGTGTGTGTGTGTGTGTGTGTGTGTGTGTGTGTGTGTGTGTGTGTGTGTGTCCTTTCACGCCCCCTCATGATGTTGTTTGCTCGTCCTGTGACCCCGCAGCCCGTCGTCCCTGTCACCTGGCTCTTTGTCCCCCTCCCCGGGGCCACCTTGTCCCACATATGGAGGGGCCCGGCCGAACCCCTCAGCGCGCCGCATCTCCCCTCAAACGCGCAGTTTTGTGCGGGTGTCGTCCCCCCCCCCCCCCCCCTGAATGGACCATTGTCCATCATCCAAAGAGACTGGGACAAAATCTTTAGTGTTTGGATCCTCGTGATGTTTAGTCAGTCCCCGCGACAAATTTATGAGGTTAAACAGCACAATGGTGTTTTAGAGCATCTCGGGGGTTTAAGGGTGACAAAGACGAGCTTTTAGGGGTTGCCCTTGGTTTGTAAAGTTGGGTAGAAGGATTCTGCATAGGATGGGCTCGGACTGGTCTGCACATCCTTTACTTTTACTCACAGGGGCCCCTTTCAGGAGAGATGCACATAAACTAGGCCACAGGAGGAGCTCTGGTCCATAAGCAGCAAAAACCTCTTTAATATTAAATTCATGATCATGTTTGCTTTTATCTGACTGAATTTAACCAAATTAGTAACCCCCACCCCCACCCCCCACCCCCCACCCCCATTTGGAAACACGCAGGCTTTAGGTCCTTTTGAGTTAGATAAGAAAACCAAGACCTAACCCTTTAAAAAGCAAAATAAGACTGGAGCACTCAGAGTGACAAACAGCCTTCTTTTTGCTTTTTTCTACCTCATTGTTCTTTGCTGTGGAGCACCAACTGGTGACTGGACTAACAGAGGAATTATGAAGTAATGTTTAATCTAAAACTTTCAATGGAAATTCAATAAAATTAGTGACATTGAGAGGAACAAAAACTAACAAAAAAATTAAAGTTTAATTATCTTCATTTAGCAGCTGGTTAAGAGTTGGGGTAAAAGTTTTAACTCAGCGTCAACGTGCTGTTTCCTTGGTAAGATAGTCTGATTAAGAATAAAAAGCTGCATGTAGTAACAACAATAATAATAACTTATGTAAGGATCTAAACAAATATCTAAATGTAATGATCTCAGCATTAAACACTTGTTTATTTTGTTAAACATTGTATTACAGTCAGTCAAAAATGTAAATTTGTGCTTCTACAACAACAGAAACCTCTCAGCATGTTTTGATCTGCAGTCACCACAACTTTAATTTTCTTAAAGACGAGATAACAGGACATGTCGTTCAAATCCCAAGTTAAACAGGTTTGTAGGATTTTCTTTTTCCACCTTCGGAATATTGCTAAGATTGGAAGCATCCTTTCCAGGAGTGATGCCGAAAAACTAGTTCATGCATTTATTACATCAAGACTGGATTACTGTAATTCATTACTCTCAGGAAGTCCACAGAAGTTAAAAGTCTTCAGCTTGTCCAAAATGCTGCAGCTAGAGTTCTGATGAGAATTAAAAAGAGAGATCATATCTTTCCTGTCTTAGCTTCCCTACAATGGCTACCTGTTAAATTCAGAATAGATTTTAAGATCCTCCTTCTCACATATAAAGCTCTTAATAATCAAGCTCCATCATACATCAGTGGCCCTCTTGTTCCATACGTTCCTAACCGAGTACTTTGCTCTCAGACTGCAGGTTTACTGGTGGTTCCCAGAATATCGAAAAATAGGATGGGAGGTAGATCTTTTAGTTATCAGGCTCCTCTCTTGTGGAACCAGCTTTAGTCCGTGAGGCAGACACCTCGTCTACTTTTAAGACTAGGCTTAAAACATTTTTATTTGATAGGCCTATGGTTAAAATCTGATGTTAGCCTAAATCTGGACAAGTGGGGGAGTAGAGGGAGGTGGAGTGTACAGTCGGTAAAGACGGCTCTCCCTTGCCCTGCCTCCAACATGCCTACATCTGAATAGGATAGATTATCCAGAGTTATCTCTGTAGTTATGCTGCTATAGGCTTAGACTGCTGGATGATACACTGACCACTTTCCACGCTCGACTACTTTCTTCTACAATTTGCTCTTTAACTGTATTATTTCCTGCTATTTCAGATGTTAACTTTATTTTTTCTCCAAGTGTTTTTCTCCCCAGAAGAAGCTACAGTGATGTTCTGCTGAGCTGTGGTGGCCTCATGGAGAGGGCCATTGGCTTGAACACTGTTGCTAACCACTTAAACATTCTCCCTCTCCTGATAATGACATTTTACTTTCTTTGACATTGAATGTGCTACTACTAGTTTACCCTTTAATTATAGATTCACTAGGATAAATACAATAAAGTTTATCTCTCACCAAATAGAATATTTACTAAGAAATCACAATGTAGCCATAGAAACACTAATTGGTATGTGTGTGTGTGTGTGTGTGTGTGTGTGTGTGTGTGCGCGTGTGTGTGTGTGTGTGTGTGTGTGTGTGTGTGTGTGTGTGTGTGTGTGTGTGTGTGTGTGTGTGTGTGTGTCTGCTCTGTCTTCTCGATCCCCAGTGAGTCGTGGTGGATGGCTGCTTATACTGAGCCAGGATCCTCTGGAGGTTCCTTCCTGTTAAAAGGGAGTTTTCCTCTCCACAGTCACCAAATGCTTGCTTAGGATGAGAATTGCTGTGACTTTACTGAAATTTGCTGGGTTCCTTATATAGGAAACTTTTTACTGATTGGCTTAATGAACTGACCTGTATTGGAATGTGTACTGTGTGATGGGCTTTGAGACAACTCTTGTCAGGATTTGGCGATATATAAATAAACTGAATTGAATTCAATTGATAACTCATACACATATCTATTTTTATTACAATCAAATGTTAATTGAACACACTTAAAAATGGACTTTGAGGAGTTTAATGTGCCAGACCTTCTGTTTAGTGTTGCTGGAGTTGGAATCAACAAGACTCCAAAGTCTGGGTAGAGCCCCAATGTGTCCTGATATCACCTCTACAAATAGCCCACAGGTAACTACAACATGCGCATTTGTTAGCATATTTATAACGTTATTATTATCATTTGAGTAAATGTATAGCATAGGAATAAGATATTACATTTTCTTAAATGTCTCAGTTGTTATTTAGTGTCACGTGTCTCTGGGTATTTTTGTGGCTCAGGATCTCTGCTCTCCACTAGATGGCGGAACAACACTCTGTATCACCATGGAGAACCTCTGATTCTCCTCATGACCCAGGTGGAGGGAGTTTCTGCTCCACAAGAGGCCGTGCTCCCCTGGAGGAATAAATTAAGTTTAAAAAAACTCTTCTATAGCTGCAAAAATTGCCTGGCAACGTCACGTGACGTAAAGCTTCCTGACGCTAAATCCTCGTGTTTAAGTGATGAAGACGTCCACATGCTGGGTTAAAAACCTCATGATTGGTTGTTCAGGGGGACAGATTTGGTGCTAACTGGTTCTGAAACTTGTACACAAAAAATGAGTTATTGTCCTCATGTTTTATTTTGATATTTTTATCGTTATTGTAAAAATCGTTATTGTTTTTTTTAGAAGGGAGATTTTTCTGTGTGAATATGATTTAAGACTTGGAGCTTAATTGGTGGGAAATTTAAGATACTTTATCCAAATTTTGTAAAAAAAATTTATTTGTGAGATGAACATCTAAACCTTTTGGACCACCACCACCAACAACAACAACAACAAAATCAATAATAATAATAATAATAATAATAATAATAATAATAATAATAATAATGATGATGATGATGATGATGATGATGAACTGTGTTTGACATTAGGCTCAGAAATCCACATTTTGTATTTTAACATATGAATTATTTCTTTTTATTTTTAAGTTAAGAGCGTCACCCTGACAACCTGACAATAAAAAGATCAAAACATTTTCGTGAATGACATCAAACTTTTATTTATGTAATAATCTGCTGTATTTTATTGGCAGTAATCTCTCCGGGAACGGTTTAGACTCCTGAAAACAGCCTCCCGGTCTAATTGTTCCCGCTTCCGGTGAATTAGATCATGCACCAATCAGTTCCCGAAACCATGCAGCCTGGATCACCGCAGCTCGATTGTTTCATTCCCGCCTCTGTCTTAGTGTTCTCATTATTCTGAGGAATTAGCCGCAACATTTGGACTAATTGGCGCTAATTGGTCCTAATAAGTGTGCGTCGGAGCGGAGGGAAAGGCGCTGATTTAGATGATTAAGGATGTCTTGCTGGATTCTCTAATTAAGGAATGCATATGCGAGATTTAGCTGTGTTTTATTTGCCTTATGTTGTGATGTGCCCTATACAGATGCTCTGATTGTAACAATGCGTTATCTCATCCGTATGATGATGATGACGATGATGATGATTAAGATGCTTCATTAAAGACGCGTTTGGATGACGAAGATGAGAATTGTTGTGATACTTTATTTATGAACATGCCGTCTTTCCAAGGGACAAACTCACTGATCTGCATACTCACAATACCAGATCCCAGTGTGCAGCGCATGCTCGAATAAATCAAAGTTAAGAACCAGCAGTCAAGCAGACCCTGTGTCACTGCTGAGAACTGCTGCCACCAGAAGATTCTGTGATCTCTAACCTGCAACCACAGACCCTGAAAGAGTTTTAAAACCCCAAATATTCTGTTATTGCTTATATTATTATTTCAGTCTCAACGAGTTCATTACTGCCTCAATTCTGTAACTCCTCCGTTTTGTTGTGCCTTCGGATTTTCAATTCTATTCTATTCTATTCTATTCTATTCTATTCTATTCTATTCAGGTCGTGTCGGTTTAAAGTCGTCGCGTGTTTTCTCACAAGCTTTTCATAAACTATTTGAGTCCTTCTGCCTTCAACAATTTACTGAAAAAATAAAAAAGAGCTTGCAACCCATTATTACTATTATTATTATTATTATTATTATTATTATTATTATTATTATTATTATTATTATTATTATTATTATTATTATTATTATTATTATTATTATGATAAAATAGTAATAATAATAATCGCTGCCTTGAATTTTTTTAAATATTTTTTTTAAATTACAAGTGGGCTAATAATAAACATTAGGGTGACCTTAAGGTTTAGGGTACTTTGCTCCCTAAATAATACTTCCGCATTATAAATAATAATAATAATTTAATAATAATAATAATAATAATAATAATAATAAAGTAAGTTCTTCTGCAGCATTAAGACCCTTTCTCAGGGCTACCTGGCCTCGTGCTCCAGGAGAGGAGCTACTTGAACATCGTTAACTTCACACGAGAGCCTCTCCTGCACCAGACTCGTTTCCCCCTCCTACCTCTTTTCTAGAGCACATCTGAATTTTAGGTAGCATCTCGTCCACTGACATCAAGAAGGAAAATGAAAAGAAAGCAGGGGGGTTAATCATTTACGCAGCACTTAACACGCAGATGTGTATTTATTTACTTATCAGTATCAGTCATTTTCCCTCCCCGCAAGTGCACTTTTGCATGTCTGAGTACGATAAGGCATAACACAAACAATCCTGCAATCACTGGAGGCCTCTCGTGGCCATTAAAAGTCAGTAGTTCAGCTGAGAAGTGGTTCTCCAACTCTCAAGTCCATATAGGCCTCCTTTTCTTCAAGAGGCCCTCGTAAACATCACTACAGTTAATAAAGTGTATTGTGGTCACTGCAGTCCCGAGGTGCAGCGACAAGTCACAAACTCGGCATGCAGCTTCCGCATCAGTCGGGATGAGCATCGGTGTTGGTGGGAGGGGAGGAGAGCACATGTCTACTATAGTGAAATTACGCTCAGAAAAAAAGAAGAAAAAAAGCAGAGTAGAGCTGTTTTGTATTGTTGCTGATGCCCCGCCTCTGATGGTAGCATTAAACCTGGCACCCGGCTAAAACAAACCAAAGCCAGCACCGAGCTCCCACTCAATCCAATTAAGGCGGACTTGAGGCGCTCTCCTACGTCTTCATCTACCAGGATCGACGTTGAGACAACAGGAACCAGAGGGGCTTTGGCCAAAAAAAAAAAAAAAAAAAAAAAGGGAGAGAGAAGGAGAGATTGCCTTGCCTTCTAATTTCTCCCTCTCCAGCCACAGAACAATGTCGATGAGCCCTAAGCATACGACTCCTTTTTCTGTTTCCGATATCTTGAGTCCCCTTGAGGAGAGCTATAAGAAAGTAAGTATGGAGAATAACAACTTGGGGGCACCTCTCACTTCTTACCGACAGCCGCAGGTCTCTCAGGCGGCGATGCAGCAGCACCACATGGGCCACAACGGGACTGTGTCTGCGGCTTATCACATGACGGCGGCAGGTGTCTCCCAGCTGTCACACACGGCCATGGGCGGCTACTGTAACGGCAACCTGGGCAACATGGGCGACCTGCCGGCGTACCAGGACGGCATGAGGAGCAGCGCCACGGCCACCGGCTGGTACGGAGCCAACCCAGATCCGCGCTTCTCCACCAGTGAGTATCCGGTACCGGTATTTGGACCCTATGCGCTTCAGATCTGTGCGTAATGACCAGAATCCAGATGTGTGCGCCCTGGCTGTGTTTTATTGGAACTATTTCAGGTCTGCTTGTGCGTAAAAACCAGTGTAATTTAGATCCCGGTGCGTTTCACTTATTATAAATCCCAAGGTCTGGGTCAGATTTAAGTCTGAGCGTCAATGGAAGTTATTTAAAATGATTTTTTTTATTATTATTATTTTTACCATTTTCAAACATTAAACATGATGGGAGGTTATTAGGTCTAACAAATACGCACCTCCCTAAATAACACTTAAGTTTTTGTAATGATGTTCCAAATTATGTTAATGTGAAGTAAACTTGTAATGATTTTACGCAGTAGCTGGTCCATATTTGCTGTGAATAAATCTGAGTTTGATTTCCATTCTGATATTTTCCCCAGTTTCTCGCTTCATGGGCTCATCGTCGGGCATGAACATGGGAAGTATGGGCAGCCTCAGCTCCCTGGCGGACGTGGGTAAAGGCATGGGCTCCCTGTCTAGCACCCCGAGAAGGAAACGGCGCGTGCTCTTCTCCCAGGCGCAGGTGTACGAGCTGGAGCGGCGCTTCAAGCAGCAAAAATACCTGTCGGCGCCGGAGAGGGAGCACCTGGCGAGCATGATCCACCTCACGCCGACCCAGGTGAAAATCTGGTTCCAGAACCATCGCTACAAGATGAAGAGACAGGCTAAAGACAAAGTGTCCCAGCAGCAGATGCAGCAGGACAGCGGCTCGTGCCAGCAGCAGCAGCAGCAGCAGCAGCAGCAGCAGCAGCAGTCCCCACGGAGGGTGGCCGTGCCGGTGCTGGTGAAGGACGGGAAGCCGTGCCAAGGCAGCGGCCACACGCCCACGTCCACAGCGCAAACGCACCACCAGCAGGGAGGCAATGTCATGATCATGTCCAACAACGCCTCCGGCCTCGGGCAGCACCAGAACCAGCAAGTAGGGAGCACGGGTCACTCCCCTGACATGGCACAGCACTCTTCCAGTCCGCCGTCCCTACAGAGTCAGGTGGCCGGCCTCTCCCACCTCAACTCCCCCGGAGCGGAGTACGGTTCGGCCCTGCAGTGTTCGGCCCTGTTGTACGGCAGGACGTGGTGACAAGAGGAGCTCATTTGAATCCAATCTATTTATCTGATAAAACTCGGCAGGTTTTTATTGTAAATGCGCGCGAGTGAACTTAAAAGCCCGAGAGACTTCGGCCCTTTCGAAAGGGGGGAAAAAACTCATTTATCTCCCAAAAACTGCGGATTTATTGGGATTATTTATGTAAATTATATTGAGTCAAAAGAAGATTCAGTAGTCAGATAGCTGGGAACCCGAACCTGAGCAGGGACGCACGAACACGACCGGACTGAAAGGTGCTGTGAAACCCAGACGAACAGGATTTATTAGAATCAGTGTGAGCTGTAGGTCTAGCGTGTATATTTCTGTAAAAGGTTGGAGTTCTAGCTCTTTGTTGTACAAAGCTTTTGACAATATTGCTGGTTTGTTGTCGTTTTATTGGTATTTGTACGTTTTATTTCTTTGTAACTTATATAGATATTTGACTTACTACAAAACAGTCCTATTAATAAATTATGGAAACAAGACATTTAAACTTTTTTGTGAAGTATATCCAGAAATGCGCCTGTGACGCAGTTACTAATAATTATTTTGAGGAAGAAACGTATTATTATTATTATTATTATTATTATTATTATTATTATTATTATTATTATTATCATTATTGATGTGGACATGTTTTGTTTTCGTTACAAGAACACATATGAAAGCATAACCGCTGGGATAAACATTAACTTTATCCTTTTCTTTGCTCCTCGCTGATAAATCACCGCTCAGGCTCGCGCCGCGGCTCTAACCTGCCCTGCAGAGCAAACTCGACCTTTATGCGCTTTTATTTACCCTCTGTGTGTTTTCTCCCGCGTGGGTGAGGCAGAAAGGTGAGGTTCCTCCGCGCTTGACATCAAACACCAACGCGGCTCAAAGGGCGGCTTATCGATGACCAAACAGCGCACAATTCCTCTGAAAGGACGCGCGCGGCAGTCAGCGGCTTCATCAATAACCGATTAAATGTGAGGATTTAAAAAACGGCCAATTTAATAATCTGAATGAAAACTGTTTAAATAATATTTAAATGTATTTTATTCTGGTAAATTTGAGGCTATCATTTGTTCCATTTCAGGTTTGGTAAGCAGCGACAGCCTTAAACAAACATTAGACACTATTCTCCTGACATGCGATGGAGTTAGGCATTACATTTTCTAAATAGTAAACAATCAGGTTGCTAAGCAACGGAGTTGTGGACAGGTGATTTTCTTTAGAGAGCGAAAAAGCTGGGGTGGAGAAGATAAAAACACGCAAAAAGAAGTCGCTCAGCTAGAGGAGGATGTTCTATCTCTGTACACACACGGAAGTGTTTTTTTTTTCTTTTATTTTGAAACATCGTTCTTCAAATAAACGCGTTCTCCAGTTCGGATAATTTTTCAACATTTCTATTTGAAATGGTTTTTATTAATGTTTTACTAAAATGAAGACGTTTGAGAAGTTCGTTACTATTTTGTTATTACTTCATAATAATACCCCCACCCCCAAAAAACCCCCAGAAAAAAACACACAAATATTCAATTTTGTCTTCTCAAAGTAATTTTTTTTCCGTCTTTTATTATCCGTTAATTATCGTCGACTGCACCTGACTAAATAATGATCTTTCCTCAGGCTCGTTAGGGTAAATGTTTATTATCTCCTCCGTTTCCTTTCACATCCAGTTATTTTTTATCTTTTTTTGCCAAAGTAATCAGTCATTAATGACAGACTAAATGCTACAGGGTTCAGAGCTGAATAAGACTTTATTTTTTTGATTGACACATTAAAATCACGTCTTCTGCTTTTGCGCAGGTTTTCCATAAAGCGAAATAAACAATAACCCAGAGGGTTTTCACCCATGCAGTAAAACTCTGAAAATGTAAACTTTTATTTTAAAATCGTGAATCCAAACTTTCGTTGGTTGAGCTCTTCCTCTGCACACACAGACCGAGGCCACAGGAGAAAAAAGCTTTAAGTGAAATCTTAAACAAGCATCAGAAACAACCTTCTATTAGCTATTTTGCAGCGCGGGTTTTGTTCGGCGGAGGAGTGAGAACTTTGGGATTACATTAACATGTCTTTGGCGCGGTGTGTGGTCTTTGTGCGCTGCTTGTTGGAAGCGTGTGTGCTCTCATCGCTCTCCTTTGTAGGAAACCACAGCGCAGCTCCCAGAGTCCTCCTGGCTTTATGGCGGGCTGTCTCCATCAACCCCAAGCAATTAGTCTCTAATCTCAAGGTAATCATATTGGAGTTAGTGACGAGCTGGAGAATTTTATTCGCCTCTTTAGCTCCGGGAATCCCCTGAGTCGCCGAGGAGTGAAGCCTTGTTACGACAGGATTTTGAAGTTTGAGCGGATATTAAATATGAGGAGAGCTAACGAGCAGGATAAACGCAAACAGTAAAACACGATCAGGCTTAAAAAAATAAAATGTTCTTGTTTTTATTCCTTCTTCGAAATAAACTCTCGACTTATTCTAATTCGACTTACTGAATATTACTCAAATTTAACTGGGATCTGCATCTTATTGATCTAAAAGTCCTCCATCGGTCCTAATAAATCCCAAATATCAGACTCGCAACCAAATAAAACGTTATTCTACCTGTGTGTAGTTGGGCACCATCACATTAAGTTCACATTGAATAATAACAAAAAAAGAAAATTAAAAAGTCACAAAGTCCATCATTTGTTCCTTGTCACACCTAAAAGTAAAGCACGAGCCTGTGTTTGTGGGGTAGGGGAGCTGTCCATGGTGCTGAAAACCCAGTCACTGCTCTCTCCTGTTAAACTACGCGCACGCGCCTGTTTTGTTGCAACAATTTCCTTTTAACTTTGTTTCGGTGTTATAAAATGATACCCTTCCTTTCTTTTTTGTAAACAAATCCACCTTCTGCCACTTTTTAAAAGTTCCTAAACATTTCATCTCCACAGACCTGCATTTCAAATAGGACTATTACACCGCGAACGCAATCACCCCTTTGGTGAATGTTATTGTGCGCCTGCAACAAAAATCTTTAATTGTCCTGCGTTTATCTGCTTCTTCAAACCATTGTGCAAAGAGTACAAACGAGGGTCATTTGTGAACTGAAATACTTTGCATGCAAAGCGAAGCACAAGATGCTGTAACACTTGACCTTTCAGCATAATTGTTGCAGGCATGAAATGCTGCATTCAGGGCTCACTGAGTGGATACGTTTCTCCCTCCCTCCCCCTTAGGAACAAAGTGCATTTTTACATCTTCGGTGTTGGTTTGGCTTTGTTTCTTCTGAAGAAACATTTCTCTATGGGACTGGCTGTAATTTCGCTTCATTTTGCTCGGCTCCAATTACGGGATTTTTCAGTCCAACACTTAACAGCCGTCACGTTCAGCCTCCAGAGCCAGATAAGTTAGACACGCTTCTGACGTCAGGTGTCAAACAAAGATGGTGTGATTTGAACTTTTTGGGACATCTATGAAGGAACTGATGAAGAAGAAAAGGAATTAACTCAACATGCAAATCAAGAGCTTTTTGAGTTCAAGCTCTCACAACAAGATATTTTTTAATTAATTTACTTTGTTCATAGAAAATGTGAAGTCTCTTTTTTAGATTTAGAATCAATTAAGTCGAAAAGTTGATTTAGATACAAAAAGTTTGTCAACTACAATGAATGACAGGAATCAGAGCATTTAAAATTAAACACTACTTGTATTTTCTAACACCGTGTTTATATCACTGTAAAAATGCTCATCACCCTTGGCTTTTTTCCATTTGGCACATATATGTTGTGATTATTTTGTTGGACAGTATCTCAAATTCACGTTATTTCATCTCATGTCCATTTTAAAACCACAGCAAATACCACTAAATGAAGAAGCATTTTACTCAAACCAAAACATAACCGTGCTTCAATTTTTTAAATATATTTAATTATTTGATTCATGTGACTTATCTGTTGTTTGTCATGATGTCATCTGCAAAGAAATTTAGAAAATGTTCTTCATTTTCAGTTATTGCCTTAAATCCAACAAAAGCAACACAAAAATGGGTCCAGGCTAAAAGATCCAAAACAAAAAGAAGCTTTTTCACTACAACTTCATCTGAAGGCTTAAAT
This sequence comes from Nothobranchius furzeri, assembly GCF_043380555.1. Classification (NCBI taxonomy): domain Eukaryota; kingdom Metazoa; phylum Chordata; class Actinopteri; order Cyprinodontiformes; family Nothobranchiidae; genus Nothobranchius; species Nothobranchius furzeri. The sequence continues at coordinate 21,179,133 of NC_091758.1, read as the reverse complement.
CAGCTGAAGCAGCTAAAAATAGGTGCTGTTTAAAACATATTAATGCTTTCAGAGAGATATTTCAGTGCCCTATTTATACTGTTGATTTATGGACGCTAATAGAGAAAGTTAAAAAAAATGTAAACAGTTTAAGAAAAACGCACATGTGGATTTAAATCTATGTACAAATCATTTGATCTGAGCAACTTTGTTTCAAACCAACAAATAAAAAATTGGAGAAACAAAAAACATGGTTCAAAGAGGTGGAAATAAACATATTCCTTCCTGACACCATGTCAGTTATTCATGTTTATCTCAAACAATATTAATTACTTTAACTGGTATTAATGGTCTATATTTGCATTTCTACCAAATACTTGCATAGATAGGTCCTATGAACACAAACATAAATCTATCTCTATCTTAATTCACACACGTTTATGCTTCTGTTCCTATCCCCAAACACTTAAATCTATCAAAATTTAACAGTAAACTCACATAATTACTATGTTATAGAATAATGCTGATGTTCTCACAAGCTTACTTTACAGTTTTTCTCAGTTGCTTTGGTGCATTTCTCACAACAGAATTGATCTCTGCACCAATATTAAGGTTTTCCTCAAAACAAATAGTGCAAACTGCAAAACATGGTGGATAACTTGCAAAAGTGAGTCACTTCATCAAAATGAAGTCAGTTGCTCAAAATAAGTAGTCAATGCTTCAAAAGCAAGTCCCTTAATCAAAACAGATAAAATATACATAAAAAGCAAGTACTTATATCAATCAAAGTGTCAGGGCTGTCACAATTACAAGTCATTACACCAGCACCTTTGGTCACAAATTCAAATGGTTTGAACATGTTCTCATCGCGACAGATTTCTTTGTAGGTGCTTCCCAATGACATGTCAAGTCTGGACAGCATGCACGGCGTGTTGAAAACCATAAATTGTAAAGGAAAATCAAGACACTTCATGTGCACTCTTGATAATATTTAACTGAAACTGTTCACAGCATTGTGCAACTGGGGAAATACAGTAAAATAAACATTTTACAGCAAACATAATCTCACTTAGACTGTAAACCTTACTGCAGTAGTTATGAAACAAAAAAAAACTGAACAGGCACTGCTGCATATCAATCATTGATATCTAGACGCTCCCGTCTGTCTGCCCACATATTTTTATCAACATCACAGCGAATGTTAGCTCCATCGATGCATCGGGGAAAGTATCTCCTGGAGTGTCGAATCCACCCTCTGCAGGACTCTGCTGTGATGTCATCACAAGCTGCATCCATAGCTGCTAGCAGGGTCATTTGGGCATGTGGATGCCTGTCATATACCTTCCACCTCCAGGAAGAGAAAATCTCCTCAACTGGATTTAGGAATGGAGTGTAAGGAGGAAGAAACTCCATAAGCATCCTGTCGTGTGCTGCAAACCACTGCCTGACTACAGCAGAGTGATGGAAGCTAACATTATCCCAAACCACTACATGCATTGTCCGATTGTCACCAGGACACACACCAATATTCATTAGTGTGAGATAAGATTCACCTGAGAAAAATCATTTATGGAGATTTCCATGGAAACTCCTTAAAAATAGGATTTTCAAAATGGGTGTACAAGTTGTTTGACAAGATGTTCGACAGTTTTGAGTGCAATGACACAAGCAAGGAAATGAAGACTATTAGTTGTAAGGACAATGACTGTTCAGCCGGTACAAGTATAAAGAATTGTGACATTCATGATAAAAGCAAGGAGATAGTGATGAATAGCAAGTCAAAAGTGACCATTCTTTAGACATTTGTACTTACTCAACTGCTTCTTGTCCAAAGGCCACTAGGTTGTGCCAAAATGACTACATGTTGTGGAGGTTGAACCAACTGTTGCACCAAAGCAACTGAGAAAAACTGTAATAATAACACAAAATAATGTAATGTATCACTACCCCAGTCTACGCAATTTATTCAGCCTTTTTTCATTTTTCCCAACAGATATTTCCTACAACTCAACATTTACATTTTTAAAACATTTAAAATGAAAACATTGACTTTACGTGAGTTAAATGTCTGATTAAAACTACGATCATGTCATAACTGCAATCATTTCTCCCTAGAAATCCCACATTGGTGTTCAGATTAAAGCTAAATGCACTTTCAGGATTATTTTCTGGGATTATTTAGTTGTGTCAGTAAGGTTAACCGCAGTAGAGTTGGCATAAACACGTGTTTTCAGCAGTAGGACATTTAAACGTGTCATTTGTTGAGTCTGTGGTCCAGAATTCACCAAAACTTAACAGAAGGTTCCATCATGTCGACATTATAGATCAGTTAAACATAATCTTTTCATTTTTTAAGTGCGTTTACCTGACTGGCAACAAATTTTAGGACAAAGTTTGCAGCTTGAGAAGAAAAGGCCTAATTTTTAAAAAACAAAACCATTGCATTTAAACCAACAACTGGAGCACGTCCTGATTTAACTGGGTTAGTTTACTCTTCTGTTTCACCAGGTTCCTCCTTAATAACATTTTATCCAGGACCATTTTTGTTCTGGATGTAAAGTTTCTATAATTTCTTGTTCCAGATTCTGGTGGTCATGGGTTTCAGGTTTAGACAAGAGAGTCTTGCTATTGCAAAACTAATCCATAAAAATCCACCAGCGTGATGTTTGTAAAACCTGTGCAGCTTTAACGGTCCCTTCATGACCATGTTGTTGTCCATGTACCACGTGCATCACGGCATTTGAACTGTAGTTTTGAGTTCTCAGCAGGCTGAACCGTTCATGCTCTTTAGCTCAAAGGATGCAACGACCTTTCTTCTAAAACCAGAGGACACCTGACGTCATCAGTCTGTTGCCATCCCACGTTTTACAATAGAATCCCTGATCCCTATTTCCCGGGCACCTTGCTCATTTAGCAACCATCACCCAGAATCATTTTTGATGCTTCCATCCCAAAACAGCCTCCTCAAGTTGTGCTGAATCACATGTTAAACATGACTTGTGCTGATTCATGCTTTTAATCTTTCAGACTCTTCTGTGGTCAACAAAATGGAAAACATGAGGTTTGTTTTAAAACCTGCAAATTCACCCTTTTATTGGGGTATGGGCGGTGTTAAAGTAATAAAATCCCCTCGACTGTGTGTGTTTCTGCTCTCAGACTCGCCACAAAGTGCACATGTCTGTTTTTCTCCTTTGTGTGCTTCCTCCTGTTAAACATGCCAATTAAACATGAGCAGACTAAAGCAGAGTCGTCCTGTCTGTGTACAGTACCAGCAGGAGTCCTTTGGAGAGTAGCGAGCCATCACTAACCCCGTTAACACCAGACCCTCCACACGGACCCGGGGGCCGCTGCTCGCTCTATAGGCCTGCAGGAATAACTTCTCCATTTAATGAAGGTTTAAATGGTCCAAGGTTATCCCTTTCAAATGCTCAGACCTAAAGTGAATTTAAATTGATCTGCATGCCACGAGAGCCCTCATGAGTTATGTAATAAATCTTTAGTGGAATTAACCTGCAGGTTTAACAGAAAAAAGTAGGCAGTGAAGCATTCAAGTGGTCTTAGAGGTTTTTGGTGCTTAACTACTAAGTCGATCCATTTATGTCTTCAAAACATAAGTTTTTCAACCGAAGGCGTAAAAAGTGACTTTTGTTTTTGATGATATAGATGATAAAACTCAGCCAGTAAAAGCTGAACGGACCTTCCCGAATCCAGTGGTCCATCAGTCGGTCTATTCTCCGCCTAGAATGAATGCTTGGTTACGTCTCTTTGAAGAGCAGGAGAAAAAAATTCCTTGAATGTTGCAACACAATAAGCAATCAAGATCCCAAAGCCAGACATTTGACAGCTTAATGAGTTCAGGCTGCAATCACTTTAAGAAAAGGCTCGGTCCATTTTAACCCAGCGCTCAGTCTGCGTGAGCCGAGCTGAGAAAAGGCACAGCTCGTCCATTTAACTCACAGCAAAGGCGCACATTACTGCAGGTTTATAAAAACACAGGGTGGAGGTGAATGTAAATAGGTCCCCTATATCAGGACCTGTTGAGACCTGCGTGTTTTGTTCAGGAACCGTGAGGAGGGGTGATATTTGCCCCCCTAATGAAATATGTCATTACGAGGAATTCATGTGACACAAAAGGGGCGACAGTCAAAAATTGCCCCACTGCTGTTCAGTAATTATATAGTTTGCCCTGGCAGCGCCTTCAGGCAGGTGGCTGGTCCATCATGCAAATGGCTTGGCTGTGCTGACATAATTAGCCGCTGCGAGCAGCTTAAATTAACAATTAGCTAACATGCAATTCTGCTCCCAACTCTGCTAGTTCTCCTTTTTTTGGCCAATTGACGCTGTATGTAATTCCGGTGCACTGAATTGCTCAGTAGGATGTATAGTATGTGTTTTTTTTCTCATCTTGGTCAATTTGCCTGCTAAATGAACGGAAATCGGCAGAATAAAGGGCTTACATCCAAATCCCCAAAGGCTAGCTGCACGGAGGCGCAGTTATGTTAAACACCAGGTTATGACATAAAAAAGCAGCAAATCTCCAGGCTGAGAGGCAGCTCAGTGTAGGAGTGTCAGGTGTTGATAGTGAAATGGCAGTTTAAGAGAAAACAGCAGCGTAAGTGAGAGTGAATCAGACTCAGGAGGCCACATGCTGAGCTTCAGCAAGCCCAAAAAGGTTCTGCTTTTCTAACCTCTCCACTGATCCCCTCGCAGCCCGGCGTCCTGAGCCCCATTGCCTTACTGCAGGCCAATCATGGCCCACCCACCCTCACATTATCCTGGCTGCCCTCCGCCATGACACGGGAACAAAGTAGACATTAGGCAACATTAAACCCAGGGATGGGAGTAATCAGGAAGCCGTTATCTCTTAATGAAGGAAAACACATGCGGAGCGATACACACAGAGAGTAATCAATAGAGACGCCTTACAAAGAGGACCTGAGCCCCCCCCCCCCCCCCCCCCCCCCACTAAAAAAAGAAAAGAATAATGCAAATCAATTAGATTTTTTGTTTGCCTTGAAACCATCCAGTCTATTTACATTAATTACATGTTCATTAAAGGTAATTCATGTCAGCTACACAGAAACAACGATTGTTCTTATTCCTGATCAGTGATGGACACTGGCTGGTGTCCAACTCCCTTTTAAGGATTTAAAGTCCAACTTAGACCATTTATTGAAAGTAGAACAATCATAATTTAACCACATGCCATAAACAGTTAAAAGCTAAATTTCATATATTTCTTGTCAAAAATATTAATTCACGTTACTTTAGGTCAGATCTGCTTTGATAAAAGGGCTGAAATGTCGTTAAACGTTAAAACGTAGCGCTTCACCCTCACAATCTTATCTCCCTTTCTTTCCGTTTTTGTTTTGCACAGCCCGAGCTGCTTTCACCAAAGGCCCACTACCTCTTGTTGGTTGCTATAGCATTTTCAAGCACCATTCTGCTGCATCCCAGCCCCCACATAGACCTGCTCTGCACACTCGTAATAAATTATCCTCAAGTGAAACTACTAAAAATGAGCCGGACCAGAGCTGGACATGAACACGACCACTTTACTGAATCACGACTCATAAACATTTTCATTTTCGTGTGACTTGACCCCTGATGCTTTTAAACAGTCAGTGCATGTGTCTGGGCCTCTCAGAGGACACGGACTAAAACCTCGCCAACTCTTATCCACCTGCTGATGATTGACGTTATGCAATCGCATTTAGCCACAGGCAGGATCTGTAGGCGGATGGATGTGTCTGCCTGTCCAAAAGCCTGGAGTGTAAACATATGGGTGTTGGAATGCAGGTGAAGAGAGTTCTGATTGGTTGATTATTTATTTGTAGCCCCCTCCAAAAATGCTTCCCTTCCCCAGAAGAAAGGCACATGTTCGCAATACCGTAAGTTCAGCGGTGAACAAGTGGGGAATCTGAATCAGCCTCTTTACTCCATGAGCCCCATCTTTGCCAAATTGAATGCAGATTGAAAATAATTTTTCAGCTCTTGACTTGAGCTATTCACGACTCTGAATTGGCTTTGCCCTCGCCGTATTGCCACACAAACGTAAATAAAAGCATTTAAATGGCGAGCAGGTCCCCTTAAAACGATTGTACTGTGAACAGACCTTAAATAAAATAAACATAGAAATTATTGTTAAATCATCAAACCTGTTAAGTCTTTCAAGAAATTAAATTTTCGCTTTTTAAATAATTTGCAGTAAATAGTTGCAAAGAACCGCTGAAGCTTTCATTCCTGATTTTATTTCTACCCGTCGTAATTAATTTGTCGTACGTGGAAATCAGCGTCAGCAGCCGAACTGGGTCTACCTACCGGCGAGGTTTCCCAGTGCAAGACCAGTGCCTGCTGAGCTTTGGCAGGAAATCAATACAGGGGAAAAGCTGTTCTAATCATCTGTACATTTACCATCACAATCAACAATCAAAGCTAAGTCCTGAATCTTTATTTGTAGGCCTGAACTGAACAATTTTCCCACTGTGAAAGGCAAGCTAAATTAGAACCCTTGGTTCCTGTTAGCAGCTCTTAATGGCTCTGATTTGTGAACCGCTAAATGAGGTTATGTAAATTGATCCTGAATGTAGGCAGAGGCCCCCAGGTGACAGGTGCAGCTGAAGGTGGGGGCAGGGAAAGGAATGGGGGGTCGGCAAGATCTATTTGCAGGGGCAAGTTTGCTGACTGGGACTTGGAGGATTAACAAAAAAACTGCAGAAAAGGTGGAATTTTCACATCTTTACAGAAATGCCAAGTAGAGTTTTAATGTTACAGCCTCAGCGTTCTAAAGGATTTATCCACAGCTGCTAATGGTGGGGAGATGGGGAAGGTGCATTTGCTTAAAAGCTATACTCAGGTACACTTTTGAAGGACTTGTTTTCTTTTATTTTCTTTTTCGCAACTGTTTCACCTTTGTGTGTTTGACAAGTAATGACTAACGCGTCATTTTAACAAGAATGTGGTCTTTTCTAAAGGAACACAAACAGATAATGATTAGCTCAAACTACGTTTGAAAGTAGCATTCAGCCACATGGCCAACATGTGATGCTCACGGAGGTATTTATTAACAAGTCTCTCTGTTAAACCACAAATACACAACAACATTAGTCAGTCTTCATCTACAGAATAAATGACATCGTTATAAAATGTATTTGATGAATTAATGAATGAAAAAAATGTTTTTGAACATTTTTTAGTAAGGGAAAAGAAAATTTTAAAAAGAGTTAATTCATAAACAAACATTTTTAAACTCATTGTTAATCGCAACTTTCTTTGTCATAAAAGTTGTCTTTATTGGTTCATGATTGGCCACTGGTTCATTCCCAGTACAGGTTGGACTCTGATCCTGTGTCTGATTCAGGAACCTCAGGGTCTCATCCTCAGCTTTTTGTTGATTATGTGCTTCTGTTAGTACCTTTAGGCTCTGAGTCTTAGTATGTGAATCTTGGCTGGAAAAAGCAGGAACCCCCCCATAGTGAGGCTGAAATCTTGATTCACATATCAGTCACTCAGCCAAACAACCACATTGCACTGGTTAGGGGCTCATGGAATGAGTCTCAGCTGCACTGAAGGAAGTTAGGTGGAGTTTCAAAACCTAAAAGCTGCTTGGTAAAAACTACTGATTAGCCTGGTAGTCCTAGCTTTGATACTTTAAGCTGCTGCGCCTCATCATCAAAAGGACTTAAATGCGATGGTTCATGCTTCTGCCTGGGATACCTTCTAGTTGTCCCCTTCTGGAGGCTTTATGTTTGTATGTATGTATGTAGGATGAATGAATGGATGATGGATGGATGGATTGATGGTGGATGAATAGATGGATTGATGGATGATGATAGATTGATGAAGGATGGATAGATGGATGTTTGGATGGATGGATCATGGATGGATGGATGGATGGATAGATGATGGATGGATGGATAGATGGATGATGGATGGATGGATGAAGGAGGAAAGATGATGGACAAATGGGTGGATAATGGATGAATGGATGGATGACAGATGATGTATGTATGATGGTTGGATAATGGATGGATGATGGATGGATGGATAATGGGTGGATAATGGATGGATGATGGAAGGATGTATGATGGATGGATGATGGGTGGATGATGGATAAATGGGTGGATGATGGATGAATGAATGGACGATGGATGGATGGATAATGGGTGGATGATGGATAAATGGGTGGATGATGGATGAATGGATGGATGGATGGATGGATGGATGGATAATGGGTGGATGATGGATAAATGGGTGGATGATGGATGGATGGATGGATGGATGGATAATGGGTGGATGATGGATAAATGGGTGGATGATGGATGGATGGATGGATGGATGGATGATGGCTAAATGGGTCAATGATGGACGAATGGATATGGATAGATGGCTGATGGGTGGATGATGGCTAAACGGGTCAATGGTGGATGAATGGGTGGATGATGGATGGATGGATGGATGGATGGATGGATGGATGGTGGGTTGATGATGGATAAATGGGTGGATGATGGATGGATGGATGGATGGATGGATGGATGGATGATGGCTAAATGGGTCAGTGATGGATGAATGGATATGGATAGATGGATGATGGGTGGATGATGGCTAAACAGGTCAATGATGGATGAATGGGTGGATAGATGGATGATGGATGGATGGATAGATGGATGGATGGATGGATGATGGGTTGATGATGGATAAATGGGTGGATGATGGATGGATGGATGGATGATGGCTAAATGGGTCAATGATGGATGAATGGATATGGATAGATGGATGATGGGTGGATGATGGCTAAACGGGTCAAAGATGGATGAATGGGTGGATGATGGATGGATGGATGGATGGATGGATGGATGGATGGATGGATGGATGGTGGGTTGATGATGGATAAATGGGTGGATGATGGATGGATGGATGGATGGATGATGGCTAAATGGGTCAATGATGGATGAATGGATATGGATAGATGGATGATGGGTGGATGATGGCTAAACGGGTCAAAGATGGATGAATGGGTGGATGATGGATGGATGGATGGATGGATGGATGGATGGATGGATGGATGGATGGATGGATGGATGGTGGGTTGATGATGGATAAATGGGTGGATGATGGATGGATGGATGGATGGATGGATGGATGGATGATGGCTAAATGGGTCAGTGATGGATGAATGGATATGGATAGATGGATGATGGGTGGATGATGGCTAAACAGGTCAATGATGGATGAATGGGTGGATAGATGGATGATGGATGGATGGATAGATGGATGGATGGGTGATGGGTGGATGATGGATAGATGGATAGATGGATGGATGGATGGATGGATGATGGGTGGATGATGGATAGATGGATAGATGAATGATGGATGGATGGATGGATAGATGGGTGATTGGTGGATGATGGCTAAACAGGTCAATGATGGATGAATGGGTGGATGATGGATAGATGGATAGATGGATGGATGATGGGTGGATGATGGATAAATGAGTGGATGATGGATAGATGGATGGATGGATGTATGATTGATGCATGTATGTAAGTAAGATGGATGGATGGATGGACGGATAGATCGATGGATGTATGATGGATTGAAGGATGAGGGATGGATGGATGATGGGTGGATGGATGGATAGATGATGAATGGATGGATAGATCGATGGATGTATGATGGATGGATGATGAGTGGATGATAGATGGATGTATGGATGATGGATGGATGGATGATGGGTGTTTGTATGATGGATGGATGGATGGATGGACGGATAGATCGGTGGATGTATGATGGATGGATGATGAGTGGATGATAGATAGATGGATGGATATATGATAGATGGATGGATGACGAATGTATGGATTGATGGATGGAAGGATGGATGATGGGTGGATGATGGATAGATGGATGGATGTCTGATGGGTGGATGATAGATAGATAGATGATGGATGGATGGATGGATGGATGGATGGATGGGCGGATGGATGTATGTATGTATGATGGGTGGATGATGGATAGATGGATGGATGTATGATGGGTGGATAATGGATAGATAGATGATGGATGGATGGATGGATGGATAGATGGATGGATGGATGGATGGATGGATGGATGGATGGATGGATGATGGATGGATGGATGATGGCTAAACGGGCCAATCATGGACAAATGGGTGGATGATGGATAGATGGATGGATGGATGGATGGATGGATGATGGATGGATGGATGGATGATGGATGGATGATGTATGTATGATGGATGTATGATGGATGGATGGATGAATGGATGGATGGATGATGGATGGATGGATGATGGGTGGATGATGGATGTATGATGGATGGATGGATGGATGGATGATGGGTGGATGATGGATGTATGATGGATGGATGGATGAATGGATGGATGGATGATGGATGGATGGATGATGGGTGGATGATGGATGTATGATGAATGGATGAATGGATGGATGGATGATGGATGGATGGATGATGGGTGGATAATGGATATATGATGGATGGATGGATGGATGGATGATGGATGGATGGATGATGGGTGGATAATGGATGAATGGATGGATGGATGATGGATGGATGGATGATGGGTGGATAATGGATATATGATGGATGGATGGATGATGGGTGGGTGGATAATGGATATATGATGGATGGATGATGGATGGATGATGGGTGGATAATGGATATATGATGGATGGATGGATGATGGATGGATGGATGATGGGTGGATAATGGATATATGATGGATGGATGGATGATGGATGGATGGATGATGGGTGGATAATGGATGAATGGATGGATGGATGATGGATGGATGGATGATGGGTGGATAATGGATATATGATGGATGGATGGATGATGGATGGATGGATGGATGGATGGATGGTGGGTTGATGATGGATAAATGGGTGGATGATGGATGGATGGATGGATGGATGGATGATGGCTAAATGGGTCAATGATGGATGAATGGATATGGATAGATGGATGATGGGTGGATGATGGTTAAACGGGTCAAAGATGGATGAATGGGTGGATGATGGATGGATGGATGGATGGATGGATGGTGGGTTGATGATGGATAAATGGGTGGATGAGGGATGGATGGATGGATGGATGGATGATGGCTAAATGGGTCAGTGATGGATGAATGGATATGGATAGATGGATGATGGGTGGATGATGGCTAAACAGGTCAATGATGGATGAATGGGTGGATAGATGGATGATGGATGGATGGATAGATGGATGGATGGGTGATGGGTGGATGATGGATAGATGGATAGATGGATGGATGGATGGATGGATGGATGATGGGTGGATGATGGATAGATGGATAGATGAATGATGGATGGATGGATGGATGGATAGATGGGTGATTGGTGGATGATGGCTAAACAGGTCAATGATGGATGAATGGGTGGATGATGGATAGATGGATAGATGGATGGATGATGGGTGGATGATGGATAAATGAGTGGATGATGGATAGATGGATGGATGGATGTATTATTGATGTATGTATGTAAGTAAGATGGATGGATGGATGGACGGATAGATCGATGGATGTATGATGGATTGAAGGATGAGGGATGGATGGATGATGGGTGGATGGATGGATAGATGATGAATGGATGGATAGATCGATGGATGTATGATGGATGGATGATGAGTGGATGATAGATGGATGTATGGATGATGGATGGATGGATGATGGGTGTTTGTATGATGGATGGATGGATGGATGGACGGATAGATCGGTGGATGTATGATGGATGGATGATGAGTGGATGATAGATAGATGGATGGATATATGATAGATGGATGGATGACGAATGTATGGATTGATGGATGGAAGGATGGATGATGGGTGGATGATGGATAGATGGATGGATGTCTGATGGGTGGATGATAGATAGATAGATGATGGATGGATGGATGGATGGATGGATGGATGGATGGATGGATGGATGGATGGATGGATGGATGGGCGGATGGATGGATGTATGTATGATGGGTGGATGATGGATAGATGGATGGATGTATGATGGGTGGATAATGGATAGATAGATGATGGATGGATGGATGGATGGATAGATGGATGGATGGATGGATGGATGGATTGATGATGGATGGATGGATGACGGCTAAACGGGCCAATCATGGACAAATGGGTGGATGATGGATAGATGGATGGATGGATGGATGGATGGATGATGGATGGATGGATGGATGATGGATGGATGATGTATGTATGATGGATGTATGATGGATGGATGGATGAATGGATGGATGGATGATGGATGGATGGATGATGGGTGGATGATGGATGTATGATGGACGATGGATGGATGGATGATGGGTGGATGATGGATGTATGATGGATGGATGGATGAATGGATGGATGGATGATGGGTGGATGATGGATGTATGATGAATGGATGGATGGATGATGGATGGATGGATGATGGGTGGATAATGGATATATGATGGATGGATGGATGATGGATGGATGGATGATGGGTGGATAATGGATGAATGGATGGATGGATGATGGATGGATGGATGATGGGTGGATAATGGATATATGATGGATGGATGGATGGATGGATGATGGGTGGGTGGATAATGGATATATGATGGATGGATGATGGATGGATGGATGATGGGTGGATAATGGATATATGATGGATGGATGGATGATGGATGGATGGATGATGGATGGATGGATGATGGGTGGATAATGGATATATGATGGATGGATGGATGATGGGTGGATAATGGATGAATGGATGGATGGATGATGGATGGATGGATGATGGGTGGATAATGGATATATGATGGATGGATGGATGATGGATGGATGGATGATGGGTGGATAATGGATATATGATGGATGGATGATGGATGGATGGATGATGGGTGGATAATGGATATATGATGGATGGATGGATGATGGATGGATGGATGATGGATGGATGACGGATAGACATTTCAAGCTTTAAAATCCTTTGTCATCACTATTTTTAAACTCTTTACTAAAACCATCCAAACAGTAAATAATGGTAACGCTAACGTATGATTCATCTTACTGCATCCTAGCTAAACCGACTCGAATCATTTTATGATTCAGGAGAGTTTTGTAAAAAATGCTTCAAGTGTTTTGTATTTATGGGCTTTCATGACCTCTAGTGTCGCTCTTCATAAGTGACTCATGACTACAAACTTTTCTTCATCACTTGTTTGTCATAACGCATCAGAAATATCTCATGTGCTACTTGGTGTGTCTGCGGCTGGCAGACAGCCATGATTCAGATGGGTCTCCATGGTTCTGACTGAAGATGTAATAACAAGGAAACTATCAACATGCAGCCTCTCAGGGAAAGACTGCTGAGTGATTGGAGCACTCTGACTCACTGCACTTCACTGCAGCCATTTAGGATGTGCTGGGAACTGTCTCAGCTGCATGGAGGACAACAGAAACAGGTCAAAACCAGTCAGGAACTTGGTCATTCCTCACTTAAAACAAGACTGGTGGAATGTCAACAAAACAGTTTCCATGTTTTTTTCTTATCTTGTATTTTGCATGGGCCAATGTGTGAAGAAATGAGAAGTCTCTATAAAAAAATAAACATCTTCTGGCAAATAAAACATACACGTAGTGTTACCAATCATTTGATTTGAACAAACAAGCAGTCAGTGATGATGGATCCACAGGCAGGGGGATTGTTACTTCAGCCACCTGCAGCAGAGCTTCAGGCCGGGCTGCCCCACTGTGGCAGATGATGTTGACAGAGCATGAGACCGACTAAAGGCCAAACACGCGGGTCAAGGCAAAGAAGGAGCTCAATCTAAGGACACAAGTGGACTCAGAGGGACGCTTTTGTCTTGTTTTACTGAGAGGGGGTTAATTAAACGTAGTCTTTCCTGCAGACTAAGCTTCATTCTGACAAGCTGGAAGTTCAGAGTTGCTGCTTTTAAATCCTTGTTATCAATGGTTAATTTGATCTTTTTATTTCATCATCATTTGTTACTGCCTCTGAAATAGTTTAAGTTTATAGTGTTTGCTATGATAAAATTTGTTTGGTTACCACAAAGGTCAACCAGTCCTCATTTCAAATGCATCTTTTAGTTATTTCTTTTTAGAATTTCAGTGTTCATCTCCTATTAGAGGTCAATTCAGAATAAATCACACTGAAATGAGGAAACTCAGGATAAGGACATATTTATTTTTGAAGGATTTTTGGTGAAAAGTGTGTTTACCATTTGATCTTATGGTAATAAACTAAATATTTTTACTCGGTTTAGTTTGGACATGACCAATTTGAACACTGAAAAATTTTCTATGGATTTGTTCGGCAGTGTATTACCATCAGTGCGAGGAAAAAAGGATCAGTGTCCCGTAATATTGAGAAAATGTCTTGCTTTAACGAGTTGTAAATCTCCTTATAATGAGAACGATTATAACTGTAAAATGGTGGTGACACAATTTGGAATGCTAGTCAGAATGAACAAGGCAGCTCTAGATGTTAAACCTTAAGGAAGTACAGCAGCAGCGCCACAACAACCGGGGTAAAAGCGCCAAACAACGGTGCTTGAAACAACAAATTAAACTTGCTAGCTCTCTTCTCTACTGGCTGAGCCATGCACACCCCGTTGCCAAGGCAACAGAATGACAGTTCATCATACCGGTTGTGTTTGATAACATTAAAACACCCACAGACGTCCCACACAGAAAGAACATGCTAGCATAATGTCAGGACTCTGGATGCACAATATATCAGACCCAATATCGTCATCAGCTGATGTTCTTTTTAAACATATCAGTATTGGTCCGATAAAAAAACTGGGCCGATTGCAACAATGTCATGACTCCCAATTTTTCAGCCTTCATGCAGCACACCATCAAGCTCCAGCCAAGCCCTGTTTCCCTAGCAACCTCAGTCTGCACCTCATCAACTTCATTCATCTCACCTGTTCCTGCCATCAGCCTCATTCACCACACCTGTTCCTCCTGCTTTATACAAACCACCCAGCTATCCAGTCACTGTCAGATTATTGAATGCCATTTGTTAGTAAATCTTCCAGCCATTCACCCTGCGTGATCTCAGCCTCCAGACCTCGTTTTCTCGCCTGACTCCTGCCTTGTACTCTGCCTGCCATCATGACCCTCGCCTGTCCTCCACCTCGTCTCCAGTCGGTTCCCTGTACCTGCTTGTCTGATCTGGTTTTGACCCTCGCCTCCTCTCCGACTCTGTGTCCTGCCTCGCCCTCTGCGGTAACGCCATATCTAATAAAGACTTTTAAGGAACTTTACTGTGTTTGGCGTCATTAAGGGTCTTCTGAGTGCTGTTCGTGACAGAATAATCTGGCCATCAACATAGACCCGACGCCGGCACAGTACCTGTCATGGAGTATCTCATGCTCCTGGAGTTTATGGAACTAGAGAAAGAGCAGGAGTCACCGTTCTGGGGGACGCGGCTGGCAATCAGGCCACTGCCACGCAGAGGCTCCACCCCACCGTCCAGGCCTGCTGCGGCCATCTTGCGTAGCGGGTTCCTGACGACGCAACAGTGGTGGCCCCGGAGACCTTCTACTATTTCATGGCCTTCACAGACCTAAGGTTTTGCAGCTACGCCGCTCAAGCCTCAAGTCCCTCCGTTCAGTCCACGTCCAGCGGTGGTCCCAGGAGGCGCACCGCATCCATGTCCAGCGGTGGTCCTAGGAGGTGCACCGCGTCCACGTCCAGCGGTGGTCCCAGGAGAAGCACAGCTTCCACATCCAGCGATGGTCCCAGGAGGCGCACCGCATCCACGCTCAGTGGGGTTCCTACTTTCTCCTTTCGAAGAAGTTCCACCTGTCCAGGTTCAGCGGTGGTGCCAGGGGTTGCACCACATCCATGTCCAGCGGTGGTCCCAGGGAGCGCATCGCATCCATGTCCAGCGGTGGTTCCAGAGGCCGCACCACATCCTCGTTCAGCAGAGATTCCACCTTCGTCTTTCCAAGAGACTCCGCCTGTCCAGGTCCAGCGGTAATTCCCGGAGCCGCACCACATCCATGTCCAGCGGGGGTTCCACCTCCATCTGTCCGGTAGGCTTTGTCTGTCCTGTTCCAGCGGTGGTCCCCGAGTTCGCACCGCGTCCTGCTCCAGTGGTGGTTCCGGAGGTCGCATCGCATCCTGCTCCAGCGGTGGTCCTGGAGGTCGTGCCGCATCCTGCCCCAGCGGTGGTCCTGGAGGTCGCGCCGCATCCTGCCCCAGCTGTGGTCCCGGAGGTTGCACCGCATCCTCTTCCTGCGGTAGTCCCGGAGGTCATACCGCATCCTGGTCCCATGGTGGTCCCAGAGGTCGCAACGCATCCTCTTCCAGCGGTGGTCCCAGGGTCCGCACCACATCCATGTCCAGCGGGGGTTCCACCTCCATCTGTCCGGGAGGCTTCATCTGTCCTGTTTCAGCGGTGGTCCCCGAGTTCGCACCGCGTCCTGCTCCAATGGTGGTTCCGGAGGTCGCATCGCATCCTGCTCCAGCAGTTGTCCCGGAGGTCGCGCCGCATCCTGCCCCAGCGGTGGTCCTGGAGGTCGCACCGCATCCTCTTCCTGCGGTGGTCCTGGAGGTCGTACCGCATCCTGATCCCATGGTGGTCCCGGAGGTTGCAACGCATCCTGCTCCAGCATTGGTCCCGAGGGTCACATCGCATCCTGCACCAGCGGTGGTCCCGGAGGTCGCACCGTGTCCTGTCCCAGTGGTGGTCCCGGAGGTTGCATCGCATCCTGCTATGCGGTGGTCCAGGAAGTCGCACAGTGTCCTGCTCCATCGTCATGACTCCCAATCTTTCAGCCTTCATGCAGCACACCTGGTCCCCTCATCAAGCTCCAGCTAAGCCCTGTTTCCCTAGCAACCTCAGTCTGCACCTCATCAACTCCATTCATCTCACCTGTTCTTGTCATCAGCCTCATTTACCACATCTGTTCCTCCTGCTTTATAAGAACCATCCAGCTATCCAGTCACTGCCAGATTATTGAACGCCATTTGCTAGCCATTCACCCTGCCTGATCTCAGCCTCCAGACCTCATTTTCTCACCTGACTCCTGCCTTGTACTCTGCCTGCCATCACGATCCTTGCCTGTCCTCCACCTCGTCTCCAGTCTGTTCCCTGTACCTGCTTGTCTTATCTGGTTTTGACCCTCGCTTCCTCTCCGACTCTGTGTCCTGCCTCGCCCTCTACAGTAACACCATATCTAATAAAGACTTTTAAGGAACTTTACTGTGTTTGGCGTCATTACGGGTCTTCTGAGTTCTGTTCGTGACAAACAACCAATATTTTTTTCCGTATTGTTTCCATTTGTTTATCTGTTTCAGAGGGTGAGGGGGTGATGTGTATTTGTTTAGTCATGTGACAGTGATTGTAATCATCTAAGAAGGGTAAGTGTGTATGGTGTGTGTACATAATAAGTAAATTCATCTTTAATAATTTTCATTCTATACAATAGAAAATCTGCTGATTTTAGAAGCATTAATGTCTGTATATCGGTATCTGCTCAGTCAGTTATCGGCAGTGATATTAATATTGATATCGGCCCAAAACTTTCTAATTGGTGCATCACTACTTAGGACATATAGTTTCTGCATATTGTGAATGTGCAAAGGTTCAAAGTTTTAAAATGTGACAAAGCACAAACAGGAAGTCAACTTTTACTTTGAAAGCTGCACCTCAACTACAAAGTGGAAGTACCGCTATGTTGCTTGCACAAGAAATCTTGAGGGCTCAGGCTGTTTTCTCCGTTGTTTTCAAAGTGGAGGACGACCTGGCGTCTGGTGAAAGTGTGGAGGAATATGTTCTTCTGACCTAAAAATACATAAAGAAGCTCTCTATGATGCCATCTTACTTTGTTTCTACTGGACACGATTCAAGCATCCTGCAAGGTGTCGGCGGTTCACCCATTTTAGAGCCTTCTCATTATTACGAGTTATGAAACACTTTATTTCAAGAAACTTTCTCATTAAAACGAGACTAACATCACGTTGTAACAAGAAAGTTGTACATTTTAATGAGAAAGTAAGTGTTTTTCCCCTGCACTGATGGTAATGTGCTTCTGTACATTTGCTCAAGATGAACTGTGTTAAATCAGGAAGCAGACCATCACAGATGTGCAGCAACAGGATGCAAGAAAAGGCTGAGTAGTTTTCTGCAGGCTGATTACATTTAATCAAACAGCTACAGACCCATACATAAAAAATAAGCCACATTTGTTTAAATAAATTAGGATTGCATCTGTTTATAAATGTATAAACACAATATGCGCAGATGTCTACTTCTTTAAAATCATTAAATTTGAAATAATAAGTAGTATATTGGAGTTAACCACATTCAAGATGGCCTCCATAAAGTGATACCTTACTTGCTGTCATGCTTCACTCTTGTGAAATCACCATGATTGTCTTTAGTTGATCTTTATCACGTTTCTGTTCTCCACTTCTTTTCTTTTGAAGTGCTAATAAACAACAATTCTAGGTAAAGTTGTTCTACCATCGTTTTAGGGTAAGGATATTTATATTAAACTACTTAAAGTGCTTCTATAAAAGATGGAAAACATTTAACTCAAGCAAAACAATATTTACATACAGACATTTTGGAAAGATTCATACTAATTGTTCCAACCAAATATACCCAAAAACCACAAACTAATACTTTAAATAACACAACATTTGTGCATCAAATAAAATGATTTATTCTTTACCAAAAACATGTTCATATACTTGATCAGTGAGCAAGTTTTGGACAGGAAATGAAAATGGTAAATGGCCTGTATTTGATATGGCGCCTTCTAGAGTCCTGGAACCCCTCAAGGGGTACACTACAATCAGTCATTCACCCATTCACACACACATTCACACACTGGTGGGGATGAGCTACGATGTAGCCACAGCTGCCCTGGGGCGCACTGACAGAGGTGAGGCTGCCGAGCACTGACGCCACCGGTCCCTCCGACCACCACCAGCAGGCAACGTGGGCTAAGTGTCTTGCCCAAGGACACAATGACAGCGACAGACTGAGCGGGGCTCGAACCTGCAACTTTCCGATTATGGGGCGAGCACTTAACTCCTGTGCCACCATCGCCCCTAAGCTAATCTGAAAGCCACAGTATAGAGGGAGATGGTTCATCAAGGACCTGAGCTACCCCGAGAGATCCATCTTTCTTAAGGAAGTCCCTTTACTGTCTTCAAGGTTTTCCATGAATAGATTTTGTTTTATCAAACTTGCCATTAAAATTAAAAATTCAGTGCTGTGAGGTAGGACGGCTGAAATGAGCTTTTTGTGTCAAAGCTCCATTAGATTGGAAAAATCTTCTTGTTCATATTCACACATTTATTATATATTTTTTTAATTCTATATGCATTTTTTAAATATATTTGTTCCTCTTCTGTTTTTCTGGTACTTAAATTGAATTAATTACCTTCCTGTTGGCCTATTCTACTAAGTTGATCAATTCATTTACCCACAGTATATTGTTATTTCTATGGGTAAATTATGAGAGTGACATGTGTGTCTTAGTATGCTAATTTGTATGAGTTACTCCATTGTCTGTCCTGAAGAATTGCCATTTTTTCATTTCTCTTTTATAAATGACTAGACTGTCTTGAATTTTTCTTTTTGAATTGATAAAAGAGGACCACCTTAAAAGAAAGCTGGCACACATCGAGAGGTTTATCCTCTGAAACAAAAATAGAGGTTAAACAAATGGAAACGCAAGACAAATGAACATAAAACACAAGAACGCCCCAGCTTTTAAACATAACATGCATAAAAATGCCAAATTACAAAAGATACACCTCAGAGGCACTCATGGCACCACTGAACTCTGAGCGAGGAAAACACCCATCTCAGTGCAGTATCCACGCTTTACTGGGTTAGATGGGTTGGTAGGTTATTGCTTTAAACCACTTCTGATGGTGAAGAGAATTAATGACAGGAACAAAGTGATACTCAAAAAGTTATTAACCTGCTTTTGCTTTTGTTCGCTGCTGCTGAGTTCCCAGCTATACACACTCCCACCTTCATCAGCTCATTTAGCTTGAAGGTTGAATCTGGAACAATTCAATAAAAGCTACAACAGCAACGTAGCTGAAACATTCGGGAGCTATTTACAAAGACAAAAGAGAAGCATGAAGTGCAAAATCTGCAAAGTGAAACTTTCACGGGAGCGCATCGGTGTCACGGTGGAGAACAAAGAGTGGCCTCTGTAGGCTAATTACCTCTTGTTAGCTGCTAACATCAACAGAGAGCTACTGGTATTCATAGGTGTAGCAACAAAAGTGGTGATGGTGATTCTATTACCTTTAAAACACGTACGTTTGTCACGTATTTGCTCTAACATTACAAATGCCAAATACGTGCACACTGCAGCAACCTAATGTGCTGACCAAGGCCTTTCTGAACATGTTAGTCACGGACATGAGACCTCTGTCCATGGTTGGCGATCAAGCTTTCAAAAAGATGATCAAGCATTTCAACCCAGAGTTGCCTGATTTATACTTCTCCGTGAGCTCCGCAACGACGGGACACACAAGGAGTGTCGGAAAGGTTTCCACATTCGAACTTATGTTCAGGCAGCGGAGTGCTGCAAAGCAATTCCCCACCAGGACAACAGAGGGCGTAGCGCTGTTCTGTGGTATCCTGCCACCATAACATTCATGTATCCAGTTCCCAATAGTGTATTTACTAGTGTGTAGCGATGGGTACCAAATTCCGTACTTTTTAAGGTACGACCGAATTCCACAGTACTGACCGAGCACCGATTCACGTAATTTGAAACGGTGCCTCGTTTCGGTACCCGTCCTTCATAACGAGAACTTGCCTAGACAGCTGCACATGCGCAAGAGCGTTATGTTGTCGGTCGCTGCGAGCGAGTTGTAAACAGAGCAGCATGGTAGAAAGAACGCACGCTAAAGCTTGGGTCCACTTCACTAAATGTGATGGGTGACTGGGTCAAGATGAAATCAGTGACAACGATCTAAGAGTGAGACATCATCGTTTTAATCTGCTCCAGCAGTTACATAAACTGTTTAAGATAACGTTAGCTTGATATGTTAGCTTCCATTGCCACCATTGTTATCAGCTAATGGTGCGTTCGCTTTCTCCTCGGAAATTCTAACTTCCCAGTAGGAAAAATCTAATGAAAAAGGACGGCAAAACGAATGAAGATACACAGTAAATTTAGTTCACAGTAAAGATGTTTGCTTCAGTTTAATTATCAGCTTATAAAACTACAAGGACGATGTTAAAATACAAACAATTGTATGTTATTTATCGTGATATTTATCAAATATGGTTATATATTGAGAAGAATATATATTTAATTATAAAAGAGAATAAAAATATTAAACACTCAAAAGTATCAAAAATTGGTACCGTTTAGTACCAGTATCGATTCCTAGGTACCGGGCATTAGTCGTCGCCGTCGTCTTCCTCCGCTTATCCGGGTCCGGGTCGTGGGGGCAGCATCCCAACTAGGGAGCTCAAGACTGTCCTCTCCCCGGCCTTGTCCACCAGCTCCTCCGGCAGGACCCCAAGGCGTCCCCGGACCAGATTGGAGATGTAAACTCTCCAACGTGTCCTGGGTCGACCCGGGGCCCTCCTGCTGGCAGGACATGCCCGAAACACCTCCCCGGGAAGGCGTCCAGGAGGCATCCTGACCAGATGCCCAAACCACCTCAACTGGCTCCTTTAGATCCGGAGGAGCAGCGGTTCTACTCCGAGTCCCTCCCGAACGTCTGAGCTCCTCACCCTATCTCTAAGGCTGAGCCCGGCCACCCTACAGAGGGAATTAGTACCGAATCGATTCAAATGTCAAAGGTACCCATCCCTACTAGTGTGTTTATATATATATTTCAGAGACTTAATATCAAATTTGTCCTTCATTCTCATCCACCTCTTCATGCGGTTGCCACCTCTAAACCCACATTTCCCATTGTTTCCCTCCACATTAGCTCTGTATTTTGTACTCCTTCACTCACAGGTGAATAAATGTTAATATTTTTGGACTTTTTCCATGATGCGTTCTTCAATCTGTTCTGGGTCTGCCGCTAAATATCTGTTTACTTTTTAACAGAGCTACAGCGATGCTGGTGACGAATATGCAGGAAGCAGCGTCCTGACCAATCACAAGAATGCAGACTACAGTTGGTACTGTGAGTAAAGAACTTTCTGAACTTGACATATTTGATGAAATGAGAGAGTTCATGCAGCGTTCAAAGCGAACTGAAGCCATACTGTTTGAGCAGATTAAACAGTTGAGCAGTACCATACCAAAGCTGCAGCATGAGTTATATTCTGAACTTTCTGAGCCTTATGTCCAGACTGATACTTCTACAACAGCAGCTTTTCCAAAGCAAGAGGTCCAAATGCCTCAGGCATCAGAAGGAGAGCCACCTCAAGGACACCCAGCTAATCCTCATTCTCCTTTACAACTGCCTGCACCACCTCAGCTGCAGCTGGCACAAAGCGTTCCAGCACAAAGGGTTGGCAGGATCCATGGAGCTGAACCTAGAATACCTGACTTCAAGGAAGGTGAGGATCCTGAGAGCTTCTTTGTACGATTTGAGCGCATGGCTAAGACATGGGGATGGCTACCAGCTGAATGGGCTGCTAGAGTGGTCACATTGTTGACTGGAAAAGCTCTTGAGGCTTATGCTGGTATGGATGAAGATCAGTCTGACTCATATGATGCTATTAAAGCTGCTGTGTTGTCTAAGTTCAACGTGACAGAAGAGACTTACAGGTACCGGTTCTGAAGCACCAGTGTACCCATGGGAGAGACTGTATGGGAAACCTACAATCGCATAAAGGGACTCTAAGGGGGGGCGGGGGGGTCAAAAGTTTAGATGGAGAACCTTTTATCATGAAGGATAAACTGTTGTATCTTGCTGATATTGATGAATCCAGACTGGTGGTGCCTGAAGAGTACCGTGCCGTAATCCTACATTTGGGTCATACTGTACCTTGGTCGGGGCATCTAGGACAGGCAAAAACATACAATTGTGTTGCTCAGCGGTTCTATTGGCCAGGAATGTACAAAGATGTTGTTGATTATTGCAAAACCCGTCATGACTGTCAACTAGTTGCTCCCACCAAAGTGTCAGACAGAGCCCAACTACAAAGTTTACCAATAATGGATGTACCTTACAAGAGAATAGCCATGGATGTCATCGGTCCATTACCCAAGAGCAGTAGTGGGCATAAATATGTATTAGTCATTTGTGATTATGCAACCAGATACACCAGATGTTTATCCATTACGTTCCCCTCAGGTCAAACACATTGTCCGGTGTTTGGTAGATCTTTTTTCCAGAGTTGGCATCCCAGAGGAGATTCAGACAGATCAAGGTACTAATTTCAAGTCACACTTGATCAAAACTCTATATAACCAACATGGTATAAAAGGTATTCGAACATCTCCATACCATCCAGAAACAGACAGTTTAGTAGAACGATTTAATGGTACACTGAAACAAATGTTAAGAAAGTTTGTTGATGACACTGGTATAAACTGGGATAAATGGTTGCCTTTTCTTTTGTTTGCCTATAGAGAAGTACCACTGGCTTCAACTGTTTTTTTTTCCCTTTTGAACTTCTCTATGGAAGGCAGGTCAGAGGCCCTTTGGACATGCTGAGGGAGGACTGGGTGGCTGAAGTGGCACAGGCATTCGCAGAAGTGGCTTCACCAACAAACATCGTCTCCTACATACTACAAATGAGAGACAAACTAGAAACATACAGGAAACAGGTTAAAGACCACATGCAAAAGGTACAACACAAACAAAAGTTATGGTATGACAAACATGCCCGTGAAAGAGAGCTGAAGACGGGCCAGAGAGTTTTAGTTCTTTTGCCTACTGGACCAAGTAAGCTATTAGCTAAATGGCAAGGACCCTACACGATGGGTAGAAAAACGGGTCCAGTGACATATGAAATTATCTGTCCAGACAAACAAAAATCAAAGCAAGTACTTCACGTGAATCTGTTAAAAGAATACCATGAGAGAAATGTCTCAGAACCAGCTGTGAAGCAGATCCTGATGGTTCAAGAACTTCAACCAGAAGACAGTAGTATTTTGGAGGTTGGGGAGGAAGAGATGAGTCCATCCAGGGATACAACAAAGTCCAAAGCAGCTCCTGAGCATCTGACTGAAGAGCAGCGGCATCAGCTGAATGAGGTGAAACAATTTTTTCCATCTCTATTCTCGGATGTACCAGGCCAAACTGATGTCATAACACATTAAATAACTGTGAAAGATGCTAAACCTGTTCGTCTCAAGCCTTACAGGATTTCAGAAGGAATGGTGGAACCATTGAAAAAAGAGGTTCAAGCAATGTGTCACACCCTGTCCTGTCTTCTCCTAGGTTGTAGTCTGTGTCTCCGTTAATTGCTCCCACCTGCCTCTTGTTTCCCAATCACCATAGCTCCTGTTCCTCATGTATTTAAAACCCTGCTGTTCTGTGTTCCTTGTGGTGTCATTGTTCCAGTGTCAGCGTGCGTCTTTACTTAATAAACCTGTGGAATTCATCCTACCTGTCTGCCTGCTTCCTCCCCGGTCTGGATCCTCGCCTTTGCTCCGCTTCACTCCGCGCACGTCGTGACAGAATGACACCACCCGAACACATTGATGGATCCAGCCGGGAGATTCTGCCTTGGGAGAATCTGCTCCAGTGGCTTACTCCGACCCACCAGCTGGCTTCTCCCTCTCCAGCCCCAGCTCCGCCTCGCCGCCGCCGGCATCGCCGACCTTCGGCCGCAGCGTTCCTCCCTGTCCTCCCGGAACCGGAGGCATGTTTGGACCAGGAGCCGCTGCCAGATCGCTCCAGCTATGAGGGCACGAGGCTGGCGATCTGTTCCCCCGGAGTCGGTCCACGGCGTGGGGAGAGACGTCGGAAGCCACCACAGCCCAGCGCTTCTGGAGGGAGTTTCGAGCCCGCCGCTGGCCGTGCCCGGCGCGGCAGTTCGGACAGGCCCCCGGCCAGACCACCAGTCCCGTCTCCTGCCGAACCGGAGCCCCCGTCGGTTGCAGAGGAAGGAGCAGCAATCGCGGCCCGGCTGATGGAGCAACGGGCGGAGCTCGGCCGGTTCCGCGAGCTCCTCAGCCGCAAGAAGTCTCACCTGGACGCCCTATCCTCCTCGTCCCGGGGCCAGAGGAGCGAGCGCGGGGTTTCCCCAGCGGAGCTCGCCGGTCAGCGGGCTGAGCTGGCCCAGCTCCGTCGGACGCTCAGCCTCAGGGAGCTAGAACTGGACGAGCTGACCTCCCGCCTCTCCTCATCGCTCCAAGCTTTCT
This sequence comes from Nothobranchius furzeri, assembly GCF_043380555.1. NCBI lineage: Eukaryota > Metazoa > Chordata > Actinopteri > Cyprinodontiformes > Nothobranchiidae > Nothobranchius > Nothobranchius furzeri. The sequence goes on along the minus strand of NC_091758.1, from coordinate 21,153,816 downwards.
TAGCAGCGGCCCTGCTGCCGACCCGGAAGCAGACAGTACCGGATCCGGTCCAAAACTCGGCGGTCCAGAAGTCGAGGGACCAGAGGCTGACTCCTCCTGGCCAGAAGCAGACGGTACCGGCCCAGAAGCCGACAGAGCGGGCCGAGAGACGGAGGGTACCGACCCGGAAGCAGATGGAGCCAGATCCGGTCCAAAACTCGGCGGTCCAGAAGTCGAGGGACCAGAAGCCGACTCCTCCGGGCCAGAAGCAGACGGGTCCGGTCCCGGTCCAGAGGCCAGCGGTCCAGAGGTCGATGGTCCGAAAATCAAGGACCAGAAGTCAACGCCTGTGGACCCGAAGTCGATGGTGGTCGACGCCCCTTCCTGTTCTGAAGTCGACGCCCCTTCCTGTTCTGAAGTCGACACCCCTTCCTGTTCTGAAGTCGACGCCCCTTCCTGTTCTGAAGTCGACGCCCCTTCCTGTTCTGAAGTCGACGCCCCTTCCTGTTCTGAAGTCGACGCCCCTTCCTGTTCTGAAGTCGACGCCCCTGATGACGACGTGTCCGAAGTCGTCACCCCTGATGACAACGTGTCCGAAGTCGTCGCCCCTGATGACGACGTGTCCGAAGTCGTCGCCCCTGATGACGACGTCGCCCCTGATGACGACGTGTCCGAAGTCGTCGCCCCTGATGACGACGTGTCCGAAGTCGTCGCCCCTGATGACGACGTGTCCGAAGTCGTCGCCCCTGATGACGACGTGTCCGAAGTCGTCGCCCCTGATGACGACGTGTCCGAAGTCGTCGCCCCTGATGACGACGTGTCCGAAGTTGTCGCCCCTGATGACGACGTGTCCGAAGTCGTCGCCCCTGATGACGACGTGTCCGAAGTCATCGCCCCTGATGACGACGTGTCCGAAGTCGTCGCCCTTGATGACGTCGCCTCCTCCTCTGATGACGTCGCCGTCACCTCTGAAGTCGGCTCGTCTGATGACGTCGCCTCCTCCTCTGATGACGGCTCGTCTGATGGCGTCGCCTCCTCCTCTGATGACGTCGCCGTCACCTCTGAAGTCGGCTCGTCTGATGACGTCGCCTCCTCCTCTGATGACGTTGCCGTCACCTCTGAAGTCGGCTCGTCTGATGACGTCGCCTCCTCCTCTGATGACGTTGCCGTCACCTCTGAAGTCGTCGCCCCTGATGACGTCGCCGCCTCCTCTGATGACGTCGCCGCCTCCTCTGATGACGTCCCGTCTGATGACGTCGCCGCCTCCTCTGATGACGTCGCCTCCTCCTCTGATGACGTCCCGTCTGATGACGTTGCCACATCCTCTGATGACATCGCCGTCACCTCTGAAGTCAGCTCGTCTGATGACGTCGCCGTCACCTCTGAAGTCGGCTCGTCTGATGACGTCGCCTCCTCCTCTGATGACGTCGCCGTCACCTCTGAAGTCGGCTCGTCTGATGACGTCGCCTCCTCCTCTGATGACGTCGCCGTCACCTCTGAAGTTGGCTCGTCTGATGACGTCGCCTCCTCCTCTGATGACGTCGCCGTCACCTCTGAAGTCGGCTCGTCTGATGACGTCGCCGCTGCCTCGTCCTCTGAAGTCGGCTCGTCTGATGACGTCGCCGCTGCCTCGTCCTCTGATGTCGGCTCGTCTGATGACGTCGCCGCTGCCTCGTCCTCTGAAGTCGGCTCGTCTGATGACGTCGCCGCCGCCTCGTCCTCTGAAGTCGGCTCGTCCGATAACGTCGCCGCCGCCTCGTCCTCTGAAGTCGGCTCGTCCGATGACGTCGCCGCCGCCTCGTCCTCTGAAGTCGGCTCGTCCGATGACGTCGCCGTCTCGTCTGGGGATGCTCTTTGCACTCAAGAGGCCGACGCTCCGTCCCGCCCGGCGTCTTCACGGTCTCCAGTTCCGATGGTGGTTTTGAGGGCAACGCCGGCCCAGCCTGCAGTGACTTTGTCGCCGGCCCAGCCTGCAGTGACTTTGTCGCTGGCCCAGCCTGCAGTGACTTTGTCGCCGGCCCAGCCTGCAGAGCTCCTCCTCTGCCGCATGCGCCGGCCTCCAGAGGCCCGTCGCCTCCTCTTCTGCAGCAGGCGCCGGCCTCCAAGGACCCGTCGCCTCCTCTGCCGCAGGCGCCGGCCTCCAGAGGCCCGTCGCCTTCTCTTCTGCCGCAGGCGCCGGCCTCCAAGGGCCCATCGCCTCCTCTTCTGCCGCAGGCGCTGGCCTCCAAGGGCCCGTCGCCTCCTCTTCTGCCGCAGGCGCCGGCCTCCAAGGGCCCGTCGCCTCCTCATCTGCCGCAGGCGCCGGCCTCCAAGGGCCCGTCGCCTCCTCTTCTGCCGCAGGCGCCGGCCTCCAAGGGCCCGTCACCTCCTCTTCTGCCGCAGGCGCCGGCCTCCAAGGGCCCGTCGCCTCATCTGCCTCAGGCGCCGGCACCCGGACTCTGCCGTTCCCTGCCGCCTCTCCATCGTCCTCTGGGCCCTCCCTCCGGGTCCCCCTCCCCCCGCCCTGCTCCTGGTTCCTGTGGGCGTCTGGGATCCGCCCTTTGAGGGGGGGGGGGGGGGGGGGGGGTACTGCCACACCCTGTCCTGTCTTCTCCTAGGTTGTAGTCTGTGTCTCCGTTAATTGCTCCCACCTGCCTCTTGTTTCCCAATCACCATAGCTCCTGTTCCTCATGTATTTAAACCCCTGCTGTTCTGTGTTCCTTGTGGTGTCATTGTTCCAGTGTCAGCGTGCGTCTTTACTTAATAAACCTGTGGAATTCATCCTACCTGTCTGCCTGCTTCCTCCCCGGTCTGGATCCTCGCCTTTGCTCCGCTTCACTCCGCGCACGTCGTGACACAATGCTGGAGATGGGAGTGATTGAGGCATCAAGAAGTGAATGGTCAAACCCCATTGTGCTTGTTCCTAAGAAGGACTCTGCTCAACTTCGATTCTGTTCAGACTTAAGAAAGCTCAACAGTATTTCCTGTTTTGACTCTTATCCCATGCCACGCATTGACAAACTGCTTGAAAGACTTGGGAAGGCCAGATACATCACTACCTTGGATTTATGTAAAGGTTACTGGCAAGTGCCTTTAGATCCATCCTGCAAAGAATACACAGCATTTCAGATTCCTGGAATGGGCCTATTCCAGTACACTGTCCTACCCTTTGGTCTTCACGGGGCACCAGCTACTTTTCAAAGATTAATGGATATTATTCTAAAAGATTGCTCAAAGTATGCTGCTGCCTACCTGGACGACGTTGTGATTTACAGTGAGTCATGGGAGGGTCACCTACAACATCTGAAGACTGTGTTGGCAAAGATCCATAGTGCTGGTCTGACGCTGAATGTGAACAAGTGTGACTGGGCACAGAAGGAAGTGAAGTACCTAGGTTATCTTGTTGGACATGGACAGATAAAGCCACAAGTTGAGAAGGTGAAAGCCATTCAATCAATACCCAGACCCAAGACAAGGAAGCAAGTGAGGTCATTTTTGGGTTTGGTTGGGTGGTATAGGAGATTTATTCCACATTTCTCAACTTTGGCAGCCCCTCTAACAGAGTTGATGAAAAAGTCCAACTCCAAAGTCAGATGGAATGATGACTGTGAACTGGCTTTTCAGTCCATTAAAGAAGCAGATATGTCAAGCTCCTGTTTTGCAAATTCCTGACTTTTCCAAGCCCTTTGTTGTACAGGTGGACGCTTTGAATGTTGGCCTTGGAGCGGTACTGGCTCAGGGAGGAGCTGGTGAGGAAAAACCTGTTCTGTTCCTGAGTAAGAAGCTGTTTGATCGGGAGAAAAGATACTCCACAGTAGAAAAGGAGGGACTAGCAATAAAGTGGGCTGTGGACTCTTTAAAATACTACTTACGTGGAAGAGAGTTTATTCTACAAACTGATCACAGACCATTGTTGTGGATGCAGTCCAAACAACACCAGAATGCCAGAATACTGCATTGGTGCCTGGCCTTCCAGCCGTATCAGTTCACCATACAGCAATGTCCAGGTAATAAAAACCTTATTGCTGACTACCTTTCACGTTTGCCTGAGATGTGTTAACCAAAGGGGGGGGGGGGGGGGGGGTGTAAATGTTGAGAAGCAATATGTTTTCTTTAACTAAAGAACATATGTCAGAGTCAAGGCCCGCGGAGCATTTTTATGTGGCCCGCGAGATAAATATCAAAAATATATTAAAACTGGCCCGCTGGCCGATTTTACCGCAAAGACTACAACTCCCATGATGCTTTGCGGCACCAGCGCGGAGCAGACGCACCCCCTCCTTTGTGTTTTTTCAGCGCCGAGGCAGTCAGAGGTAGTTGGGTGTCTGCATCTCCGCTGTCTCAGACAAACTACACTCCTCTCACTCAGTGCAGAGTTCACTTAGCTGTTTTCTGACGTTGAAGCCCAGAAACGGAGATTCTAGCCGACAGAGATCTGAAGAGGGGTGGGAAAAGAAAAGGAGGTGGAGTGGCAGTGCTTGTCAACAACAGATGGTGCCATCCATGTCATGTTTCAGTGAAATGTCGTCTCTGCAGCCCAGATGTTGAACTCTTGGCGGTAAGTTGTGGCCCATATTATTTGCCAAGAGAGTTCACCAGTGTTGTCTTGGCAACCGTTTATATTCCACCTTCAGCCATTGCTGAGAATGCATGTGATGCCATCAGTTCCATTGCCACTAAGCTACAAACCCAGCACCCCATTGCATTTGTGGCTATATCTGGTGATTTTAATCATGCCTCACTCTCTGCTATACTTCCAACATTTCAACAGTTTGTCAGCTGCTCTATCAGAGAAAACAAGACATTGGATTTGCATTATGCAAATGTAAAGAATGCATACATGTCCAAAACAAGACCTCCTCTGGAACAATCAGATCACAGTCTTGTTTTTCTCTGCTCAGAATACAAACCACTTGTTCAGAGGGAACCTGTGACAAGAAGAACTGTGAGAAAATGGTCACAGGACGCTGAAGAAGCCCTGCAGAGTTGTTTTGAGACCACATATTGGATGACTCTCTGTCAAGGATATGAAGAGGACATCAATGCCATGACTGGATGTGTCACTGACTCTATGAACTTCTGTGTGGACAATATCATACCCACCAGAACAGTGAGATGCTTCGCTAATAACAAACCCTGGATCACCAGTGAACTGAAGAATCTGCTAAATGAGAAAAAAGAGCCTTCAAGGAGGGAGACAGGGAATTATTGAGGAGTATACAGAAGCAACTGAAGATCAAGATCAGAGACAGCAAGGAGGTATACAGGAAGAAGCTGGAGAACAAACTACAGAGGAACAATATCAGAGATGTCTGGTCAGGGAAGAAGATCACAGGCTTCAATCAGAGGAAGGATTGCACAGATGGCAGCCTGGACACAGCCAATGAACTGAACAAGTTTTTCAATAGGTTCAATTCAAGAACAAACCCAGCATCCTCCTCGCCTATCCCCAGCCAATCAGACATCCCATCCTCCTCTGATCCAACATTTTCCTGTCACACGTCAGCTCTAACACAGTCATGGACTCTTCTGGTTCTCTAAATCTGTCTTCAACAAAGTCAGGAGATGCTGCTGCCCCATTTACCTCCCCCTCCCACCTATTTGTCTCTAGAAGTCAGGTGAAGAGGCAGCTGGAGAGACTGAACAGGAACAAGGCTACAGGTCCAGATGGTGTCAGACCCAGGGTACTGAAGGCCTGTGCAGAGCAGCTCTGTAGGATTCTGCAGCACCTCTTCAACCTCAGCCTGGCCCAGGAGAAGGTTTCAGTCCTGTGGAAGACATCCTGCCTTGTTCCAGTTCGAAAGAAAACTTGCCCATCAGTCAATGACGACTACAGACCGGTTGCCCTGACATCCCACATCATGAAGGTCCTGGAGAGACTCCTGTTGGTCCACCTGAATAAGCAAACTAGAACATATCAGGACCTGTTGCAGTTTGCTTATCGCCATGGAGTTGGAGTTGAAGATGCCCTCATCCAGCTGCTTCAACCAATCCACTGTCATCTGGACAAAGCAGGCAGCACTGTGAGGGTCATGTGCTTTGATTTCTCCAGTGCATTTAACACAATCCAGCCTGATGTACTTTGCCAGAAACTCCAAAAGACACAGGTGAGGGCCTCAACTATCGCCTGGATTAAAGACTACCTGACAAACAGATCACCGTTTGTGAGGCTGAAGAACTGCACATCAAACCAGGCGATCAGTAACATTGGAGCACCACAGGGGACTGTACTCTCACCATTTCTTTTCACCCTGTACACCTCAGACTTCCAGTACAAATCAGAGACCTGTCATCTACAGAAATACTCAGATGACTCTGCAGTCATTGGGTGTATCAGAGATGGACAGGAAGCTGAGTACAGAGAGCTGGTGGAGTGCTTTGTGGCATGGTGTGGAAACAATCATCTGACCTTGGATGTGAACAAAGCAAAGGAGATGATTTTAGACTTCAGAAGAAACAGGGTGGAGTCAAACACTGTTTCCATCATGGGAGAAAAACTGGAGATGGTTGAGCAATACAAATACCTTGGAGTTCACCTGGACAATAGACTGGACTGGAAAAACAACAGCTAAGCTGTTTACAAGAAGGGACACAGCAGACTGCACTTCTTGAGGATGCTTACGTCCTTCAATGTCTGTAGCAAGATGCTGCAGATCTTCTACAAGTCTGTTGTTGAGAGTGTAATCTCTTCAGCCATCGTCTGTTGGGGTAGTAGCATCAGAAGCAGGGACCTGAAAAGGCTCAACAGCCTAATAAAAAAGGCTGGTTCTGTTCTGGGGACGACTTTGGAACCACTGGAGGAGATAATCCAAAGAAGGATTCTCCAGAGCACATATGTCAGAGTCAAGGCCCGCGGGCCGCATTTGGCCCGCGGAGCATTTTTATGTGGCCCGCGAGATAAATATCAAAAAATATATTAAAACTGGCCCGCTGGCCGATTTTACCACAAAGACTACAACTCCCATGATGCTTTGCGGCGCCAGCGCGGAGCAGACGCGCCCCCTCCTTTGTGTTTTTTCCAGCCCGAGGCAGTCAGGGGTAGTTGGGTGTCTGCAGCTCCGCTGTCTCAGACAAACTACACTCCTCTCACTCAACGCCGAGTTCACTTAGCTGTTTTCTGACGTTGAAGCCCAGAAACGGAGATTCTAGCCGCTCAGTAATGTGTTCACGACTGAAAGAGAAAGTTTTCAAACTAACTTCCAGACAGAGCTGATATAACTCCAGCGAACAGCGACACGCTCAAACCAGCATGACTCTGTGGCTGCTGTCGTGTTTCCTCCCCGACACACAACAACGTGGTCAAGCTGCTCAGACATGTTCATCAGCACAAACCTATGTGAGCACCTGTTGTCATCTAATGTTGTCATTAATATGATGAAGATGAACAAAACAACAGGAGTCTCCTCATCAGCTCAGATCAGTCCCTTGATGCAGGTATCTGGCTGGAACAGGTGAGCATCACAGTAAACCAGTGGAACAAACTGAGCTTTAAATATGTTGGTTTTATGCTCTTTTTCTGCTCCAAAACATGAAAGTTAACAGGTGAGATGTTGCATTTTCATTTAAGATAAAATAATACTTTTATTTTGTTGTTGGCACGTGAGCAAAGATTTAACCTACAGTAAACAGGAAGTGGAAAGGCTGCAGATAGATGAATAGATTCATTGCTCCTCAGTGGGGAAAGCTAGATGTCACAGCAGCGATGACACGTATTACAGGAGAAAAAAAGGGGAGTAAAAATAAGAAAAATAAATAAACAACAAGAAAACATAAATCCTGAATAGATTTTAAAAATGCTGAATATACCACAAGTAATGAATACCACTGATGTGTTTTATTTGTAACTGACTTGCTCGTGTGTAATTTGGTTATTCCACATTCAGTGTTAATGCAGAGATATGTTTTTTTTCCAAATTTAAAGGTTCAAAATTGCATACATGTTGATAAAGAAAACGTGCAAATTTGCCGTCACTTTTTCAAAAAATATTAAGTTTGGCCCTCGACTCCGTCCCAGAGTTTCATTTCAGCCCCTTGTGAGTTTGAGTTTGACACCCCTGCTCCAGAGAATCAAGAAAATTATGGACAACCCTGAGCATTCTCTTCACAAGACTGTCCGACAACGGAAGGGTGTCTTCAGTCAGAGGCTTCTTCAGTTTCACTGCAACACTGACCGCTACTGGAGATCCTTCCTGCCAGCAGCCATTGTAATATACAATAACTCTTTGATGACTTGATTATTATTATTATTCTGAGCTACTACAGCAAAAAAATGTCTTTCTGGGATTAATAAACTATTTTTGAATATAATTGAATTGAATTGAATAAACATAAACATACTAGGATAAAATCATCAGTGACTTTCCCTTCTGATACCTGAAGTTTAATATCTCGTCTGATGTATGTGTGTCTCTCATGTATCTCCTGGTACAGTGAATGCAGGAATACTCCATGAAATAGTTTTTTGTCGTACTGGAAACCTGTGAAATGCTGTTTTACCCCATCAGTCTATGCATGAACTGTTGTGGGCTTTCTTTGTCATATTGTTTTGCATTGCTCAGTTCCTGAAATAATTCAGTGCTGCTCTTATCTTTAAAGTGACAGTGTGTATTTTTCCTGGCAATAGGAGGCAGTGCATACCTAAATCATTGCAAGCAAGCAGTATTTTGTGTTCAAGTAAAACGTTACCAAAAGAGTGCTGTTAGGGTCAAAAATTCCTAGGAGTGCAACCTCCAGCAGACTGATTAGCTAATCAGGCTCCCTTTCATCACAGGCAACAAGTAAGGAGGTAAATGTGTAAAACAACAAAATTTTTGAATGGTGGTAGTTTTGTAACAGTTTGCTACAAATTAGTAAATGCATTTTGTCCTCACGGGCTCCCGTAGAAAACATTGCGTCTAATAGGAAATCACCCAGAGACTTAGACCCACTCCCATGTATTTTAGACCCGGTTTTAATGGTTATATGTTAGGAAGCCACCAATATTTTATCACAACTGGGCATCATTTAATTAATTCTCAACAACGTTTCGATAGATAAATCCAGAGATCAACGGTAAAAACTACACATTGTCTCTTTAAGATGCGCTCTAAGAAAACGCTTCAGTTGAGCTACAGTTAAACTATCTTTGGTGGTTAGCATGTCTTTGAATGTTCTGGGTTTAATGATTCTTAGCACTGTTCTAATAACCTCACCCTCTGTGAAACCTTCCCCTAATACTTCATCCATTTGTTTACACAAACAGTTAAAACTCGTATCTGAATCAAAATCTGAGATTTGTCCACCTTGAATCTGAAATTCTCTATGTGGGAGCAATGCAGCCACATGTTAGATTTACCAGCCTAGTTACCTGATCAGCATTGATGCTGTTACAATCTGTTCAGTCTCAGACACTGCTGCAACTTCTTCCTCTTTTGAATGATGTTGGTCATTACTTCCTGGGATGGCTGCAGTTCATCAATGAGGTCACTAAACACCAGCAAGCAAGACATTCCTTGGTGCTCCAGACTCCTCAGTTGTTTACTTCTCAAAAAGTCAACAATGAAGTAAAGGAGTTCCAACTCGGTTGAATCCTCCCCTGGCATCTCTTCTTCCACCCTGTCTCTGCATGAAACAAACTCATAAAATAGATCTTTTCTGGCACCCTCAATCAGTTGGTGAAGCTGCTGCTGGATTTCCTACCGTAGCTCATGTAGAGTGGCAATCTCTGGAAACTTAAATCACAAGTACTTTTACAACTCATAAGTTAAATAATCATTAAATAATAATATGGTTGAATGAACAAATGTTATATGAATACTAATATTAATGTTTGAATAATCTGTGCTTAAATTACTGAAGTTGAAATTAATATTATTATTACACTGAAAGATTAACAAGGATGAAATGAAATATATGACCCATATATTTAATCAGCACACTGACTGGGCAAGAAACATTCACCATATCTCAATGCATCTGCGTCTGCATCCCACACTGACATCACAGATCTGAATCAAATTCGGGGAACCATCTGTGGATCTGTTCGCGGCTCGCGAAAACGCTCAGTGTCGCCTGTGGTTTTCCCTGAGTCCCCGGGACCACCCCCCCCCCGCTTGGTGCGGGCGCCTTCTCACACCAGCCCTGGCCTCAAATGCTCCTATATGCATTTCCGCCAGTCACACTGATTCCCCGACTCCTGGACCAAGTTCGGTCGGAACAACTCTCGGTAATTCTGGTAGCTCCCAGACGCATTTCCGCATCATGGTTCCCAGACCTATAAGCGCTGGTGTCCGGCTTCCCGTGGAGGGCGGACGCCCTTCTCCAGGCGGATGGGAAAATCAAACATCCTCCAGAAATAGGCCAACGGCTGTGGGTCTGGCGGCTGAGCAGTCACGCTTAGAGGCTTCTGGGCTGCCGCATGATGTGGTCGCCACGATTCAGAGTGCGCGGGCACCTTCTACCGTCACATCTTATTCTGCTAAATGGGCAGCTTTCCAAAAGTGGTGCACAGAACGGAATGTTCAAGCGCTCTCCTGCCAGCTGGCGGATGTCCTATCGTTTCTGCAGATACTGATGGACAGGGGCCTCGCATTCAGCACTATTAAAACATATGCTGCAGCTATCTCATCCTGTCACCAGGGTTTTGGAGATAGATCTGTTTTCAATCATCCCCTCACAAAACGTTTTCTAAAAGGTGTCAGAAGGAACAGACCTGTGTTCCGCCCGCTATTTCCCCAGTGGGATCTAACGGTGGTTCTGCGCAGCTTGTCTGAAGCCCCATTTGAACCCTTGGACCAGGTCTCACTCAAGTTCCTGTCACTTACAACTGCCTTGCTGCTGGCACTCGCATCAGTCAAGAGAGTGAGCGACCAAACCGCCCTCTCAGTGGCTCCCGCATGCCTCAGGATCCGGGAAGATGGTGGGTCTGCTGTTTTATGCCCCAACCCAGCCTTTGTGCCCAAAAACATTAATACTTCCTTCAAACCCAGGTCAGTTTCATTGGCTGGACTTTTTCCTCCTCCCCATAATTCTGATGAGGAGGCGGCTTCCCTCCTTCTCTGCCCGGTGCGCGCGCTCGCACGATATGTGTCACGCACTTCAGGGATTTGCCGCTCACAAAGCCTGTTTGTGCACTACAGAGATTTTTCCCTGGGGCAAGCGCTGTCGACCCAGCGTCTTTCACACTGGCTGTGTGACGCCATTTCACTCGCTTACACATCATCAGGGCGGGATCCTCCTGAGACACTCAGGGCTCACTCAGCCAGAGGGATTTCCTCTTCTATGACGCTCCACTGTGGTGTATCGATGGAAGACATTTGTTAGGCTGCTTCATTGGCTTCACCCTGTTCCTTTACTCGTTATTATTTACGAGATGTGTCTTCATGGATCCATCATTCGTTCAGTGCTTGGACCTCAGCAGGCTGAGTAAAAGCATTATGGCACCACATCAGCCCTACTTGAATGAATTTCATCCTCTTGTGGATGATATTTTAGTGGGAGCCCCACTCTTCTCTCTGGCTGCCTCAGCCTTTTAAGCCCTGGACTGAGGCTGAACGACCCTCGCTAAAAGGAGACATGTTGGGTGTGTCCATTTGGTTGAGCTAACCAGTGTGGCGTAAACCCATCCAGCTGCGCATTATTCCAATAGCAGCTAGCTTAAGGGCTAAGACTAGATGAAATAGAACATTGGTTACATATTCTAACCCCAGATTCTATGAGTCTAGTCGCAGCCCTTAAGCAAATGGCCCCACTGGTTCTGTTAGGATCAAGAGCCATCGGAGGCGAACAGTGGAGTCGCTCCACTTACAGGGGTGCCCACCATTGGTGGGCGTACATTTAAGCTCTTCATGATTGGCTGATGCTGAGATCACCCTTCCAATAGCAGCTAGCTTAAGGTTGATCAGTGGACTCAGTAGTCTCCTCTAAAAAGCAGCTGAAAACTCACCTGTTCAAGCTTTTGTGTGACCTCCAGATGATTTTTCCTCACTAGCTTCTATTCCTGCTGCTACCTCTACCAAATCGGCCTTTCTCATGATCCCATGATTACCTTTTTTTGTTCATTTTTTTTCTTCCTTCACATGTTTTGATCATTTTTTTCTTTTTTCTCAATTTTTTATGATATTTTTACCTTTTGTTTTTTGTTCTTGTGAAGCACCTTGTGATTTTTATTTTGAGAGGCGCTATATAAAAAATTGTTTCTTCTGTTTCTTCTTCTTCTTCTTCTTTAAACTATCCTAATTCAGAACTTTTATATAAACGCATCCATGTTGAAGTTCAAACCAACAACAGCAGTTCCTTCTGAAAATGTTTTGATACGAACACCAGAGCAAATCAATCATGAGCAAATAATGTCTACAGAAGGGGACTCAGGACACACAACTTCTGTTTGAAAAGATTAGGTTAATTTTCACGTTTGTATTTAGTTTCTCACACTTTACATGTTCTAGTACCTCTTCTGCTGTGTTTGGTGTAATTCATTTATTTTCCTGTATTTATTTATCCTTTACACTAAAGTGGGCCAAACCATTTTGTCACCACATTTGCATTTTCACTGTTGCATCTATTAATCACTGAAAAATCTCACCTATTGAAGCTATTTTCACTTTTATTCAAACGTACAAGGATTGTGGAAAAACCCTCGGCTCTGCACTGATTAACATATTGTTCCTATGTTTTGTTATGCTTGACATGCACGTTCCTGGGCTATCATAATAATGTCTGTTCTATGTTTCATTTTGTTTTTATTGCTGAAAATTGGGTCTTATGTGTGTGTTTGAATTGCTGAAGGAAATAAAGATGTAGACTGAAGCTGCATTCTTTGACTGCTGCTGACCGAGTCATATGTAAAAGTATTCGCATATAAAAAAAAGGCTGTTTTCAAATAAATACATCACCAAATTTGGACTGTCTGGTATTTATTTGCACATATGCAAATGAAAAATACATTTAGCTAAATGGTTGTTTATGTTCAATTGATGGCACGACCTGGAAATTCCCGATTAAAACATGCAATTACAAAGTATTGGTATTTAATTTAATATATGATGATGTAAGTATTACCTCTTCTGTTCTTTATGATTTTTCAACTAACAAGATAGTGAAAGATCAAGTCAGACCCTTAGCTAATGAGCATCTGCAATTTGGCTTCAAAAGTTAAATTCAACCAAAATGCTCTAAGTATTTTCCAAGAAGTACCTTAAATCACATATACAGCTCATTAAAAGGGTAAAAAAAATTACAGCTCTTGGGTCTGCAGCCAGGCAAATTAAATGAGCAGTGTATTTAATTTCAGAGCTCCTCGCTGTGTGGGAACATTTAGCAACTGCTCAGCATGTCAAACCATGTCAAGTGTTACAGTTCTCTTCCTGTTTCACGGGAAAAAATATCACCCTACAAATGAATTAAGCTAAAAAGGCTTATCTTCAGAGCCCTTCCTAAAATGATTAACCTTTCTAAAGAGCATTATTGAGTTCTGAGTGCATGGTTGTGCCGTCTCTTTGCCTGTAATTGTTCTTTTTCTGTTGTTTCCTTCATCAGTCTCTCTCTTCATTATATGAAAAGAAGTGAAAAATGTCTGAATAGAGAAGGGAGATTTTCCCACAGTCACTCAACTCAGAGAAATACACCATTGTGGGCAGGTTCCCATCCCAATGCCCTGCTGCTTGGTCCTCTGCAGTAAGAAGCACAGTGTGCTTATAATAAGGAGCCATTCTTTGTGCTGTTTGAGAAGCAGGTGAATGAAAACGTAGGCAAATGTGGCTTGGACATGTCAGTCAGTATTGTAAAAATGTAGACAAGTCCATTTAAACCAAGATTTAAAAAAGAGTTTAAGTCATAAAGCACCTCAAAAATCAGCACAATAAAAACATTAGTAGTTTTTTAAGAATAAAACTTATTTTATATGCTTTATACAAATAAGACATGACCTTATGAGCATCCTCTGAGAAAAGGCAAACAAATATACTGAACCTAAATAATATGTCCATTTCAAAAGTTAAAACATTTTCTGTTTATTTTTCTCTGCTGTTTTTTAAACTATTGTTTACTTTTTTGTTATACTGAAACATATTTCACAATTTTAAGCATCTGTACTAGTTTATTAAATAGTTTAAATTAGTAAAAGTTGACTTTTGCTTTCTGAATGAGCCTTCTAGAAATTAAATCTCCACAAACAAAAACAAAAGCATCTTTCTACCTATGATGAGCCCTCTTTAGGATCAAACAAAAAAAACTATACAGGTTTTTTAATGTTTCAGAATCTATTTAAAGATCAAAATTCTGAGCAAAACACAGTAAATCATTTATTTTTGTGCTTTGAATTTACTTTCATGCGCTACTGTTAATGCGCATGCGTCATTTTAGCCTGCAGTTCCACCAACCACGTGATTAAAATCACCGTCTCGCAACCAATGAGCACGCAGTATTCCATGAGTTTGAGTAGCAATGGCGGAGACAACGAAGCTAAGTGAGAGCAAAGCTCCTCCCAGCGAACCAGCTAAAATGTCCAGTTACAAACACTGCATGGACGCAATACTGGGGCTGCTTTCAGACTTTGGGAAAGAGGTTGGTGTGAAATGATTCAGCTGCTTCGCTCCGAATAGTCATTCCAGTCTGAGTAGTTTCCTAGCGGTGTGCTAATGTTTTTAGCAACTAGCCTCGTCGGTTCATGTTCATTCACTGTCCGTTAATCAAGTTTTTGCCGTAGGAAAGCGTCAGCTCGATGGTTTATATCTAAATTAACAGATTCAGTTTTAATATTTGTATTTCTGTGCAATAAAAACATGTCCAGACTTTTGTGTCACACGTCAGTTTAGGTTCAAATCACGCTTATTTTCATTTACCCTCTTTTTCCATATAGTAAACGTTCACGGTTTTTGGCATTTTTACGCAGTATTATGTAATTTTTGGTCCTGCAGGTAAACGTTTATTGATGCCACTGTCCACAACGCATTTCTACCTTAGAAAATATATTTAACCTTGCTCTATTTCCCCCCGTGTTTACGTCTAAATTATTAAAATTGCTGGATGCTTTAGCTCTTTTCATACCCAGGGCTTCTAAAGGGACATTAAATATATGTATTCAGTCTTATATACACTGTTTTTTTTTGCTAAATAATGGTTTAGTTTTTCTAGCACAGCAGAAAGGTTCAGTGTAAAACAATAAGATTATTTAATTTGACCGTTTATAGAAGCAAATTATGAAAAATTGCTTCTTTTTTAATTACCAAATTGTTGGTTAAATTACTTAAATTATTTAGCATTTTCTGCCTCTACTATTTTGAACTATATATTTTTTATTTAGCTGTGGTGATGTGTACTTGATGAAACTCTTGTTTATTTTCTCTCAAAGCTGAAATTAGGGGATGCTGCTTTGAGAATAGAGGTCAACCCTGGAGCTGTAGTACTTTCGTCATCTTCAGAAGCAGGTGTTTATGGCTGTGTACAGCAGCACATTGCTAAGTTGCAGGTAAGACATTCACCCGTTGGTTAATTTATGTTACATATGACTGCAATATCTAATAAGTGCCACATTTACAGTATAATTGATGGTCACTAGTGTTGTAATTAAAGAAATAATAACACTAATTTATAATGTGTTTGTAGCAGTCAGTGTTCTTTCTGTTTGGCTGTAGGCTGTTTCAGAAAGCCTGAGGTCACTGGTGGAAGCTGATGTTACATCTGTGAAGGAAGACACGGCGGATAACATTGTCACGTCACTATCATCCGAGCACCGGCGTCACAGCTCAGAGGCTGCAGACTGCGGGTCTTCGGGCGATGACGTCATGGTTCAGATCCGAGCCGGGAAGTCAGAGGTTGGTCATTGTCAACAGATCTGTCAGCTGTTCTGGCACTGATATTTTAGAGCCCTTCACACTCTGTCAAGCAAATGAATAATCATAAGTAATTGGTTCCAAGGATGTGCACATGATGTGCAGCAAATGCTTGATGGAGTTCTGATACTGGGTTTGACAGAGAATAAAGGGTTCTGTAGTGCTGTGGTGGGGTAGAATGGACCACATTGCTGGAGGGGTTTGAGAGAGGGCCAGGTCCTTGATGGATTATGAAGTGGATGCTCATTACTCTGAGATTGCATGTGGATGAAGGACAAGAGGCCCCATTCTGTTGTGCATTTATTTTGGTAGCCAGGCAAACCGTATTCTTATTCCATCACATGATGACGATAATCTATTCAACTGTTTGGGCTATCTGGAATAATTTCTCTCACTGTGTTTGATATTTTTTGAAACCATAAATCGCTGAACTTTGTTTACTCTAAATCAGTAAAAATAAGTCGACAAAACATTGAATTCTTCACAGCTATCAGTGGCTCATCAACCCGTTGTGTCTTATTATCTGTCTTCTCTGTAACTCCAGATCGAGCGAAGAATATCTGCATTTATGGAATGCAAGCAGATGGAGATCAATGAAAACAATGTGCGCGAGTTTTGCAACGTGATCGACTGCAATCAGGGTGAGAACGGAGGAGAGATTGGGGGGCAGGGTGGAGAGGGAGGCTGCACACAGATTGCCAATGTTTGGGAGAGAGCTGATTTCCACAGGCGAGAGGTCAGGCTGAACTGCTCCAAGAGTGGGCCTGAAGTAGCTAACACACTCGGCCTTGAAACGCAACCTGCTCTGGCCAGAAAAACACCAGACACACAGGCTGTTTGAAATTCAAAGCTTGTGTGTGACGCCAGTAATGGAAATCAGACGAAGTTGCAGTTCAAGTGTGGTGTATTCATTTCTAATGTTTTTTTTTATGACTATTTTCTTCTTACATTTAGAAAGTCTAATTACACTTTTGTTTTGGATTTGATTCCTTTGTAGAAAACAGCTGTGCCAGGACGGACGCCGTGTTCACTCCTTACCCAGGCTTTAAAAGCCACATTAAAGGTAAGAAAAGGGGACTCTTTGTTGCTCTTACGTTCAAAAATACACTCATCATCACTAGCTAAATTATTTTTGTTAACAATTTGGTAACAAGCATCATGGATGCTGTGTGATTTCTGTAATGTGCATCATTTAAAATTTGGTTGGTTCATCCGAGTCTGTGATTATTCTTTGGTTGATCAGTTTCACGAGTGGTAAACACTTACGGGCCCCAGACTCGTGGCGGGGGGCGCCAGGGAGAGGCTGCAGAGCATCATAGGGGGGCAGCTGCAAGAGACTGTGGAAATGCAGCCATAGAGGAGCGACTTCAGAACATGGAGACTCACCTGAAACTGCCGTCAGGTGAGAGAAGAGAGACAAGTGATGCGTCACACATCCTGAATAAAACTGTACAATACAAATAATATAGATATTGTGACATGATGAGCACCTTTTTTTATAAAATATCAACAAGAACATAAATTCTTGATGTTTTTCTTAAGTCACACAAAAAAGAGTTAATCACACTCAAAGATGCACGGATTCTAATTTTTATGGCCGATACTGATTTCTGAGTTTTCACTACTCTAACCAACCAATGATAGTGATGGTGTGTTCATGGACTAGGAAAAAAAAAACAGATTTTATTTTTTTTGTCTTTAACTTGAACAAACTGGGGGAAAATCTGATTCTCAGGTGCTGGGTTGACTGATCACCTTGTCATGTTGAATATTGGCTGATTTAAAACACCAGATGATAACTACGTACATATTTTTGGGGAGAATCTTGTCACACGATGATTTCTCTCCCTATTTTCTGGGTTTTGTTTTAGTCCTTTTTTTCCCAGTCTGGTGTATGGAACATATTATATTTATGTTTTATTCCTCAGTGGGTCCGGTTCCTCTGACCGTCTACCAGCGACTGAAGACGTTGGAGGATCGAATCCTGGAGCTGGAGGGACTCTCTCCTGAGTACTTTCAGTCCACGGTGAGTCTTCTGGATTAAACACACAAAGCTTTTTCAGATAACATTACAGCACAGAGATCTGCATTAGAAACTAAACTTAAATGATGACAGTTCACATAATGTAGTTCAATGCAAATTCAACCAGTGCTCTCTTAGATTTTTATTCTGTGCAAATCTTCATCTTGGAGCACTTTTAGCCTCCCCTGACGTTCACAGATATTACCTCTAAAGCAGTTTGCTTCCATTTCTCCGTAACTTTTACTTCATTGGTCATTTTTTGTAAAAGACGATGTCTGGACCGCCCTTTAGGTGGTTTAACTTATGTGAGTTATTTGTTTTTGAATGTGATAATGTGGGAATGAGGGAGATATATAGTACATTGATGCAACATTCCTGAAGCAAATTTTAAGTCTGAACAGGTTTTAGGTTTAGAGACAACAACAGGTGATCTTGAGCTTCTATGGTAATAAGTAGTTAGAATATCTGCTGTTTTAGGTAGAGTCCACTGAACTGCTACACTTATGTGAGAAGTTTTAGTTATATTTGAGTCACACGAGGTATTTGATGTAACTACAAAAAAGTTTAAACTATTGCAAAGTTTCTTGTTTCAGTTTAAGTATTCTAATTACCTTCCTGAGCTTTTCTTTGGTTTGCTGTTTTATTTTCATCTGGGGCTCATGAACTTAAAGAGCAAGTCACCCCCTACCAGAGTATTACTTCACTCCCACTTCCTGTTTGAAAAATGCAACAAATGCTGTTGCCTAGCAGACAGAGAGGGCGGAGCCACTAACAAATGCACACAGGCTCACAACGACATTGTGACATCATATGGTACCAGCTAACGTCCTAGGGTACCTCTTAGCCAATAGCGATGGCAGATTTAAATTCAAATGCAGTGCAGAGTTTTTACCTGACAACGGCACAACATTGACAGTTTTAGGCAGAAAATTTAAATTTTAACTAAGATGCACTAAAGTGCTAAACTGTTGACTACATGTGTCTGCAGCACGATTAGACATGCATTTATATAGTTTATCAGAAAAAAAAGTTGATTTGGGGATGACTTGCTCTTTAAACCATTAGTGGTTCAAATGCTTTAAGGAAATGAATATTTTTCTAAAATTATGTCGTGATGTCTTTTTAACACTTGGTATTGAAGCCGGGGCTCTGAAAAAAAACTAGTCTAAGTTGAATAGAATCAAATGTTACATTGAAAGAAGTCGGCCTCCTATAGGAGGTAAAATCTTCATTTGTACATAAACTCCTACCCAAGTTGTTTCTCTTCTTTTGCCCATCGAGACAAATTCCAGTTTCCTGCGACAGATCTGCCTCTAATTAGAGAGAAAATCTGTTTTGACAAAAACATTTTTGAACACGTTTGAAGTTTCAGTGACGTGTGTGAGGAACCCAAGAACCCTTTCAGTTATTTAGTGAATGTTTTTGTCACCTGCAGCTGCAGCCTGGGGGTGTTGGATTATCCCTTTATTAATGATCGTCTCTGACACACATTTAGGTCACGGGGGACAAATGAGTCCGACGCAATGGCGATTAGTTGCAGAGATCCATTGTGTGGCTCTGCTGTTGGACTTGATGCTGAACCCACCAGAGTCCCAGACTCTAATTTAGTGAACTAAAGCAGCCTGTCCAGTGTGTTAGCTAGCTAAGTGTGCTTGAGCTGCTGCGCATCTCTTCATACTGGTATTTCTCAGCACAGCACGCTGCTTCTGTGAGAGCGCTGCTCTCCATCTGCTTTTGACTCACTGCATGTTTGTGTGAGCAGAGCAGGAGATGTCGAGTGTCTTTGAATAAACGGATGAAGATGGGGGTCTTTTATGTTTGAATCCCCCTCCCTCCCTCTCTCTCTCTTTTTTGTTTTTTCGCTGTAGTTTGGTGTTTGCTGAAAAGCTGCACTCAGCTGGCCCAGGATTTCAGGAACAACATTCTAATACTCGGCAGTGAAGCGAGGCGCGGCTCCATAAGGAATACTGGAGGGTTTTGTGCTTGCAGTGGGATTAAATGATGGTTCTTCAGGCAGTTCAGGTTTACCCAAGGTCGTTCCCTGAATTCTAACCCCCGCAGCTCCGTTTACAGCCTCTATTGTGATAATATCAAACAAGAGCAAAATAAATCAGAATTTCTTTAAGTCTTCTGCTTCTTTTATAAAATGTTTAGAATTCTGAGTCCGTTTAGAAAGCGCTTGAGTTGAAATGTTTGGTTATGTTTCAGACACATCTACACAAGCGACTAAAGATGTCTCCTGCTCAGGTTTGCGTCCTCCTGCTTTTATTCCCTTTTGTTATTATTTTGTTATGAAAGCTCAGCTGATCTCGTGTTTTTATTTCAGGCCTGTAGTCTGACAGAGCTGGATGAGAAGATCAGCACGGTGAAGGCAGCGCTGCTGAAGAGGATGAGTGAGTTTGGACCCAGATTTGGCCCCGATTGTTCGCTCTGATGCACAGACAGACACGCCGGAGGTGTTACTCTGGAATTAAATGTGCTTTATTTAATTATCCTCACCTGTTATCACAGTTCTCCAGTAAAAACCAGTGCAAAGATCTAGTTTGTCTTAGACTATAAACAGCAACAGTGTCTGTATTCTGATTAATGTAAATGCTGACTGATGCTTTTAGTTTGGAGTTTTTATAAACCAGCATGTGTAATAAAACAGTCTGACGCTTCATCTCATTTATATTAAACAACCTTTCATTGGGATCTTGTTCATTTGTACAGAAATATTTCTTGTGTAAATAAATGTTTTTCCTGCTCAAAAACCTGGAATCTGTTCATTTAGAGACAATATTAAGGAAATATACTTTAAATTAGGATTTTTCTGATATTTTTCCTTACAGGCACATAGTGGGTAACGTTTAAATATAAAAATACCCAACTTACAGTTTTACAGTTTCACTGTAAAAATTTAAAAGCTAGTTTATGAAATGTTCATTTTCAATCCTTATATCATTAAAATGAGCAATTGTGTCCCTCTAAATAATTACATCTTAATAGACTGATTTCATTGTGTGTGTGTGTGTGTGTGTGATGGTGATGAAGCCCTGAGAGAGCACCTGATTTCTCCTCCCGACTGCTGTGTGACGATGATCAGCCCTAATGGTTGTCATTATAACAAATGACCTGATTACTGCAACTGTTTGGAAAACATACTGGAGACCCAACAAACCAGCATTAAATGGGACGCCGCTGCGTTTGACACTGTGACATGTACATAAAAGCCTTTTGCATGGAGTTTTAACTGAGCCACTGACTGAAGGAATAATTACATATTTCTTTTTTATGAGAGGATCTGAAGGACTGCTGGATTATACTGTGTCTTACATTCAGGAGCTTGAATCTGTCACCTGTTTTCACAAAATGTACCTATGATCAAAAACTAGGATAATAATTGTGAAGATGGTTCAGTCAGCTTAAATACCTTAATTTTAACACTGCGAAGTGTGTTTTGTGTATTACTTAAATATTACTGCTCACTGAACGTCCTCTGTGATTATGTCCAGTGAGACTGAGGAGCTAACGGCTAGTTTTTCCAGTGGTTCATATTAATTACAGTTTGTAAATCCCCACACTGCCATCAGTTTGTTATTCAAATGTGTAAAAATCACCATCAGATGCTAAATGGAAGTATTTGTGATTCATGCAAGACTCAAATCCAGCAGAAAATGTTTGATTTCTTGCAAAATTAAGGATGTAACATGAAACTGGAGGTTTGTTTAATTTAATGCATGTGTTTGTTATTTCTCCATCATTTCAGTACATTCTGGCAGCTAAAGGGAAATATTCAAAATCTACAAGGAAATGCATTTGAATAAACCGCAGCGTTAGTCATTTTAGAGTTCCCAAACTAGGAACTGATTTAGCTAAAGTAACAAATTAATCCAATCAAATTAGCCTAACTATTTCACTGAAACAGTTTAAAAAGGTTAGCGTCTCCTCCACGGGCAACTATGTCACGCTTTGATCAAATAACTTATTTTATTATTATCGCAAATATGTTGGCTACAGAACGTCAGCGTTTTAGGCATCAAATGAAACTTATTTATTCATTTATATCTAACTCAGGTGTTTGTCCCTTTTTAGGAAAACACTGTAGCGCATTAGCTTAAACTGCTGCTTTAATATCAGGAAACAGTGAAAAAAGGACTAAGTTGTATAAACTTGAGCTGTAGATTTGTGTCTGTTAGGAGTTTTAAACTGATAGAAGCACACAGATGAATTTTAAAATGATTAGATGACAACATTTTAATAACACGATGAAAATGTCCTCGAAAATGCCGCAGCATCCGTTGATGGTTGACAAACAAGCAACGTCTGGATTGTTTGGTTGAAAATTTTTCCTGTTATAAAATATTCATAATGATTCAAAGTAATGTTGCAGATGAATATTTGCTGCAGGTGACAAGTCCAGAAAACATTCTCACGTCCGTGGATGCTACCGTAACCCCCCCCCCCCCCCCCCCTTTCCTTTGCTCCTGTTTTTTGTACTTCCTGTCAAGATTCATTTCAGAGTTGATTGATGGAGTGACCTGAATAAAACAGAGGATGTAGCATTGTATTTTTATTTTTTTTTTGGGGGGGGGGGGGGGGGGGTTCATTCTCAAGGCGGAAACATTTCTTTTCACCCCCTCTTTCAGGTGTACCCTGCTTGTTGGGCTCTGTCCATCTCTTGCTCATCGACTGGAACTCTCCGGGCAACAATGGCGCTGGGAAGGGGAGCACTTGAGCTCTGGGGATGTGAACGTGGGGAGGGGTGGGTGTTCTCATTGTTTCCTGGGAGCTTTTGTCTCAGACACGGTCCCCTTATGAGGGTTAATGAGGACAAATTGGTCTGAGTGTAACAAATGGATTATGGCTTTGGACAAAAGCTTGTATTTGGTGTGCTGCTCTTGCTGGGATCCACCCATCATCTGCCCATTGAGCCAAACGTCCTGACTGCGTGAAGTGGCTTTCCAAATATCTCGTCATCTTCATCCTGTTTTACGTAGTGTGTGAGATTCTGTGGCGGAGGGGAATAAAATGTGGTTTACATCACAACAAAGTGGCTTATCATCACTGCAGATTCACAGATCTTGCGTTGCTTATTTCAAAAAGTCAATACTTCAACATTAGTGTCAGTGGTTAGTACTCCAGGGTTGGATGGGCATGGCGTATCCTTTTAAAATCCACAATGAGCCACTCATTTCCTATTGACTCCATGTAATTCCTGCCCGTCCATCAGCCCTTCTTCTGCTTGATGTCATGAAATGTACTTTGGGAACCTCAGTAAAAAAGACACAGAGGTGTTCCTTGTCCTCCGTGGGTCCGGTTGTATTTTTTTGTGGGGTCGGAGGAGAGGATTCATATCCATTCATATCTCACAAACTCTTAATGGGCTCCAAGCCCTCCAAAAAGAAAGCTCTTTCCTGTGACTAGTCAGCTCCAGTCTTTATTCATCTGTGGCTCCGTGTCAAAAAAGACTGTTGCTCGTTTGTGCCCCGAACAATGAGGAACAAGGCTGAATCTCTGGCTGGGAACAAAAGACAGAAAACAGGCTTTTCACTCAGCAGAACATTAGATTCTGACACATTTTGCCATGGCAGTTTTTTTCTCCCTCATCCTGAGTGCTCTGGCTCTGGTCTTATAAAGAGACCACCTGTTGGCAACAAGCCTGTTCTTCATTACTGACAGGCCTATTATCACAGGATGAGGAGCGCCACAGGCTAACTTTTTTAAGTTAACCCTGCTGCAGTTTCTAGACCTCGACAATTGGGAAACATAGATTGCGTGTTATTGGTGGAAAATCTATTTCTGCTCATAATTTTGTATGTTGCTCATGAATAAGGGCTTTTGTCCGTGTGAGAGGGAAGTAATTCATCCAGACCCTTGTTAGTCACTAATGTCACCAACAGTGGGGCTCAATTTTGGATGGATTGAATCTTTTACTGCCACGCATTTGGGACATTCTTGCCCAACTTTTACATTTAAATCTGAGGGTTTTTTTAAATGTATATTTGCACAACAGCATGGAACATCATAAGGTATAAATCAACCAGTCTGATAGAACAGAGGTGTTAATCTCGGTTGTGCAGAGATTTAATTCAGGAGTTGAAAACAGCAAAAGTCTTTTAGCAGGTGCACATTTCCCAGGTATAGCAGCACTGAGCAAAGCAGTGCCCTTAGTTATGCTCGTGCCATCACTCCCACAGTAGACCCAGAGCCCTTGCACTTGTTTCATGTTCACAAACAACCCATAAGAGAGGGGTGCATGCACCTGTGACCCTTCCCCCAAACGCAGACAACACGAGAGGATCCCCCTGCAGCCCACAACCTTCAACAAGAGGCAGTCAGCTGCG
Organism: Nothobranchius furzeri; assembly: GCF_043380555.1. Lineage (NCBI taxonomy): Eukaryota > Metazoa > Chordata > Actinopteri > Cyprinodontiformes > Nothobranchiidae > Nothobranchius > Nothobranchius furzeri. Next base: position 21,129,700 of record NC_091758.1, on the reverse strand, counting down.
CTCCGTGGCCCTGCTGCACATTCTCCAGGCACTCGGGAGTTAAATGTTCCTGTGATATTGCCAGGAGGGAGCAGCGGGAGTTGAATTCAGGCAATTACAATCAAGTCAGGGCATAGTTAGTGCGTGGGCCCTGGCAGCACCTGAGCTGGATGCTGATGAGACACTTAGCCCTAAACCCTCATGGATTGGCCCCGGCACTGCGTCGAGCGAGCCCTCCCCCCACCTCATCCCCCGCTCTCTCTCTCTCCTCCCACAGCAGCGGACCCCCTACTGGACACTTCCACTTCCCTTCACCTCATTTAGGCCTCTAGAGCTCTCTCACCCTCTCCTTCCCTGGCCCTCACATTGCAATACTTGGGCTTTATATAGGTGGCGTGGAGTACTGCACTCAATCACTCTTCATTCATTCACACTGTACAATAATAGACTACTACTTCGATATTGTCCTTCAAGCACCTGTGCATAGCGTAGCTTCAAACCTGTGCTGTGTCATGGCAAGTTCTGGAGAATTATGTGAAGAGTTGCTTCTGCAGGGAAAAAGCTGCAGAAAAGTGTTGAATGAGTTTTTTTATCATAATGTGTCAAATAAAACTTCCAGAAGAGTCTTCCGCCTGTGCTCATCCTTATCACACGTTGAGTTGAAGAAAGACTCTCTCTCTCTCTCTCTCTCTCTCTCTCTCTCTCTCTCTCTCTCTCTCTCTCTCTCTCTCTCTCTCTCTCTCTCTCTCTCTCTCTCTCTCTCTCTGCACACATTTTCATTTTCAGGTGGCTGGATACAGAACTCTACGTCTCACCTGCGGGCTACGGCAACAGGAAAAGGGAGCAAAAAGGGAGGCGTACTTCTCGAATATCTCTGACCCAGGAAAATGGAGTCTGGCTTCGTAACAACAACACTCTTAGCCCCTTTCTCGATAAGATGCTCTCAGCTCTTTCCGAGGAAAAGCCTCCAGGTTCCCACCCTCTCTCAGCCACCACACTTTGCTGGAGTGTCATTAGGACTTTAAAGGGCAGGCTGACAGAACGGGGATTGCTGCAGACGTATAGATTCATAAATTTACTTTTCATGTAAAGATCTCGAGGTTGGATCTGAAATGAGGGGTTACACATACACCCCATGCTTCTTCGTCTGCCCTGTCTCTGTGCATGCATCTTTCATGTGTCACTTTGGTACTATTTCATGTGAGATTACTGGCTTTGCTCCTCGATCCACTATCATTGTCTGTCTGTGGCTGTGCTTGTTAGTCAGAACTGGACACAGTGTTTGGCAGAGCCAGCGAGGAAAGGTGGGACACCTCTTTCACAAATGTTGCCATAATGGCCATCGTTTGATTTTTCCCGAACTTTGGAGATTGCCAGGGATTGTTCGTTTGAAATTATTCCATTTGATGGCGAAAAAAGAAAATGGATTGTGTTGATCCTGTTTTGTTCCTGTCAGGCGAACGGCTGCAGTATTATCCCGCGCTGACACCGGTGGGGAAGAGGCAATCACTGTGGCCCTCGCTCTGACAAAAACACTCCATCTGCAAGGAAAGGAGGAAATCATACCACAATGATGTCTGACTCTTCTGCCTCACTCTGGCAGCTGGGCCCTGGGACCCACGGACTGCTGCACAATCGCCTTCACAACAGCTTTCATACAAACGCACAAACACCACATTACAAATCAGCAGCTGTAACACACAAAGGCAATGCACCTGCCATAACACAACAACGGGAGGAGGGCTGATTTTTGTTCAAAAACTTTATTTGGCTTTTCAAACCTAGTTAATTTCAGTTTTATTGGTCTCTTGCTGATTTTTGTTTAGTTTTGCTTAAATATTAATACATTTAGAAGTTACTGATCAAGATCAGTAACACTTTGTGTAGTAGTGCTGTGTTACCATAGCAACCACATTGTTAGAGGTGTAAACACACCAGTTAGGGTCAACAGATGTGAACCACAGCAGTGCCAGTAAACCACGTTTCTAGTCTTACAGCATTTATGAAAGATAAAAAAAGTAAATGGGCCCTTTCTGATATTCTGATCCATTGTTTTAATGGTCAGCACCGTTTTCACATTAATACATCTAATGTTTAACTTTATCAGAAATGTTTTTGAACAAAAATCCTCCGTCAAGTTTACCCAAATAGTAAATTCAGAAATGTTACTGATGCTAATAAATTTACCTGCAAACAAATTTTTAAATTACACACGAATAAAGCATAAACACCTCAAAATATGTTTTAATATTTAAATGTGATCTGTTAGTGAAATAAAATCGTTTGAAACTTTATACAAACACAGATTATAATAATTTATACAGTACTCCTTAATTTATATCTAAATTATCATTTTTATAGCTTTTGTTTAAAGTGGCAGTGTGTACTTTTTCCTGTCAATAGGAGGCAGTAGATATCTAAATCAGTGCAATGAAGCAGTATGTTTGTGTTGACCCGCACTTGTATAGCGCCTTTCAGAGTAAAAACTCCAAAGCGCTTTACACTACAGTTTATCATTCATCCATTCACACATTGATGGTGATGAGCTACGATGTAGCCATAGCTGCCCTGGGGTGCACTGACCGGTTAGGGTTAAGGTGAGTCTGCCATATACAGGCGCCACTGGTCCCTCCGACCACCACCAGCAGGCAAGGAAGGTTAAGTGTCTTGCCCAAGGACACAACAGCAGAATTCTCTGTCCGGAACCGGGATCGAATCTGCAACCTTCCGATTACTGGACAACCCGCTTAACCTGTTGAGCTCCTGCTGCTCCATGTGTTGGAGTAAGACCTTACCAACGGATGCCTATTAGGGTCAAAAAGCCCTGGGGAGTGCAAACTTTAGCAAAATAACATAAGCACATCAGACCCCCTTTTGTCACTGGCAACAAGTGAAGACGTAAATGTATAAACAAAAACATTTTAATATAACTGAAGTTATGTAACCATTTGTTACAAATCAGTAAATTAATTTTGTCCTCATGGGCTCCCGTCGAAGAAAACATGGCATCTAATATTGCATCGCCCAGAGACTTAGGAGGTTTCTCAATGCCAAGGAACCTTGCCTTGATGTCTTGACCCCGCCCCGGCTGCCTAGGAGATACGTCATCAGGAACCGCCAAGGCGTGTTCCAATGTTCCTGTTCTACCGAGGTGTGTGTTCTCTGTTTGTTAGCCATTTAGCTAGCTGAGCAAGGATACACGGGAGGTGTCTTGTAGCCTAGCCCTGGTAAAACATTTCCCAGAATACACCGCGGTATTTTCAAAAGGATGGCGGATCAGAAACAGGCAGTTACTTCGGGGGCAAATTTCAAGTTTAAAGTAAGTCAACTAATTTAAAATGTTTTTTTTTAGATCCAAAGTTTTCTACGGTTGGTTAGTTGCTTACTAGTTGCAGCTTTGGTGGTTAGCAAGTAGTAACTTGCTTATATATTTAATTTAACTACACTGAACAAAAATATAAACGCAACACTTTTGTTTCTGCTCCGATTTTTCATGAGATGGACTTAAAGATCTAAAATTCATTCCAGATACACAATATCACCATTTCTCTCAAACATTGTTCACAAATCAGTCTAAATGTGTGATAGTGAGCACCTGTGCTTTGCTGAGATAATCCATCCCACCTCACAGGTGTGCCACATCAAGATGCTGATCTGACATCATGAGTAGTGCACAGGTGTACCTTATACTGCCCACAATAAAAGGCCACCCTGGAATGTGCAGTTTTGTCACACAGCAAAATGCCACAGATGCCACAAGTATTGAGGGAGCGTGCAATCGGCATGCTGACAGCAGGAATGTCAACCAGATCTGTTGCTCGTGCATTGAATGTTCATTTCTCCACCATAAGCCGTCTCCTAAGGCGTTTCAGAAAATATGGCAGTACATCCAACTGGCCTCACAACCGCAGACGACGTGTAACAACACCTGCCCAGGACCTCCACATCCAGCAGGTTCACCTCCAAGATTGTCTGAGACCAGCCACTCAGACAGCTGCTGAAACAATTGGTTTGCATGACCAAACAATTTCTACACAAACTGTCAGAAACCATCTCAGGGAAGCTCAACTGCATGCTAGTCGTCCTCATCGGGGTCTTGACCTGACTCCAGCTCTTCGCCGTAACAGACTTGAATGGGCAAATGCTCACATTCGATGGTGTCTGGCACGTTGGAGAGGTGTTCTCTTCATGGATGAATCTCGGTTTACATTGTTGAGGGCAGATGGCAGACAGCGTGTGTGGCGTCGTGTGGATGAGCGCTTTGCTGATATCAATGTTGTGGATCGAGTGGCCCATGGTGGTGGTAGGGTTATGGTATGGGCAGGCATCTGTTATGGATGAATAATACAGGTGCATTTTGTTGATGGCATTTTGAATGCACAGAGATACCGTGATGAGATCCTGAGGCCCATTGTTGTGCCATACATCCATGAACATCACCTCATGTTTCAGCAAGATAATGCACGGCCCCATGTTGCAAGGATCTGTACACAATTCTTGGACACTGAAATTGTCCCAGTTCTTGCATGGCCAGCATACTCACCGGACATGTCACCCGTTGTGCATGTTTGGGATGTGCTTGACCGGCGTATTCGACAGCGTGTACCAGTTCCCACTAATATCCAACAACTTCGCACAGCCATTGAAGAGGAGTGGACCAACATTCGACAGGCCACAATTGACAATCTGATAAATTCTATATAAAGAAGATGTGTTGCACTGCATGAGGCAAATGGTGGGCACACCAGATACTGACCGTTTCTGAGTCCCCAGACCCCCAATAAAGCAAAAAACTGCACATTCCAGTTTGGCCTTTTATTGTGGGCAGTATAAGGTACACCTGTGCACTACTCATGATGTCAGATCAGCATCTTGATGTGGCACACCTGTGAGGTGGGATGGATTATCTCAGTAAATAAAGCACAGATGCTCACTATCACACATTTAGACTGATTTGTGAACAATGTTTGAGAGAAATGGTGATATTGTGTATCTGGAATGAATTTTAGATCTTTAAGTCCATCTCATGAAAATGGAATCAAAAACAAAAGTGTTGCGTTTATATTTTTGTTCAGTGTAATATACCGTATACACAATTTAAAAAGTAAAAGGCTCATTATATATTTATATTGAAACTTATGCATATAAAATATGACGATATCTCCCGTGTCACGTGACGTCACGTGATGCAAGTCTGTTCCATTTAACCGTTTTCTTTGACCAAGGAAGGACAGTGTCCTCGTGAGCAAGGCACCTTGACATTGAGAAACACCCTTACCCCCAAATTCCACTACCTCCGCTCCGACACGAACGCCGGAGCAAAATCGGTCCCGTTGTAGTCAATCAGAGCAATTCCACTACTGCGGCCGTGCTCCGACAGTGCGGCGCCGTGCGCCGCCCTCTGTTCCGGCGTCCGGCAAAAATAGAATCGATCCTATTTTCGCCGGACGCCGGAGCACCTCCGCAGTAAATGGACAGAAATCACAACCGCCCAACAGGAAAAGGAGCAAGCACAACTTCCGTTTTTCACAATAAATCGATAAACAAAAGGTGTTTTTTGTATCATATGCACAGGTTTAACAACTTTTAACAACTATCAATGGCGGCTGAAGTTTAAATGCACAAAAGTAAGCCTTAAATACAGTTTCTACTATCAAAGTAGTCACACTTTGTTGATCCAAACACTGTTGATCTCTCAACACAAATGATGGGCAGATTAAACAGTTCATGCCGATGCTTCTCCCACACAACGGGTGTTTGGATCTAACTTCCGCGTTTATTGCTCGGACTGTATCGCAAGATCTCGAAAATCCCGCGCATGCTTGTTTGCCCACCTCAGGTCTCCGCACCGGAGCAGAGCCGTTGTAGAGCGGGTACCAAGAAAAATTGAGTTCGGAAGCGAGCGGCTGCGGAAGGCGGGGGCGGACCGGAGCGGAGCGGAGGTAGTGGAATTTGGGGGTTAGACCTGCTCCCATGTATTTTAGACCTGATTTTTATGGTTAAATCCCTGCAAACAGTCAACGTCACATGGATGTGCAGATCATGTCTATATTGAGTAGATCGGTCCAGACCATGTCTGTAGGATGTCCAAACTTGGTCTTTGCACAGTGGGATGTTACAAAGCCGCAAATATTTTTCAACACCTGGGTATCATTTAACTAATTTTCGACAACATTTTGATGGATGTTTCAAGAAATTAATGGTAAAAACTACACATTGTCCCTTTAACCGTTTCCCAGGAAAAATGTTGTTTTCCATCTGCCAGCTGTATCTTATTTTGTACATTAACATCTTGACTTTTGAAGAGAGTCCTGCAACTATCAGTCCATACTTGTGTTAGTGAACTTGGTAAAAGTGTAATCAGTAAACACACATTTGTAGAATATAACACCAGCATTATGGAGATGTAGCGGTGAGGATTAGCTACATTGTTGTTAAGTGATCAATGAGATTCCATTTAAATATGAAATATCAACCGGATTGATCTTTGAATATTTGACTTAATATTCCTTTAGGTTCTTTGACTTTTCAGGGAACATACACACTTCAAATTAATTCAGATCGTCAAGAATGTAGTTTAAAAATTATGTGGAGCAAAAAGGTTAAACATTAAAATTTATCTTATGATGCATAAATATATTGATGGATTAAATTACTAGAATCAACAAATACTGATCTGGTGAAAACTGTTCATTTTAACCCATCATTGATTAATGTACACATTATTCAAACACTTTGGAATATAAACAAGTTTTTCATTCATCACATTTGATTACATGAAGTTGTAAAGTCATTTGTCAGCCAGGGAAGATACATTTTATTCAGAGTGAAAGTCTCATCTTCTGCATGGGCCCTTGAGTTCCAGCAAAGATAAGGGAGCTAGGAAAAGCACTTATTATGGCTTCCTTATTTGGTTTAAAGGTCATCGAGCCTTGCTTTTCTTGTTTGGAGGCCAGACAGATATGATGCGTCTCTGGATGTGTTATGCAGTTTGTGTCTGAAAATTAAAAGTTAATATCTGGTCATTTTGATGAAATACTTGGCCTTTTGGTACATTACAGAGACGAATAATGGTGGTTACCCATCAAAACTATCTCAATAACACCATCCATCACCTCTGATTTAAGCGCTTATTGTTCAGGTGGGTCTGTGTTTATGCAAGACCAGACATAAAACTTGGAGCACATGACATTTTGCATTTCAGCGGTGTTTGAAATGTAAAGCATGGGCTGTTCCCAATCCTGCATACAGTATACTATGTAATGAACACTTTGTTGTGAGTAAGTGAAGGAGTGAACATTTCACATAAATCCATAGACCTTTTATCTAATTGGTACAAACTGTAATCAAAAGATGAGCAAGGAAGCGGGTGGTGAATTCAAGACCAAAGACTAGATCTTTTGAGTTGCATTAAACCACCAGGCCACAGTGGTGCAGGATGGGTTGACTGGGAGTTCAAATACCTGAAAGATAATGGATGCATTTCAGTCCCAGTCTCCACAGAGGGACATGGCTCCATTTATTGTCCAAGACAACAATATTGTCATGTTTGGGGGTAAGTGTCTAACCCAAGACATACAGAATCAGACTCGGAGGCAAGGTAAAAGGAAAAAATAATAATTTTATTAAATGATCAGGAGAACTGAGGGCGCACTGGTGATCCAGCGGAAGGTGAAAACAGGAAGCTGCAACTAGAGGGAAACCAGAGGTGAGTACTGGAATTTGTAGTTCAAAGCGAATGTTTGTAGGCAGAACTTACAATGCGGAAGTTCGGGATGAATGTGGAGGGGAGATGAGCCGGGGTGATATCCAGAGGAGAATTGTTGTAATCCAAGTGGGTGAGTGGAATGGAAGAGGATGATGATTATGAGGAAACGGAGAGGGAGCGTGATAACGGTGGAGAGCGGGACGGCAGAGAGGAGTAGGAGTCCAGGAAGCGAACCGATGAATAATCCTTTCTTGCAGAGACGTGTGAGGATCCAGAGATGCAGTAAACCTGAGGGTATGTATCCAAGAAAAACAAGTTCGAGTTAAACAGGTTCAAAAAATCGTACAAAGTCAAAACGAAGTTCAAAGTCACGAAGAGCTAGAGACTACCAGTCAGTAGATAATCATCCGGCGTCGGATCAGGATAACCATCCTCCTTTTAAAACCGCCCCGCTGATCAGGCTGATGAAGATCAGCTGCACTTCCTCTCCTGCAGGCAAAAACTCATAGATGGTGAGATGATGGGCAGAGTACTCACCCCGGCTCACGACAAATATTAAATGTGCGATATATAAAAATGAAGCAAGAATGACATCCTGTGGTCAAATTTGGTTACTGCATTCTATTTTAATAAACAAAACGTCACTTTCTCACTTCCTTTCCATGTGTTTCATGGTTGTTGTCAATTACGGATCAGTACCAGAACATTCTAGATGACAAGCCAAGATGAGTCCTACATAGTAAGTTAATAAGTAGATAAATACATTGCCATATTTGCTGCTAGCACTCTTGGGTGTTTTACGGTAATGTGCACTTACTGCACTTATTACGGTGATGTAACATTTAATTATTTTCTAGTCTTAAGATTTCTAGCCAAGCAATTTTTGCTTACCCCGTTGGTAGTTTTTATTTGTTTATTCATTTTTTATTCAAAACAAGAAAATTTGGATCATATTTAATAATGTGAGTTGCACGGTGGTGCAGTGGTTAGTGCTGTTGCCTTGCAGCAAGAAAGTCCTGGGTTGTCATCCTGGCCTGGGATCTCTCATCAAGGAGTTTGCATGTTCTCCATGTGCATGAGTGGGTCTCTCTGGGTACTCTGGCTTCTTCCCACAGTCCAAAAACATGACTGTCAGGTTGATTGGTGTAGCGTTGGAAAAGTCCAACAAGGTTATTTTTCTACTGTAATGTCAGAGGTCACCAGACATTGATTTGTCCACAGCCTGCTTCATCGAGTGTTAACTGTGTGCTTTTCACCTCAAGACACGGGCTGTCTATAACCAGAAGGTAGCCACAATCAATTCCTTCTCCTGACTCCCTTATCTGAGCTGCACCTCCAAGGTCTAATGCAGAAGACGAGACTTTACTTTTTGAATAAAATTATCCTTATTTTGTTTCTTAAAATGATTTCTTTCAATCTGTAGGTTGTTTACAATCATATCCTGTTTTATCTACAATGAATGTTCTATCTAAAGTGATTTAATAATTAATTAATTAATCAACAGAAATGTTTATTATTTCATGACTTATTTCAGATTTTAAATACACTAAATGAGTCTACTTGTCACGGTCTGAGGTATTTCCCTGCTGTCACTCCCTGTCTTTTGAGTTTCCCTCTGCAGGTGGGCATGTCTGGAGGTGACCAAGCTGCAGCAGATCTGCTCATCAGCTGGCCAGGGGTATTTAAGCAGCTGGGAGACTCCTACACTTTGCTGGATGATTACTCTACCTGGACAAAACCTCCACACTCATCTTCGACTGGCAGAACTCTGGAGCCCGCATCATCTGAAGCTCCAACCCCGCTCGTCTCTCAGCCTCTCCCCTGGCCAGAACCACCTCCAGCCGCCCACCTAACCCTCCTGGACCTTCCCAAGCTCAGCTCCCTCCACGTCTCACTCCTGGATCTCAGTCCCTGCTACCCAGACCGGACCACTCCTCCCTCAAACCAGTTCCCTCCTCTCCAGACCGTAAGTCCTCTGCACAAGTCTGATTTCCTGATCCTTCCGCAAATTGGATCTAACTCCGATCTGTCCAGTTTTCCCGCATCAGCCTCCCTGCGCAAGAACTCAGCTTCGTTACGCTGCTCCCTTGGTTTCCCTTCAATAAATCCTTATTTAAACCTTTTAAAACCGTCTCCGATCTGATTCTGTATGTCGTGGGTTAGTTTTCTTCACCACAACATGACACTACTTGATGATTTAATAAGGATTTATTATCAGCTGTATTCACATATTGATATCAGTACATTAATAAATTAATGTTTAACACATTTACTCCATATACGTAGTAAATGAAAGAAGATTTCCAAGTGTCTCAGAAAGGGGAGTTATTGAGGACTCTCGGTAACACCTATTCAAATTTCTCAGATCTGGTTGGTCAAAGTTTATAAACAACCACTTCTTAAAAGTGAACTCACTTCCTATTTTCCCCTTTACTACAGACATTACGAAGCGGAACGGCTTTACGACACAAACCCAACCGCCGGCACAAACCCACGTTTCATTCACTTTGGGAAAGCCTATGTTTGACTGCAGGTGACAAGGGTCGTACCTTAACACTCAAACCCTGCACCGTGGACGTCAGTCCTTGTGCTCCAACTCCAACGACCTTGTCATTTGTGTCTTTCTGTGACCTTTCAATCAGTCCCGTGTCGGTGCGTCATCCCATGTATGTGTCTGACCTTGAGTCTTTTCCTTTCCTGTTTGGCAAAGACCTCATCAATCGCTTTGAGCCAGTCATTGACCTCTATGGGTTGAAGCTCTGGACGTGGTTGACTTAACCTCTGCCCGTGAAGCTCCTCCAAGACCTCATTATATCTTGTGGTTTTGTGAACAACAGCGACGCCCATGTGACTAGTCGTTATGGTGTTTCACTGGTCAGCCACAGGCCTAGCGTCTGTGTCGTCTCGGTGCTCCCTGAGAAACCTCGTCCTGTAGATTGTTCTCCACCTACCAAAGGGGGGTCGAAGGTCACCCTGACCCTGCACCGTTACAGGCTGACCCAGTTATTTCTGGCTGCACTTGCCCGCCAACCGAGAGCCCTCTGGAATCTGTCTCAGCGCAGATCCTCCACAGTCCGCTCCTGCGAAAAATGAGAAGCATTTCCTCCCAGAGCTCTATTTTGTTTTGTTGGATTTGGTTCTGTCTTTAACTTGGGCTTCCCATCTGTCAGTTCCATCAAAAGCTTACTCCTGGACCTCTTTTGACTTTGTTATCTTCCTAAACACACATTTAAATGGCTGTCTGTCGCTCGGATTGGCATATGCGCTGCTCCATCTCTTCTCTGCACGGTTGATCCCTATGGGGACCTCGCTCCATATCTCGGGGACCCGACTGGACATTGCTCTGGCACCCAGGGCTCAGCATGCACTTCCAGGACCAATGGAAGGGGGGGGGGGGGGTCCCCTCTCTCTCTCTGGTTCTCTCTTGTTCTGCCCTCTGACTCAAGTTATGCAAGTTCTGTGTTTGAATGTGCGGGTGCATGTCTACATGTAATTATGTGCTAGTCTCCATGTTGGTCTGTCTAAATTGTCCTTAGGTGTGAGTGTGTGTGCTCTTGGTGATTTGTCCTGTTGCCCTTTACCCACTAGCATCAACCTGAGTGAAGTTGGCCCCCCCACCTTCTTCAAATCCAACAAAAGTGGTATCAAACCATTGTGCTACGTTTGTGCTGGTTTGTGCTGCAAAAATTGTTGTTTGTGCTACTATCATTTTAAAGATATTAATAAAAATTTCTAGAGGTCATCAGAGGTCAACCAGCCCCCCCACATTAATTAAATCGAACAAAACTGGTGTCAATCAACTGTTCTACGTTTGGTCTGGTTTGTGCTGCAAAAATTTTCGTTTGTACCGCTTTCATTTGGAAACCAAAAGTTTCTAAAGCTCAACCAGCCCCTTTCTTTAATGTTTAATTTTAAAGATATTAATAAAATTCCATCCATCCATCTATTCGCTTCCACTTATCCTTCTAAGGGTTGCGTGTGGGCGCTGGAACCTATCCGAGCTATCATAGGGCAAGAGGCAGGGTACATCCTGGACAGGTTGCCAGTCTGTCACAGGGCCAACACAGGGGACGGACATCCATTTACACTCACAGCTATGGGCAATTTGGATTAACCAAATTGTCACAGTTACAGCCTGAGAGAGCTTGTATGAATTGACACAGACCTTGGAAAATGCTCTGCAGAAACTCTGGGGCACCGTTTACACAGTCCAAAAAGGTTTTTGCTTACTGAATTCCCATCTACTCTGCTACTTCAAGGAGAGAAATTCACACTGAAAGCAGTCATGGGGGGGGGGGGGGGGGGGGGGGGGGGGGGTTGACCTTTTGACCTTTACATTTTCATTAATATCTTCAAGACAGAAGCAGCACAAACGACAATTTTAGCAGCACAAACCAGACCAAACGTAGAACAGTTGATTGACACCAGTTTTGTTTGATTCCATTAATGGGGGGGGGGGGCTGGTTGACCTCTGATGACCTCCAGAAATTTTTATTAATATCTTTAAAATGATAGTAGCACAAACGAACATTTTTGCAGCACAAACCAGCACAAACGTAGCACAATGGTTTGATACCACTTTTGTTGGATTTGAAGAAGGTGGGGGGCCAACTTCACTCAGGCCTAGCACCATCAGCTCTGCATGGTCTGGATAGCACAGAGAGTGTCCACATTAGCACAGCCTGCCTTTTTTCAGGGAGCCTCTTCCTTAGGTGGTTTGCTTTAGGCTGTCCAGGATCAACACACCCATCCACAAATTCACACCTTCCATTAGGGGAAGACTCTGATTGGTGGGCAGAATCAGCACACACGGACTTAACCCTCTCAGGCTCAAGATGAGTTTTGAAAGAAGGACAAATAACTAAGTCCTTCTGGGGTACTTCTGAGTTAAACAATGGTCATGAAATACGTATGTGGAGTAACCAGGTAGGTAGGTTTTAAAGTTGCAAATCTGCAACGCCTGCCTCCAGAGGGTTAAGGCATGCACAATTCATTGCCATGCTGATTACCCAGGAGCTGAAAACATCTCTGACTGCATTCCTTGCATTCCTAAACAACGATGTGTGGAATCAACCGAGCCAGGCTGGGGCCAACTTGGACTATCCGGGCGGTGTAGAGCCGATGCTAGAGGGAAAGGGGCATGTTGCCCTACGATGGACTGGCAATCTTTCCAAGGTGTACACTGCCTGTATTTTTTACTGCCTCAGTTTCCAGGTTTTTGTGTAATGGCTTGTAAAATTAATACAGTTGATGCCTGTGATGCATTTGGGCTCATGGGTCAGGTTAAGCCGGGCGTACACTGTGCGACTTTTTCACTTTTTTGAGCCGATTTTCCAGTCGTGCGAGAAGCCACGACATCGGGGCGAGTTTTGCGTCGAGCGGTCGTGTAGTGTACAGGGGGTTACGAGAGGCGATTAACACCACGTGACCAGCCGCCGATCAGCAGTCGTGAGGTCGCAGGGACTTCTGGTGTGTTTAATATTTCGCTCGTCCCTCGTGAGGGTATCGCACTGTTGAAGCGGCGCTGCGAGCAGCTGCGAGCAGCTACGATCCAAAAAGTATCAGAACCGCTCACGGCGCATGCGCGCGCAATCCTGCATCAACGCCGGTGTTGTGCCATAAATCGACTCACTGCCAAAAAATGATTAGCTTAGTTTTGTCCAGTTCGGAAGTTGTTTTAAGTGTTGCTATTTGTCTTAAACGTTCACAATGAGGATATATTAATCCTTTTTGCAATATTTGCGATTGAAAGATGGTTTGTGGTAAGAACTGGCTTTCTTTATGTTACAGCCTTGATACTAAAAAAATAAATAAACAATGTAAAATGGCGCCCTGTATTGAATGTAAACGTTGTATAAATGTAAATAAACAATTCTCCAGCGATTTGATTTTTTCCCCTTCCTTTCTTTAGTGGCTAATCATTTTTTGGCAGCGAGTCGATTTATGGCACAACACCGGCCGGTCGCTCGCTATTTCCCTAATAACACACGCTGTTCGTTTTTGTTTCTACACGTTTTTTTACTCACAAAGATTGTCAAGAAAGCGTGTTTGTCGTGTTCATGTCAAATTACACTGATCATAAAACACAGATTCACTTTCTTTATTTCGTTTTCCTCATCCAACCCCCATAAATCCCTGTGTGTCCTCCTGCAGCACTCCCGAAGGACAACAGGCAAGACAAAAAAGTCTGACGTGTTGTGTAAAAACTGCTATTTTTAGCACATTTTAGGGCCGACGTGTTGCTACCAGACGTACAGTGTGAGCAGTCAGGTCGCATGCGAGAACTGGGTCGTGCAGTGTGAGCACACGACTCGTGAGATCTGCTCTGCGAGGAAGTCGTACAGTTTGAGCTGAAGCTGAACGCTGCGAGTGAAAAAGTCGCACAGTGTACGCCCGGCTTAAGAGGTAGACCTATGACATCACTTTCAAAAAAGTTGTATTTTTACAAAAATGCAAGTGTGGGGAGAGGTCCTACCTCAAGTGGAGGAGTTTAAGTATCGGGGTCTTGTTCACGAGTGAGGGTAGGAGGGATCGGGAGATCGACAGGCGGATTGGTTCGGCGTCTGCAGTCATGCGGACGCTGAGCCGATCTGTCGTGGGGAAGAGGGAGCTGAGCCAGAAAGCCAGGCTCTCGATTTACCGGTCGATCTACGTCCCAATCCTCACCTATGGTCATGAGCTTTGGGTAATGACCGAAAGAACGAGATCGCGGATACAAGCGGCCGAAATGAGTTTCCTCCGTAGGGTGGCCGGGCTCAGCCTTAGAGATAGGGTGAGGAGCTCGGACATTCGGGAGGGACTCGGAGTAGAACCGCTGCTCCTCCGGATCGAAAGGAGCCAGTTGAGGTGGTTTGGGCATCTGGTCAGGATGCCTCCTGGACGCCTCCCCGGGGAGGTGTTTCGGGCATGTCCTGCCGGCAGAAGGCCCCTGGGTCGACCCAGGACACATTGGAGAGGTTACATCTCCAATCTGGTCGGGGAACGCCTTGGGGTCCTGCCGGAGGAGCTGGTGGACAAGGCCGGGGAGAGGACGGCCTGGAGCTCCCTAGTTGGGATGCTGCCCCCGCGACCCGGACCCGGATAAGCGGAGGAAGATGAGACGAGACGAGACGAGCAAGTGTGGCATTTCAACTCGAAGAACAATCCCATCTCTGAGCTCCTAAAATGCTGTTTTCCTATTTAGAGGGGTGGTTGACTGAAAAAACATTTTTTTTATGATTATTTCTGATTATAATCGGTCACTGAGGTTTTCATGCAGGCTGAACATGAAAATGATCTCCTACACCTATTTCCTGCATCAGCTTCTGATAGAAAATGTATGTTGAAATGCTAGGATTTGAAAATCTTCACACTGTGATGTCACAACGTGAATTTGCATTCAAGGCCTTGCCCATCTTCAAATTTTATTTTTGCAGCAAGAAGAGAGAGAGTGTTGGTGATAATGACCTTGCAACATAGCTGAATGTGTTCTGTTAGCAGATCAGAAGCGAGTTGTGTGCATATAATTAATAAGCCCACCTATGCACCAGCAAACTTCTGCATCTCAGAACAGAAGCATCATAGCTTTTTTTTTTAAATAACGCATTGATTTACAGTAGAGAACACTGCAAACGTATTGGATAAATAAGTAAACCACACCTTTAAGCAATGCTGAAATGATCAAACGCCTTAGCCTATTCATTACAAGTCAATCTTACATCCTGTTTTAAATCTTTTGAACGTTTACAGGACGTGTATGTCACAAAACCAAAGATGCACACACAGAATATGAGACATTAGCTGGCATGCAGCACAACCTGTTAGTATTCTGTAGGGTCATCTCCTTCCCTTGGTGGCCCGTACCTGGGGATCAAACGCACCTCTTTGTGAGTGAAACCTGACCCCCTGCTATTAGCAAACAGAGAAGAGCCCAGCTGACACCACTCTTGAGATGTGCCATGTAGACGGAGGCCTGTGATTACAGCACAATCCTGAGGAGACAACCCTCCACCTCGTTTCAGCCCGAACCTCCTGCACACGCGCGCGCGCGCGCACACACACACACACACACACACACACACACACACACACACACACACAACCATCCCTCCCCCCTCTAACGCAAATTCATCCACCTCTGAAATAAATGTTAATCTCTCCCCCAACTGGCTGCTTGTGAGACCTCGTTGACACATATAGAGCCATCCTTTATCCATGAATAATCAATGGACACATTTGCCAGGGCATGGAGTTTCTTGTAGCTGCTACGGCAGCAGATTGGAGATAGTGTGTTTTTTTTGTGTGTGTCTTTGTGTGCATGGATAGAGAAGCTCTCCCTACAATATGATGTCACACAGAGGGGTATGGGCTCTCCAGTGCCTTCATAGCACCACATGAAAACCAATGAAGGTAAAGCAAGAGGGGGGGGGATTAATTTGTTGTGAGAGGCAGAGGCTCAAGTGGGTCTTCCAATAGCAAATTAGCAAACCCTCATTTCAAAAACCCTCAAATACATGCTGGAGAACGGAAACGCACAAACACAAACAGCGTGCATGTGCATCGTGTTCAGGTGAAAGGCTAAAAGCAGATTTCACCCATTTTTGGAAACATCTTTCCTACTTTTTCCCTTTTGTTCCCACTCTTCTTGACGCACACACACATGCACGCGCACACACAAAAGAAACCTCAATTTTATCTGCAGGGGCAGAAATCAATCTCACATCTCTTTAGTTAATCTGCAATGAGTCTCTACAGATCCTGACACTAATAAGGTATTGAGCAGGTGAGGCCAGGGTCTGAGGAGAAGAACACAAGGAGAGGCCTGGAGTCTGGGGCACGACTGGCGGCTGGCACCGTTCCAGTGCAATTATAGGACTTGTGTATTGGAGAAAAGGGTGCAGGAGAGAAGCAGCAGAGATAGAAGGGAGAGAGGGAGCCATAGAGAAGGAGGGAGATAGAAGGGGTGGGGAGTGGGGGGAGAAAAGGGAGGGAAAAAAATCGATCCCATCTGTGGTATGATGGTTAATTAAAGCAGCTCTTGAGCAGCCCAAGGATGAGAGGCTTGGCTAGGCTCCTGGAGGCACAGCTCTGATTACTCACACAGAATGGATGGTTTCTTAGCAAAGAAAGGAGGAGGCCAAGAGCTGCCTGGTGGGGAGCAGAGACAACGTCAAGGAGGAGAGACATGTGCACACTTACACATGTACACACGTGCAAATGGACTGAGATGCAAACGTACTCGCCCGGGTATGTTTCTCTTGCTCATATCTGGTCGTGAGAAAATATACAGGAAAAACCTGCAGAGATCAGTGGAAACATGGTTAAATGAGATCAAAATAAAAAATGTTACATTTTCTTTCTAATGTAAGAAGAAAACTCTACGGTTTTAAACTTTGTGTGCTTCTTAGTGAAGCTACACTGAACAACTCTTAAGCTACACGTGATTTTTTTAAAGGAACTAGGGGTTAATATTACAAACTATCGTCGTTTTATCTCAGCGCTCTATCTCGTTTCATCACCTGACACCGAAGACTGATTTAGCTTCATCTTATCTTACCGTTACATTTAGATAACCCCAAATCCAATTACACCCTCCTCCTTGACTTCAAGGCTCTCTCATTTTAAGAGCATGAGTGGC
Source organism: Nothobranchius furzeri (assembly GCF_043380555.1). Lineage (NCBI taxonomy): Eukaryota > Metazoa > Chordata > Actinopteri > Cyprinodontiformes > Nothobranchiidae > Nothobranchius > Nothobranchius furzeri. The sequence goes on along the minus strand of NC_091758.1, from coordinate 21,112,397 downwards.
AGCAGCACATTGGTGTGACCCCACCCCCTTTTGGTGAGATTTGGTATTGCAAAACACGGCCAAACTGATACCAACACATCTGTGAATTTTGAGCATCACAAGAGTAACTGGTCCTCTTCAATTCATTTTAACAGTCACTGCTGTTTACTAAGGAGTAAAATATCATGTCATTTTAAACGTAAAAGACTGAATTTCTTCTAGAATGAAGCATAACAACAAAACAAGGGTTCTTGAAAGTTCTTGTAAGAATGGAAGAAAAAGACAGCCTGTTGTTCTATTTTTATGAAGCTGAAGCTGATATATAATCATGCTCTCAGACTAAGAGATGGGTTATAACAAACTGCCAAATCTTAAGCGAATGAATTATGTATATGTCAATGATTTAATGGCTGCAGCACAGAAAAGAGGGTGCAGGCGACTGATTGAGGTGCACCACGTGGTGCGACATTCAGCGCTGCGTCTCATGGTACAGACGTCTGAGGTCAGGGCCTCGTGCTAATTGGTGTCGGGCCAAATGCTTGTGAGCTAAATGAGAAAATTACACGTTCCCGGAGGAATCAGCTGCAGTTGTTGGGGCGCTTTTTTTTTTTTTTACAGTGCGGCTGTGGTTGTATCTGTGTGGCAGAGACAGACGTCTGGCTCTGTTAGTCAAGGACGCTGCATTAGACGTAAACTTTGATGTTTTAAAGATCTAGGAGGAGGTTAGAGCTGCACTGCCACACCAATCAGATTTACATCAAGTATTCATCAATACACGGCTGGAGTCAGGAACAGTTGGTTTTATGTTTCTAAGACTTACAGCACAAGTAAAAACGTCTTTGATTATTTAAATGTTTATTGTTATAAAACAGGCATGTAAATAAATAATCTGTTAAAAACAAATGTTTAAATCTTCTGAAGTGGGTTCTACATCTAGCTATTTGAATGGCCTCAGTTTGAAGAAACAGAGATTAGTTCTAATAGCAAGCAAGCTAACAGCTAGTTAGCTGTAGTTTAATAAATGTTTTTACATGTTTATTAATTCCCGGCTGGCCACTTTTTGTTATCGACACAGTGTCTCATTGATATTCTGTTAGTTTTCTGGTTTTTAGTTTGTCACCTTACATCTTTATAAATGTTTTCACATACTTAGTCATTCCAGGCTGGCTAGTTCACTAAGGTATGTTTAACTGATCTTCTGCTAGTCTTCCAGTTTTGGTCCAGTGTTGTTGTAGTTCATTTTACCTTTTCCAGTGCTTTAGCTTTGGTTTGCCTCAGTACTCCAATTTTTAGTCATTTCTTGCAACCCTATTTTTTGTAGTTCTTTGTAATTTCTGGTTAGTCCTCTTACCTACTCAAAGCATCAACAATGTTTTTCTGTAGTTCATCGCACGAGTTTTTAGTTCTGATCTCCGGACACCTTTAGATTAATGTTTGTTTGCAATTCCTGGCTGACCACAATGTTTTATTGAAATTTTGTTAGTGTTCTAGTTTTACTATGTGTTATTTGTGCAAATACAGTTTTAGAACATTTATTTTGTAATAAATGTTTCATTTATTGTGAAGAATTTTGACAATTTCTTCCTGGCTAAATGAAGGTTTTAAAAAACAGCCAGACACATTCAAGTAGCTAACAAATAAGCAGAGCTTGGTGTTAATTACACCATTTATTTTGCCAAATTGAATTTGCATAAACTGGAATGATTATTTTTGGTATTTGAGTTATTTTTAAGAAGATAAAAACACCTTAAATCTGGTCCCACTCAGTCTACCTGTTAGCCTATCGATCTGGCCAGAACTCATCTCTGTTTCTCCAGACTGAGGCTTTCTGATCAAACATAGGTAAGATATTTTTTCTTCACAACCTTTTCAAAGAAACACTCTTCAAAAGAACAAACTTATGATATTTCTGTAACTTCTCACAGCTCCAGTAATTAAATGATAAATAATTCCTTCCTATTTCATTTGATTCTATGTGATGTATATGTTTTAAGATAAAGGGAAACCGTTTTTGCATTCTTATAATAAACTCACAAAACAATTGTTGTGTGCAGGATTTTAAAGTAAGTTCAGGGAACCTTTACATTGTTGGACAAATTGAAAACCATCAAATAAATCCTTAGTGCAGCTTTTTCAGAATGCTGCTGCTAGCATCTTAACAAGAACGAAGAGAACCGAGCACATCACTCCTGTTCCTAAATCTCTAACCTGGTTACCAGTAAACTACAGAATAAATTTCAAAGTGCTTCTATTAGTTTAATAAATCACTCAATGACGTAGGGGCCAAAATACATGTATATGCGCCCAGCAGGGCTCTGAGATCCTCAGGAAACATTCAGCTGGTAGAACCTCGGGTCAGAACCAAACAGGGTGAAGCTGCTTTTAGCTACTATGCTGCTCACAGATGAAATCAGCTTGCTCATGACCTCCTGCCCAACTCTGGTAACTTTCAAACCAAAACTGAAAACTCACATTCATCAGTCTTTGAATGATTGTTTGTTATGCTGCACCTTCTGCACTGTAACTGCTCGGCCTTTAACGTTGCCTTTTTATCTTATCCTTACATCTAATCTGCTGTTTCATGTTGTAACATTGATTTCAATGTTTTATGTTCTTGCTCCCGGACAGCACATTGAACTGCTTCTGTGTATGAAACGTAAATGAAGTGGCCTTGCCTTGTGTCACCGTGTTGTAACCATTAAATTAAAGAAAACGTGTCTCTAAATTAGAATCTTTCTTTTATCACAGATGAAAAAATAAAAGGTTTATTTCTGTATAATGGAGACTGCTTAAAGAAAGCTTTTGCAAACATAATTATTTTTTTCATTTTTTGCTGCAATCAAACCAGATGAAGGATTATTCTTCAGCGTATTGAACAGCATGATGAGCGATTCTGTTTCATTCCACTTAAATGATCAACTTTGTGAGTTGTGTCGCTCATGTCCTGGGCAAATGATTCACTTCTAAACACGACATTCCTCCGCTCCTCCAACGCACCCAGTAAACAGACCAACAACAATGTAGCCTAAATAACTTGAGTGTTCCTTTTGTTCTTTCCCTTGTCTCTTTTTTCCTTCCAGCTCTTTTCTCTTTCCCTTTTTGCCAGCGAGCTCCAGTAATCTAGAGTAAACGCCATTAGCTGTTTGCTCGTATCGCCCACAGAAAGCACGCTGCAGCCTCCTTTGTCTCACTATCGGTTCTTTAGAAAGGGTTTGTGCTGTGACGGCGTGGTCGGGAAGACTTTGATGTGCCATCTCATTTGAAGAATTGACCCCGATGATCCCTGAAATCTGACGCTGGCACTGGGATTTCTGAATGAGGCAGAATTCCACCTAGAGTAAAAGAAGTGGTTTGGCTTTAAGAGCGTGGTTATAGTAACACGGTGAGTGGCTGTAATGGTTTCGAAACAGCGCATTACCAGTTGTAATGTGCGTTAAGTTCTGTTGGGTCATTTATTAAGTTTTATGGATCTCGAGTGAGTGGTTGGCAAGCATTAGTTGGTTTCACTGTGGAAAAATCCCTTTTTCCTGTGGTTGTGTTTGAAACTGCTTCCCTTTATAAAAGAATGAAACGCTGACCATTTGTTGACTTTTATGAAAAACGTTATTAAGTAAGTGAATAAATTAGTGTCAGTGTGAGGATGAATCTTCATGATGAATTTATTCCATCCATCCATTTTCATCCGCTTATCCGGAGTCGGGTCGCGGGGGCAGTAGCCTAAGTCGAGGGTTTTATTTTTACTTTTATTGCTTTTATTATTTTACTTGAAACTTGTAACTAGCCCTGTTGAAATATGTTAAAGTAACTTTGTCATGTTTGTACATTACTTTCTTCAGGCAGTAGGTGCTAAAATGACCCTTTACAGGGTGAATGAATTCTCCAGCCCCCTCAGAATACTGCATTTGCAACTCGAACTTCTCGAGATGGGTGACCTGATGTCTCAAAAAATCCCATAACTCACAAGAAGCAGCACCGCTTTACGGTAATCCATGTTCACACCTCAGAACAGATGAGCTAGAGATTGTTGACGTTTATTGTCTCATGTTCATCATAGTAGAAACAAATAAAACCTTCATCCAATGGAAAAAGAGAAAAAGAAGGTGCGACTGAAACATCGGGAAGCCATAGCTCGGGGGGGAAATGGTTTGTTTTTACAACAGTGATTTAAAACTGACACTAGGGGGCGTTAAAGCAACCCAAACCTGCCTTGTGTTCCTTTTAAGACCCGTTCTACAACATTAGTACATTCTTCAAATACCTCCTCTGTCCCCTGGTGGACAATTTCAATACTACAACTTTTTGCGTTGCGAACCCATTTCACTCAAGGCAGCTGTGTTGCATGTGTGTGTGTGTGTGTGTGTGTGTGTGTGTGTGTGTGTGTCATGTGGCCAACAGAATATAATCTATCATATATACTAGGGCTGTGTGTTGGTAAATTTCTGGCAATACGATACTCATCATGATAAAGGGGAGACGATATGATGTATCACAACGATATATTACAATACATTCAGCCAGACAATATTAGCGATTTCTTAGACCGAATTTATTGACGGAAAATTCAATAAACAGTCCAAAGTGATACATAACATGTTTAACATGAGGTATCTGAACCAGTGATGAGACCTCTGACTCTTTTAAGAGAACCAGTTCTCACGGCTCGGCTCACTAAAATAAACCGGTTATTTCAACTCTCAAACGGCTCCTCACATTTTTTTTTTTGTTTATTAAACTAATTTATCACCAGAAATTATGTAAAGTGTGTGTAAAGCTATTGACCAATCTAGAAACTTACAATAAATCAACTTTATTATTTCAAGGGAGACTAGGCAGTTTTGGCTTGTTTTTAAGCACCTCTAGTGTGTCTCCCCAGCTGTTATTAGTGTCTACAAGAGTGATTAATCACTAAATCAAACATATCAGATGTGTTCATGATGTGAAATTTGCAGGAAACCTACTGGAAGCAGACCGCAGTGCCAGGTATGTCAGCTAAACAGCGGCCCTCCACACTGAAGTTGCAAGTGTGATATTCTGGCCACAATGGGCGGTGGGGACTGAGCGACATTTCATTAACCCTGTAAACTCTAATTTCCCTCTGGGATTAATAAAGTATTGATTGATTGATTGATTGATTGATTGATTGATAAAGGGTCATTTTAGCACATACTGGCTCAAGAAAATGATTTAAAAACATGAAAATGTTGCTACGTAACTAACCCTTTTTTATTACTTCTACCTATCCAGCATGAAACTTTAAATAACAAAAACAAACTCTGTAAGTGAAATATTTTAGACCTATTTACACAACTTAGAAAAGTTAAGATAATCACAAATAAAATTTGTAGAGCCTGCTTGAAAAGATATTTTTGCTTTGCATGGTCCATATTCTTCCTTTGTTTTCTCAGCATGGTCAAATGTGTCCAAATCTGGCTGCATTTCCTGCTTTAACTCATCCTCACCTTTCTGTAGCACTGTTTGTTTCTCCCCTCTCACCTCCTCCGGCTGCTCTGTGAGTTTACATCAGTACCTGTACCCCACTCCTCCCCTCCCCCTCCTGTAGACTCACAGAGGAGCAGAGCAAAGGGCTCATCGAGGAGTTGACCAATCATGTGCGGTGGAGGGAGAGAAAGGGAGACAGAGGGGAAAAGATAAACTTGATTCGGCTCCTCTGAGACGGAGCCGGCTCTGACCGGTCACTTCAAAAAGCCGGCTCTAAGAGCCGTTTCGTTCACGAACGACATCCCTAATCTGACCCATAATGGACGATTTATATTTCATCCACTCTACACTGCTGCCAACTAGAGGTCTGCATTTGAACTGCACCAAAATACACGTTTGTATGGAAATTCTCCCAAAAAATTGATACATGGTTTTTGAATACCAATATAATATTGCAGGAAAAAAATCAATATATATTGCCTTATCGATATTTTCTAATATTCCTAATATATAGATGTTAGGTTTTATGTTTTTACCATCACAATTTTATATTTTATGATATCACAGAGAAGCGAAAAGTGGACTTGGACCAGGAAACTGTCTGGAGGTAAGAAACCCTCCGACCTTTTTAGGATGTATGAATGTTTTTACTAATGCTATTAATTAGATCTGCCCTTTTAGACACAATCATGAGACTTTTCATGTCTTCACTTATAAAGACACTTTCTAAAGCTTAGAGGCATTTAGAGACGTTTATTTGCTGAAACAGAGTTCAGGTTATCGCTCCTTCTCTGGCTATTCCAGTTAAAGTGATGCTCTCAACAGCTTGATTTCGTTTATAATTCACAGCCTTTATGCTCTGAACACAAACAGGTCCACTTCCTCTCAGTCCTGTTTCTCTGTCAAAGGCTCGGCGCGTCTCATCTACAGACGTGTGACCTCCATCACTTGACACTCAGACATGAGAGACAGTCAGTCAGACAGCTCAGTTACAGGATGGAGGAGAAAATAACGTTAGAGGAATGCAAAACAGCTTCTTCATGATAGTTTGGACTTCATAAAATGTTTCTGTGAGGTAAATATAAGGTTCAACAACATTAAAATTCACTTAACTACCGAGAGAAAATATCCAGGTTTAATTCTTGGATTAGATTTGATTAATGTCCATCTTTATAGCAGCTGCCCAGCACGTCACATGACTTCACCTGGATATGGTTGGAAGTGATTCTTTTGTTGACACTTTAGTGCTAAAAAATAAAAAAACAAAGGAGTTCACAGAATTTATTGACGTATTTTTTATAAAACATTTGGAGTCGACATCTTTAAAAAGAATTATTGGTGAATGGTTTATTGATTTTTTTTTTAATTTATGGATATTGTTACCATTTAGATTGTTGTTGCAAATTCCCATCTAACCACTTCTGGTTGTAAAGTATCCTGATGGAATATCAGTTTTAGTACCGTCTTCCTGTCAAGCAATGTATATATACATACATATATGTATATATATATATATATATATATATATATATATATATATATATATATATATATATATATATATATATATATATATATATGTATATATATGAAAAACATTCATAGGATTTACAGAAAGTGTGAAATAATTGTTTAAACAAAATTAGGCAGGTGCAGAAATTTGGGCACTCTTACTTTCACACCACACATTTTCAATAATTTTCAGGTCTGGGGACTGAGATGGTCATTCCAGAACATTCTACTTGTTCCTCTGCATGAACGCTTTAGTAGATTCTGAGCAGTGCTTATGGTTGTTGTCTTGTTGAAAGATCCAGCCCCGGTGCAGCTTCAGCTTTGTCACTCATTCCTGGACAATGATCTCCAGAATCTGCTGATATTGAGTAGAATCCATGCGTCACTCAACTTTAACAAGATTCCCAGTCCCTGCACTGGCCACACAGCTCCACATCATGATGGAACCACCACCATGTTTTGCTGTAGGTAGCAGGTGTTTTCTTGGAGTGCTGTGTTATTTTTCCTCCATGCATGACGCTCCTTGTTATGCCCAAATAACTCAGTTTTAGTTTCATCAGTCCACAGCACCTTATCCCAGAATGAAGCTGGCTCTGGTTAAGGCTAGAGGAGTGTGCTCATGAATGAGAGGCGTTGGTTCCAGCCATAAGCATGGAAGTAAAGAGAGGAGCTTTTGGTTCAACACACTGTTCCGCCTGTTCATGGTGCCCTCTAAAACTCTGGACTTCTGCTTCAACCCAAAATGATGCAGTGAAGCTTCTCATTTCTTAAACTAAGACATCCAGTGGTCAGGGAAAAGATGTTAGTCCGTTTAGGATGGGTCAGATCTTTGACATCAAACAGAGAAAACGTATGTCGCAGAAATAGTTAAAAGTGAGTTCAGATCTGTCCATCACATTATCAGGAACTAGCAGGATCAGTGATCATTTTAACATTTGGTGAAATCCAACCCTAAGTAAACAACGGGGCTGTTTGATAGTGGAAGTAAAAGCATTTCCACATGCTTAATGTAAAGGGGACTCTTTGGGACTGAACAGCTGTGCAGAACCACAAGAAAGCCACTAATCAGTAACTGGAGAAAGGGCTTCAGCTTGCAAGGGAGCATAAAGATTAGACTCTAGAGTGATGGAAGAAGGTCTGATGAGTTCAGACTGACCTGCTTCCAGAGCGATGGGAGCATCAGAGTGAGAATCGATGCTCCCATCATGCCTATCGCCTACTGTACAAGCCTGTGGGGGCAGTTTAGCTACAGTTGGTCAGGTCTAGGCTCAGCAGCATTATGTGTCCAAACGATGATGTCAGATACCTAAAAGGTGCTTCCATCCATTTTCTTCCCTGATGGCACGAAAATATTCCAAAATGACAATGCCACCTTTCTGGGTGTTTTAGCCGTTTCCCAGCTCTAACACACCAGACTGAATGATTAATTGACCTCTTCAAAAATGTCCTCAAGCCCATTATTCAGCTGTTCGTTCTCATTGGGTGTGTTAAAATAGAAAACATCTAATACATGAAGGAAATTTGGCCCACGATGATCAGGGTTAGCCATCTCTAGCTCACACTTCCTCCCTTTAAATCTTTTCTTCAAGAGTTTTCTAAACGTTTTATAAACAAAAATGCTTTAAAACCTGAAATAAATTGTATTATAAAATTAAAGAGTAAACAATTTTTCATTTCTTTGACGAAAAAAGAAAAAATACTGCATATTTCTTTGGTTATAAAATAATCTTAATAATGAATACAGTTCTGTATAATCAGAGCAGACGGGTCCAATTAATGTATACAAACTGAAAGGAAATTAATTTTCCATGACATTTATGTACTTTTGTGTTTCCCCGTCATTTTTATAGCAGTACATGTCAATTTAAATAGGGCTTTGAATGCACATCTTCATTTTTTAAAACATTTCTTCATTTTAGGACATTTCCTTCATGCAGCACAGGTGAAACAAGTAAAATATGTAATCATATGAAGGAAAATAAACATTAGTATTGAAATTATATTTTTTACCCTTGAAAAAATCTAAAAGTTTCATCCGAAACACGACCCTTCGGATAGGTTTGATCTCCTTTTTCTTGAAATTGCAGTAAGTTGGTGCCACAGACACAGAGCTGTCATTAGAGAGATTTTGGCAGAGGCAGGAACTGGGTGAGTAATGGCAGCAGTGCATTAGGAGAGGGAAGGAGAGGGATGTGTGATAGCCTGAGTTGTGAGTCAACATCAGAGGCCACAGGCTGACCCCACAGGGGATTACACACTCTGATTTAAGAGCATCTCTCCAGCTCCTCTCCTCTCTGCACCACCTCGGTGCATACAACACCCACATGATGCAGCATAATGTCACGGAATACACAAGATCTCTCTCTCACACACACACGGTTGTGTGCGGGATCATTCTCGTTATGCCCTTATTCTTAGTCCTGCTCCATCTTGTGTTATAGGGCTGAGGCAGAGTAGGATCATATCAGGGTTCGTTTCCAGAGAAAGAGGGAGAGAGATCAGAGCCCCTGCCGTGGTAAGTAAATACAGCCTAATGGCCTCTGATTAATTCGACATTGCTCTCATCGGGCCAGTAAAAAGAGATGTAATGACCTGCATCTCCTTCCTATTCCCTCGCTCTCTCCCCCTCTCTCTGTCTTTCTCAATTTCTCCCTCATTTGCTCAGCTTTTGATTATGAATTAAAAGGGATTGCAAATGGTATGCTGTTGGTTGGCCCCCTGATTGCCATATTTGATTAAGAAATGTCAGTGTGCATGTTTCCCATACCCGTCTTTTCGTAGGCTTTCTGGTCGCTGTAACATTCACACATCCATGGGAAACACAATAGCGAGCTCAAGATTGAGCAAACTTGCTCTAATCAAACACATTCTTCCGTCTGCCATTTCTCTTGCTTTTCCCAGCCTCTTCTCTCATTTTTTGCCTTTTTCGAGACTCGCCGGGTTTTTGTATCAGCTGTGGGGCACACAAACAAGGGAGAAATCACAGACAATTAAAGAGCATTGAGAAAGTCAGGTAGTTGTCGGAGATATGTTTTATTTTTTGCACATTGGGACTAGTCCTGTATAAGAAACTCCTTCCATAGTGAAGTTCTACTGTATTTTCTTCCTTAAAGAAAAGTGATTTCATGTGTTTTAAAGTGACAGTGTGTATTTTCCCTGATGATGGGGTCAGTACATACCTAAATCTTTGCAAACAAGCAGTATTTTTGTGTTCGAGTAAGACATTACCCACGGATGGCCATTAGGGTCAAAAGTCCCTGGGAGCACAGCCTCCAACAAAGTGTCCATCAGACTCCCTTTCATGACTGGCAACGAGTGAAGAGGTGAATGTGTAAAACAACGTTTATGAATGGCAAAAGTTTTGTAACTGCTTGTTACAAACCAGCAAATACTTTTTGTCCTCATGGGCTTCCGTAGAAGGAAACATGGCATCTAATAAGATGTCTCCCAGAGACTTAGGTCCAATCCCAATACTCAATTCAATTCAATTCAAGTTTATTTATAAAGCACCTAATTTTGACAAGAGTCATCTCAAGGCACTTCACACAGAAATCATTCCAAAACAGGTCAGTTCATTTAGCCATTCAGTAAAGGGTTTCCTATATAAGGAACCCAGCAGGTTGCATTGAATCACTGACTAGTGACAGAGCATGGACATGATTTTTTTTCTTGACTTCTTCTTTTTCCAAAGTCAAGTCAAGTTTTGTCCCGTGCACTTTTTACCATCCAAAAACAGTATTACGCTATAATAAATTGACATTGGTTGAGCTCTAGGACCAAGCAGAAAACAACCGTTTGTGTTGAAGCCTGTTTCCCATAGAGCTCCGGGAGTTGACGTCACTTCTCCCAGCATGCAACAGTTCAAATCGAAACGGCGCCATATTGGCATGCAGAAGCCGGCAGCGGGACTATTTACTATTGTCAGAAAACTCAATCAAACGGGAAATATGGTAGATTCCTGTTGTGCCCCAGGATGCAGAACAGACGCGGACGACATAAGGAATGAGCCATCTACAGGATTCCCCAAGATCCGGAGCGCCGCAAACGTTGGATCATTGTAATAAAACACGCTAGTGACCGGGCTAAAATGAAGCTGTGGGATCCCGAGAGTAAAGGTTTTCTCTTATGCAGCGACCGCTTCATATCAGGTACTTAAACCAACGTTTCCTCAACTGTGTATGGTATTTATTTTAAATGCTTTAATTATGATTCTTAGTGGGCTTCCTAAACTTATTTTGGCGTGGCTTTTTCTGTCTTATTACTCATAGCAACAAGTAAACATCACGTAAAACGTTGCCTCGTGAGTTCTGCGTGCTGCCGTTTACGTGTTTTATGATCACAGCAATTAACCGGCTAAGCTGTATTTAATTTTTAAGCAATGGTTGATCAGATCACACATAAAAAGCACTTTGGATTGCTATTATCTGTGTCACCGAGACTACTTACATGTAAATCTGTTATTTGTCCGTCCATCCATCCATTTTCATCCGCGTATCCGGAGTCGGGTTGCGGGGGCAGTAGCGTGACTTCCCTCTCCCCAGCCGCCGGAGCCAGCTCCTCCGGGTAAATCCCAAGGGGTTCCCCGGTCAGGTCCGGTGCTGTGCCGGTCCGCTCCGACAGCTTCTGGCGTCGGAGCGGGTAGTAGAGTCAAGAGTCCCAGACCTTCTCCCCAGCTCCTCCGGCTGGGGGAATCCCAAGGGGTTTCCCCGGCCAGGTCCGGTGTTGTGCCGGTAAGAAGTCCGCTACGACTTCTGGCGTTTTTAAAAAGTATCCCAGGGGCACGGTAAGGGTCGGAGATGTTTAGTCTATTTAATTTCTGACTATATAAAACGATTTCTTCTGTTTTAAAGTGTGAAGTAAACTCCGACGAAGTAAAATCCAAGCGGATCCCGTTCATGTTCATGGTTACATCCGTGTTTGTTTACCTTTTTTGCATGCCAAAATGGCGTCCACTAACTGAGAGTCACGTGGGGTCCGGAGCTCTATTAGAGCATACTGTAAAGATAACCCCACCCCGTGTCCCCCCTACTTCTAAAGTGAAAATTACGTCCATGTGACAGAGTCTTTACAACAATCCTCATACTAAGTGTAACCCAGAAGCTAGAACCTTAATGAGGTATTAACTAACTGGCTTACTAATATGATCCATCCTCAATTTAGATAAAATATAAAATATAAATTAAGGAAATTAACAATACTAATTAATAGATATCTAATTAACTAATAGATAATTTCATAATGAATTATTGGAAGGGTGAATAACTAAAATAACGAGTTTAATATTAAACATCGGTTAAAACAAGAATCTTGAACATCACTAACAGAAACAGAAGAGGAAAGCTGTATACTATTGGTCCAGGTGGGAATCTGAAATTTCATTGGCTGAGAGAAATAAGTCCCGCCTCCGCGAAATAAAACCGTGCGACGCAGCTGAGCGAGAGGAGAGACAAACGGCTGTGCAGCACGCAGATACAGAAAGCAAAGACTGAGCGGTTAGAGAGAGAGAGAGAGAGAGAGAGAGATTAAAAAAACAACGGTCGAGGCCGTGAAGAACCCTGATTTGGGTGCCGCATAGATAGAGGGAGAGGCGGACTTGACTCCTTCTAATAAGAGCTAGGAACTTGGAACCAACGCGGTGAGTAAAGAAAAAAGAAGAGAAAAAGCTAACGATGCAACTTAAAAAAAAAAAAGAAACTTAAATAGCTTATCAAATTAATTCCATTCTTATAGATTTGTGTGGAGACGACAGAGTGAACCAATCCTCTGTAGGAGGGAACCGTTGGAGCGCGTTGGTGAGTGAATGAGATTAAATTCAGTAAATTATTAAATTCAAAAAGCTAATTACAGCAACCGAGGTGACAGCAGTGGGCTGCTAGACGTTAGATCCCAGGAGTTAACATCTCAAACTACCAGTTAACGGTGGTAGGGCATATAGGAGTTAACGGCTCAAACCGCCAGTTAACGGCGGTAGGGCATATGGGATTCCCAGGAGTTAACGGCTCAAACCGCCAGTTAACGGTGGTACGGCCTAGATGTACAAGGTCCTCAGGGGCGTTATAGCTAACGCCATAGAATTAGCAATGCGTCCCTTAACCAAACATTTAATAATAAAAAAAATAGATAAATAAAAATAAATAAAAGCTAACTGATTAGGGAGGAATTATTTTACAAAGGTGGACCAAAGGACCAGAATTTATATTTTGTTTAATTTTGTTATAGAAAATTTTATTTATTTATTTATTTATTTGTTTGTTTATTTATTTATTTATTTATTGTGTTACAGATATACAAGGTGTCACAATGCTGTATAGAAACACAACTAAATGTATCCTTGTTGTCATGAATGTATTTCTTGTCGAATAGTGTAGAGTAATAGAATCTAACTGAGCCTATTGAGCTGAACAATTGTTGTCATATGTAATTATATTTCCAGAGCTACTGAGAATTATTTTAATAGACAATCAAATTGATGTTATGTTAGTTGAACTGTGAACCCAAACATGATTGGCTATGCCAATAGAGTGAAGCATTTGTTTAAGTCTGTAAGACTTTATGCTGTGATGTGACGAGAAGGGTCGATGCCAACTTGCTAACAGTCCTGTTGTTTACAGGCTGGGTTTTTTTTTTCCTTGGGTTTGATCCCGACTCCTATGATCACTCACTTGGAACGAGAACTGGATTTCTTCCTGACGAGGGAGATGGCGAGCCTTAACCACTGAACGAACCAGGACATCTCAAGTAACTGAAGAGCAGACTGCTCTCTTCTGTGAACAATCTCAACGGTGTGGTAGGAAAAAATCGCACCACCGGACTCTGACTTTCACCCCAAGCGTGGGGATTTGACTTGACGCCGGCTGACTTGTGACTCATATGATCAAATCTCATACCGACCATTTTACTATTGTCGATTGTTTTCATCTGTTTTTATGTGTTATCTTTATGTGTTATATCTCCCATTATTATTAAAATTTAGTATATAAACCGTTTCATGCTATACCCGTGACTCCAGTCATTCTTAAACAACCTCCAATTCTCCCCGAACCTAATTATTGGCCCATTTGTTTATTTTTTCTTTTAATTATCTTATTGTATCCTGTAATCCGGTTACATAAAACTTGGCGAGCCAGCCAGGAGAATTGTAGAGTTGTTACCTTAGCTAACCATTGACTGACATCATAAGAGTGCCTGGAGGTCACAGTGGTTTGCCATTTTGGCATTATTGGTACTTTTGAGTGTTTTAAAATGGAAGTTGTGAAAACAGAAAAGGTCAAAGTTTCAAATGCTGTTTTAATCAGTGGGTTAACTGATACAGACCTTGATAACGAAGTCTTTGGGTTTATGGAAGGATTCGGACCAGTTAACAGGCGCATTAAGTTACCAAACTGTGATCAGATTATTGTGGAGTTTCAACATGAAGCCACTGTTAAGGAATTAAAGAAACAATGTTTACCCTATGACAAACCTTGTACTAGGAACCCAGATGTTTTCTTCCATATTCAAGACCTAGCCAGCGCGTACAGTCTAGAAACTAGCACATCTGCCACTGATGCCTATCTGTCAGAGCTCAGGGACATAGCTGCGCGTAGCAATCAATCATTTAAAGACCTTCTAATGGAGGAACTGGCAAAAATTGGGGAATCTTTAGGAAGGGATACCCATGCATCTGAACCAGTCACTGAACCAGAGCCAATGCTCCATAGTGACCAAGTTACATATTCCCTGCCTTTAACACCAGAAGTTAACTATATGAACAACTCAAAGGACAATTGTCCACCTACAGAGACTGGAAAACAAAACCCTTGCATTCCACCAAATCTTTTAAACACACCTGAGGTTCAGCGAGTTATTGTGGAACACATTGTTAAAAGCAGTGAGGTTATCCCTCCGCCTACTTCACAATACAGACTAAAACCGTTCTCAGGGCGAGTTCCACACCCTTCTTTTGAAACTGACTATGATACTTGGCGTAGTAGTGTAGTGTTATGCATAAATGATCCTTCACTCACCAAGTCCCAAATTGTACGAAGAATCGTGGAGAGTCTGTCAGCCCCAGCAGCGAGCATCGTTAAAGCTCTTAGTCCAAAATCCGACCCGGAAACGTACCTTGAACATCTCGATTCAGCTTACGCAGCTGTTGAAGACGGCGACGAGCTCTTTGCTCGCTTCTTAAACACAAACCAGGACAGTGGTGAAAAACCTTCCGATTACTTTCAGAGGTTATACACCTTGTTAAACCTAGTTATTCAGAGGAATGGAATTTCCTCCAGTGACGCCGACCAGCAGCTGCTCAAGCAGTTTTGCAGAGGCTGTTGGGACAGCTCGCTGATTTCAAACCTGCAACTCGAACAAAAGAAAGACAACCCGCCTCATTTTACAGCACTTCTCCTCAAACTGCGCACTGAAGAAGACAAACAGGCTACTAAAGCAGCACGCATGAAACAACACTTAGGGGCACAACGAACTAGAGTGTATTCAAATGTGCAAACAACATGCTCTCAGAGTAAAAACACTTGTGAACTGGAAATAGATGATAACTGTGATGACTTACGCAAACAAATCGCTGAGCTCAGGAGCCAAATTGCACAGCTTAAGGTTAACAACACAGATAAAAAGGCAAAGAAAACTCAAAAAGAGTCAAAACCCCGTGTGGGGACTAAAATTCCAGATGAGCCCAAACAGATTCAGCAGATAACAGCAGTGGTGCCCAGACCAAAGCCTGGATACTGTTTTAAGTGCGGAGAAGATGGGCACATAGCTTCTAGCTGTAGCAACGAGCCAAATCCAGCACTAGTTGCAACTAAAAGACTTGCTCTTAGACAGAAGCAGCGCGAGTGGGAGATGTCAAAGCCAATTGCTCAGTCTCCTCCTTTAAACCGGTAGAAGCTCCTATCGTGGGACAGATAGGTGCTAAAGTAGAACCAAGTCCCTCTAAGGAAAGGACAGAGAGACTTTTTTGCAAGCCAGTTCATGCTCATTCAGTGCCAAAACTTCCCAAAAGATTAGTGGGTGGGCGATGCACAGCTACAGTCTCAGTTAACAGTGTTGAATGTAATTGTTTACTGGATTCAGGGTCCCAGGTAACCACCATTGCCAATTCTTTTTACCAAGAACACTTACCTGACCTCTCAATTAAACCCATCAGTAATCTGTTAGAAGTCGAGGGCGCAAACGGTCAAGCAGTTCCTTATTTAGGATACATAGAGATAAGTGTCACATTTCCAAAAGAGCTCGATCAGTCTGGACTTGAGTTACCTACCCTTGCGTTAGTGGTTCCGGATATAAGCTCAAACTCTGATACACCACTACTCATTGGCACAAACACACTCGATCCTTTGTATGAGCAATTGTCTGCCAATAACTTACCTGATTCCAAGGCACTCTCTTATGGGTACCAACACGTGCTAAAAGCCTTAGCAGTCAGAAAAAAACAAAGCAAAGATGGACGAGTTGGTGTGGTGAAGCTTCGAGGGAGAACCCAAGAAGTTCTCCCTGCAAATAAAAAACTGTTACTAGAAGGGTTTATGCAACCCAGCCAAAACAAGCATGAGCCTTATGCACTCATTGAACAACCCACCAATGGTTCTCTACCAGGGGGTATAATTGTAGACTGTTGCCTCATTTCCTTACCTTCACATGGTCCATACAAAGTACCTGTTGTACTAAGAAACGAAACTAACCATGACATCACATTACCCACTAACTGTGTGATCGCTGAGTTAGTTAAAGCCGATCGTGTTATGCCATATCCAGAACCTGACAAAAGTGATCAGAAAGTACTTGCGGCGTGTAGTTCGCAGCAACAGACTTCACCTTCAAACCCTCCTCTCAGTTTTGACTTCGGTACTTCGCCCTTGTCCGAAGAATGGAAAGGGAGGATCACCAACAAACTTAACACTTACTCCGATGTGTTTTCGCACCACGATCTTGATTTTGGTCATACACAACAGATAAGACATCACATCAACTTAAAAGACGAGACCCCATTCAAACAGAAATCTCGGCCGATCCATCCACATGATTATGAAGCCGTGAGAAAACATTTGGAAGCCCTCTTGGAAACCGGTATAATAAGAGAGTCGGAGTCTCCATTTGCCTCACCAATAGTGGTAGTTCGGAAAAAGAATGGTGAGGTACGTCTATGTATAGACTATAGAAAGCTTAATCTGCAAACCATTCGCGACGCATATGCCCTGCCTAACTTGGAGGAGTCCTTTTCTGCTCTCGCTGGATCACAGTGGTTTTCTGTGATGGACCTCAAGTCAGGTTACTATCAAATAGAGATGTGTGAAAAGGATAAACCTAAAACTGCTTTTGTTTGCCCGTTTGGGTTTTATGAATTTAACCGTATGCCACAAGGAATAACAAATGCTCCAAGCACTTTCCAACGGGTTATGGAAAAGTGTATGAAGGACATTAATCTGAAGGAAGTGTTAGTTTTCCTAGACGACTTGATCGTCTTTTCCAACTCCTTGGAAGAACACGAAACCAGACTTTCTCACGTTCTTGAACGGCTTAGAGAATACGGACTCAAGCTATCACCAGATAAGTGTCGTTTTTTCCAGACATCTGTGCGTTATCTTGGACATATAGTATCTCGAGATGGCATAAAAACCGATCCAGATAAGGTGGAAGCACTCAAAACATGGCCGAAGCCTCAGACTTTGAAGGAACTCCAATCTTTCTTAGGATTTACCGGTTATTACCGACGCTTCGTTAAAGATTACTCAAATATTGTCAAGCCACTAACATCTCTCACGGCTGGTTATCCACCCAAACGGAAAAACTTTAAAACACCACCATGTAGATCAAAGTACTTGAACCCCAAAGAACCCTTTGGGAATCGTTGGAGCCAAGACTGTGAGAAGTCCTTTCAAACTATTATTGAAAAACTTACCACTTCGCCAGTTCTTGGCTACGCTGACGCAAAACTCCCATATCTAGTACACACAGATGCTAGTACGACCGGACTCGGTGCAGCGCTATACCAAGTGCAAAACGGTGTCACACAGGTAATCGCTTATGCAAGTCGCGGTTTAAGCTCTAGTGAAACTAGGTACCCTGCGCACAAGTTGGAGTTTCTAGCCTTAAAGTGGGCCATAACAGATAAGTTTCATGACTATTTGTATGGGAACACATTCACTGTCATTACTGATAATAATCCGTTAACTTACCTCTTAACAACGGCAAAACTCGATGCAACGAGCTATCGTTGGCTAGCTGCGTTGTCCACCTATAATTTTGACATCAGATACCGTGCAGGTACACAGAACGTTGACGCGGATGGCCTGTCTAGGAGGCTGCATGATAAACCTGAAGACAACTCAAAATTCACTGAGGAATGCCAACGACTAGATGAGTTCCGATCTCATCTTTTATCCTCTGTCAAAGAAGTCGAGCTTCAACTTCAAGCCGAAGCAGTGAAGGCAACATGCCAAAAGCACATGGTCTTGGATGAGACTGATTCTCCTTGTGGTTTAGTTCAGTCACTTGCCATGTCTGCAGCGGCCATTCCAGACCTATTCCAGTTGGAAGACAATAGTGACAGTTTCTTTGCTGTGCCCAAGTATAACCATGCTGACCTTGTCTCCTTGCAGAGGAAAGATCCAACCATTGGCCGAGTCATTCAGCTGCTTATGACTGACAATAAACCGCCAACTGATACTATTGCAGAACCCCCGGTGGTTCTTAACCTTTTGAGAGAGTGGAAACGGTTTGAGTTTCAAAATGATTTACTGTACCGGAGACGCCAATTAGGACCAGAGACATCATTGCAGTTAGTCTTGCCTGATTCATTACGTTCAACAGTCATGCAAAGCCTACATGATGATATGGGGCATCTTGGGGTTGAACGTACGACAGATCTCATTCGGTCCCGTTTTTACTGGCCAAAAATGGCTAGTGATATCGAAATCAAAGTTAAAACTTGCGAAAGATGTATCCGTCGGAAGGCCCTCCCTGACAAAGCTGCTCCAATGGTGAGTATTACCACCACCAGACCTATGGAGTTAGTTTGCATGGATTTTCTCTCCATAGAACCAGACAGTAAGAACACTAAAGATGTCTTAGTGATTACAGACCATTTTACAAAGTATGCAGTGTCCATCCCAACCAAAGATCAGAAAGCCACCACCGTCGCGAAGAACCTGTGGGAACATTTTTTAGTCCACTACGGGTTTCCTGAGCGTCTTCATAGTGATCAGGGACGGGATTTCGAATCACGTACAATCAAGGAACTTTGTTCTTTACTTGGTATCCGTAAAGTCAGAACGAGCCCTTATCACCCTCGTGGCAACCCCGTTGAACGGTACAATCGTACATTACTCAGCATGTTGGGAACTTTACAAGCCACTGAGAAACATCACTGGCGCGATTTTGTAAAACCACTTACTCACTCGTACAATTGTACAAAAAATGACGTGACGGGATACTCTCCCTACGAGCTAATGTTCGGTAGGCAGCCTCGGTTGCCTATAGATATTGCCTTTGGGTTACCGCATTTGAACAAGCCCTCTATAACTCATTCTCAGTATGTTAAAGAACTGAAGAGTCATCTGGAACAGAGTTATGACATTGTCATAAAAAACTCTCAAAAAACAGCGAGGAAGAACAAAGAACGGTTCGACAGAAACATTCGTGAGTCCACACTAGGTGTGGGAGATCGTGTTTTAGTCCGAAATCTTCGCTTAAGAGAAAAGCATAAATTAGCAGACAAATGGGAGCAAACAGTGTATATAGTTCTCAAACAGATGGAAAACTTGCCAGTATACACTGTAAAACCAGAGAACGGAGAAGGACCCAACAGAACACTCCACAGAGATCTTTTACTGCCTTGTGGTTTTCTCTCTTCATTAGAAAATGAAACAGAACGCGTTACGAAACCTAACAGACCTCATACAAGACAGAGTTCAGCCTTAGAACCTGACCCAGATGAGCCACTTGACGAAGAGGTAGATGAGTTTTATTACTCTGATCTTCCACAAGTGCTAAACCGACCATCCTATCAAATAGCGGTCACCTTGCCAAATAGGGAACTCATAGCAGATTCAGGACCGGTAAATAATATTCAACAACAAAACACACTATCCTTACACACAGGGGATCGCAAGGAACCAACCTTAGCTGGTAATGAAAATGCTGAATTGTCCTTACTTGACAAAGGCATCAACACCGAAACATTCTTACCCGACAGAATGAGTGAAACTGCGACATTCTTACCTGAAAGAGTGAAAGAAGCAGCAACATACTTACCTGAAAAAACGAAAAAAAACGAAGTATACTTACCTGACGTAGAAACGGGGGATGAAACTAACACAAACCTACCTCAATTGGATGGTGTCCTAAAGTCGCAGCAACGTGATGTAAGTTTTGAACCCATCATACACGATCAGACACATACATCTGAAAAGACCAAAGTCTTAGAGAATAGCTCATCAGCTCTGTCGGAAACAGAGAGCTCACTTCGTCCTGTCTCAGTTGAGAATCAAACCGAAACGGATGAGCATGATACTGTGCAACCAGAGATGTATGTCAGGAGATCTGAACGAAGTAGTCAGCCTCCTCAAAGACTAACTTACTCTCAATTGGGCAATCCACTAGTGACCGTAGTTAGGTCCCTTTTCCAAGGACTTAATAAAGCTTTTATTGACTCTCTTACTCAAGAAGTTGTGTACCCCGTAGAAACAATGCACAGGGACGTGCATGATATTTAATGGGGGAGGATGTAACCCAGAAGCTAGAACCTTAATGAGGTATTAACTAACTGGCTTACTAATATGATCCATCCTCAATTTAGATAAAATATAAAATATAAATTAAGGAAATTAACAATACTAATTAATAGATATCTAATTAACTAATAGATAATTTCATAATGAATTATTGGAAGGGTGAATAACTAAAATAACGAGTTTAATATTAAACATCGGTTAAAACAAGAATCTTGAACATCACTAACAGAAACAGAAGAGGAAAGCTGTATACTATTGGTCCAGGTGGGAATCTGAAATTTCATTGGCTGAGAGAAATAAGTCCCGCCTCCGCGAAATAAAACCGTGCGACGCAGCTGAGCGAGAGGAGAGACAAACGGCTGTGCAGCACGCAGATACAGAAAGCAAAGACTGAGCGGTTAGAGAGAGAGAGAGAGAGAGAGAGAGATTAAAAAAACAACGGTCGAGGCCGTGAAGAACCCTGATTTGGGTGCCGCATAGATAGAGGGAGAGGCGGACTTGACTCCTTCTAATAAGAGCTAGGAACTTGGAACCAACGCGGTGAGTAAAGAAAAAAGAAGAGAAAAAGCTAACGATGCAACTTAAAAAAAAAAAAGAAACTTAAATAGCTTATCAAATTAATTCCATTCTTATAGATTTGTGTGGAGACGACAGAGTGAACCAATCCTCTGTAGGAGGGAACCGTTGGAGCGCGTTGGTGAGTGAATGAGATTAAATTCAGTAAATTATTAAATTCAAAAAGCTAATTACAGCAACCGAGGTGACAGCAGTGGGCTGCTAGACGTTAGATCCCAGGAGTTAACATCTCAAACTACCAGTTAACGGTGGTAGGGCATATAGGAGTTAACGGCTCAAACCGCCAGTTAACGGCGGTAGGGCATATGGGATTCCCAGGAGTTAACGGCTCAAACCGCCAGTTAACGGTGGTACGGCCTAGATGTACAAGGTCCTCAGGGGCGTTATAGCTAACGCCATAGAATTAGCAATGCGTCCCTTAACCAAACATTTAATAATAAAAAAAATAGATAAATAAAAATAAATAAAAGCTAACTGATTAGGGAGGAATTATTTTACAAAGGTGGACCAAAGGACCAGAATTTATATTTTGTTTAATTTTGTTATAGAAAATTTTATTTATTTATTTATTTATTTGTTTGTTTATTTATTTATTTATTTATTGTGTTACAGATATACAAGGTGTCACAATGCTGTATAGAAACACAACTAAATGTATCCTTGTTGTCATGAATGTATTTCTTGTCGAATAGTGTAGAGTAATAGAATCTAACTGAGCCTATTGAGCTGAACAATTGTTGTCATATGTAATTATATTTCCAGAGCTACTGAGAATTATTTTAATAGACAATCAAATTGATGTTATGTTAGTTGAACTGTGAACCCAAACATGATTGGCTATGCCAATAGAGTGAAGCATTTGTTTAAGTCTGTAAGACTTTATGCTGTGATGTGACGAGAAGGGTCGATGCCAACTTGCTAACAGTCCTGTTGTTTACAGGCTGGGTTTTTTTTTTCCTTGGGTTTGATCCCGACTCCTATGATCACTCACTTGGAACGAGAACTGGATTTCTTCCTGACGAGGGAGATGGCGAGCCTTAACCACTGAACGAACCAGGACATCTCAAGTAACTGAAGAGCAGACTGCTCTCTTCTGTGAACAATCTCAACGGTGTGGTAGGAAAAAATCGCACCACCGGACTCTGACTTTCACCCCAAGCGTGGGGATTTGACTTGACGCCGGCTGACTTGTGACTCATATGATCAAATCTCATACCGACCATTTTACTATTGTCGATTGTTTTCATCTGTTTTTATGTGTTATCTTTATGTGTTATATCTCCCATTATTATTAAAATTTAGTATATAAACCGTTTCATGCTATACCCGTGACTCCAGTCATTCTTAAACAACCTCCAATTCTCCCCGAACCTAATTATTGGCCCATTTGTTTATTTTTTCTTTTAATTATCTTATTGTATCCTGTAATCCGGTTACATAAGCAAGCATTTAGTGACAGTGGAGAGGAAAACTCTCTTTTAACAGGAAGAAACCTCCAGAGGATCCTGGCTCAGTATAAGCAGCCATCTCACTTCCATACTTGCGCCTTTCAATTGTACGATCCCATCAGGGGCGCGAGTGTGTAGGGTGTCCCGATTCTCAAGTGCGGAAGTTGATCACGCCCCTTTTGCACCATTGATCCGCACTTCGCCCAAGTCTGCATTGATGCGGACTTGGGTGAAGGGTATTACCCACAATCCATCGCTTTGTATTTTCAGATGAAAGTAGTTAATTTTAGGACAATTGATTAGTGCTCTGAATGTTAATTTATTTCAAATAATTGTTTGGTTGTTTTTTTTTAAGTTGTTAATAACTTTTTTTTAAGTAACACAGTGACCAGCACCCCGGCATGCGTTGTGGTCAATGGCACAATGCTCCTTGTCTCAAAGGAGCAATTATTTTCACACTTGTGCACCACACAGTCAAAGCCTTACTGTGCACTTCCTCCAAGAAGACCATAGGGCGTAGTGTTGAACCCACTCCCATGTAATTTAGACACGATTTTTATGGTTACATGTTACAAAGCTGCCAATATTTTTTAACAACTGGGCATCATTTAATTCATTTTCAACAATAGTTAGATGGATATTTGCAGATATTAATAGTAAAAACTACACATTGTCTCTTTAATTTACTCATCCAACAAAAGTTTGTAAATGTTTCTTTTCTATTATTTAGGATTAGTCCTACAGTTCAGTCATGGTCAGTGATGTAGTAAAGCCCTTTGTTGTGGAAAGAATGTGTGAACTTATTTCAAGTCACCATAACAAAAAAAAAACAGACCCTGTTGAAAGGTTTACACACCCCAGTGACTGAAAACATGCACACAAATTGGTTTGAATAGTCGCTAAAATGATAACCATCCTCACATGAGATTTGTTTCCTTGCAATCAGTGTATGACTATAAAAGGTATGTGAGTTTTTTGGCTCCGGACAATCCCTTGCATCTTCCATCAGAGCTGCACTGATGCCTCCAGTTTCTGAGTCATGGAGAAAGACAAAGAATTCTACGAGAAAAACAGGAAAGGGATATAAAAAGATATCCAAGCAACTGATAATGTCAATCAGCAGTGTTAGAACTCTGATAAAGTGTGGAAAAGCGGACAAGATGAGTTTCCAGAAGAAAGCCATTACTGTACAAATGCCACAAAGCATCTGGCTGACAAAATGCCCAAGAGCACAGAGACTAGCCTCAGCATATCTGGAACAAAATCATTTGGGGTGATGAGACCAAAGTTTTGCCACAACCATAAACATCACGCTTGGAGAGGCCCTAGTTACGCAGTCGCTGAGGCGCTGGAAGGTGATGGCAAGATGAGTGCAGCAGATTATCAAAAAATCCTGGAAGAGAATTTGCTCTAATCTGCCCAAAAGATGTGCATGGTTTGCACTTGGATGTTCCGAGACAATGATCCAAAACACACGGCCAAGTTGACCCGCCACTGGCTCCAGCAGAATAAAGTGAAGGTCCTGGAGTGGCCTTCTCAGTCTCCTGAATTCAAGACCATTGTAGGGAGAGCTCAAAAGTGCTTTTAATGACAGACGGGCCATTAATTCACAGGACCAGGAGGCTCTTTACCCAGAAAAATGGGCTTCTTCACCATGAGATTATTTGCAGAACATTCTCCACAACTACCACAAAAGACTCCACGCTGTCATTAATAAACGGGGCAATACACGTTATTAGGAACAGGGGTGTATGAGCTTTCCTGCTGAGTTATTTTGGTATTTTATTTTGTTATAGTGATTTGAAATGAGTTCACACATTTTTTTCACAATAAATGGCTTCACAGCATCATTGACCAGGAGTGAAAAAAATGGTTTGTTTTCGTTCATATTTGTTGTGTCTACCGCTAGGGGGCAGTATAGGAGAGGAGAACTAGGTAGGAGAGAAGTTAATGAGGAGTTAAGATGGATGCGCGAGACTGCTACATGTGATGCAGGTTCTAATAAAGCTTAAAAAAGGAATTCTTCCCTAAACTCGGGATACTTCCTGAAACAATGGCCGACCATAACAATTGGCAATCTCTCACCTACTTCTTCCCTCCTATTCTAAACTGCCCCCCTAGTGGTAGACACAACAATATTATTTGAGAAATACTTGAGAAATCTAAAAAACAAATGTTAATATAAACGTTTGCCTTGAAATAAGAAGGTTGCAGGTTCGAATAGAAAAGTTACCTTTCTCAGTGGCCTAGTGGTAGAGTTTCCATCCTGAGACTGGGAGATCAGGGTTCGATTCCTGGTCGGGTCATACCAAAGACCTTGAAAAAATGGGACCCAACGCCTCCCTGCTTGACACTCAGCATTAAGGGGTTGGATTGGGGGGTTAAACCGCCAAATAGTTCCTGAGCGCGGCTGTGTCTGCAGCTCACCACTCCCCCAGGGGATGGGTCAAATGCGGAGAACAAATTTCGCACACACACCTGTGTGTGTGACAACTAATGGGACTTTAACTTTAAATCCTGGCTGTGGCCTTTCTGCACGGAATTGGCATGTTATCCCCATGCATGCATGTCTTTTCTCTAGGTCATCTGTTTTCTTCCCACAGGCAGAAAACATGCATGTTAGGTACGTTTGAGAACTTAAATCAGGGATCTCCAATGACTTGACTGCTTGACTTGTCATTAGTGAGGCACGGCTTTTAAATTTGATTGCAAGCAGTCCCCGTTTTCTGTAATATCTAATCTAAAATTAGCATTTTATTTGAGTAAAATAATTGTCTTATTAAATAATTGTCTTATTATTGCACAAATCTTTTGGCAAACATGTACTACTGGAAATATGCGGATTAATTGCTCGGGTTGCAGCATGGATCCTCGTTTCTGTCACCTTCAACCTCAGTGGCTGCAGCTGCTGTGAGGTTTAAGACGCACTTCTAAAGAAGATGGGGTGACGCTGGCTATACAGACTTGGTTTCAGAAAAGCATCCTCTGTAAAATATTCCGGGCAACAATAAATATTCCATCACTAACGCAAACTAATTGTCGTTCGTCAATGAACACATGACAAACTCTGGTTTCCAAACTGGACAACTCCTATGATTTAGTTTGAACAAATTTCCCTCAACAGTTTCAGCTGATTGTCCCATTTAGTAATCCCCCCCCCCCCTCTCTCTTTCTGCTCCGTGCAGCCATCAGACCTGCGGATCAGATGATCCAGAGGCAGAGATAATGGATAAACCTCCAACCTTATTTTAATATTGTCAACAAAAACACAGCAAAGCATAATTTTACCTGCAGTTATTGAAGCCAAAGTTAACTTTCATAAACAATAAAAAAATCATCAAAATTATTAAATGAATCAGGTAAGCAGGAGGAAATGTCATTTCTTGACTAAAAATTGAAAAAATGTACCTCAGATAATCTTTCTAGGTGTTGACTCCTGATTATTTACATAGATCCAGCTGTGCTGCTACACGTAGCGATATTCCTCTCTTTTTATCTTTTTATATATATATATATATATATATGTGTATATATATATATATATATATATATATATATATAACCCATCTGCTGCATCTTTATTCAGAAGCGGTAAAATTTTAAATGTAAATCTATGAAATGCACCTAAATTGCACACACAAATGATAATTTACACATATTTATGCAGACAAGTGAAAAATCTAAAAGCACCTGGATGATTATTTGTCTAATCACTCCTTCCGCACATCTCCTCACAGTTCAGTCTGGAACGTTTTTCTCCTGTGACCTCTTCAGCTCCCTCCACCCCTCCAAAGTTATTAGTTTGGGCCAAGCAACACATATGTCACAGTCTTAATCACAAACAGCCCTCACTTGTATTCTGCACAACGTCTCAGTCCACGCTGACTGTGTGTGTGCATGCATGCGGGTGTGACTGCTTGCATGCATATGTATGGTTAAGTGGCACGTGCATTGAGCGCAATGTGTCCATGAATCCATACTTGTGTGTCTGCATGCATGACCATGTGAACAAATGCACGTTTTGTGTGAAGATGTGCGCACGCTTTGTGTGATAATGGGCTGCATCCATCAGCACACAGAGCACGAGGCCTCTGAATCGGGCAGGAGACACTTAATGCCTGTCACAGGGTTAGATCAAGTGTGCACAAACGAGAATTGATTCCTTTGAAAAACAAGAATCCGACCAAGGACAGTTTTCCCATTTGCCAAGGTGTGCGAATGAAGAAAATGGGAGAAAGAAATAGCAAAGGTGCCTGCACGAGAGAAATGTGTTGATCTTTTGAGATGAAAAGCCCTACTTTCACAAGCTGCAGAATGGAACGGTGGACATCAGTCCCAAGGCCATAAGAAGAGTTTCTCTTCTCTCCTGCTGCCTTTGTTATCATCTCATCAATCCATTTCAGAGAAGGTGGAAGTGAACCTGGGTGAAAGTGACTATTTATCAACCCTCTGTTACATTAGCAAAAAAAAAACTTCTCTGACCAGTAAAAGGGTAGAGACGTCAGCTCCCTCCTGCTAAAAATGGTGGTAGGAGTGGAGAAGGAGGCAAAACTGAGGTGGAGACTCTTAATAAGGAGACGGCGCGAGTAGAAAAGGTTCCACTGTGCTCTTTTTTAGAAGGTGGCCCCTCTCGCATTATATTCTTGACTCCCCTGCAGGAGGGCCTAATGGCGCTCTCCCAGGACGGTGAAAAAGGAGGAAGAAGTGGGGGCCGACTCGGTGCCAAGAAGCAACCTGAACCTGAGGAGCCGTCCAGGGAAAGATAGAGAGAATGGTGTCCCCACTAGAGAGACGAGTGAGAAGGAGCTCTTTTTCTCAAGACTCTTCATGCGCCCATCTTCCTCTCACTTCAACCTCTCTCTTCTTCTTCGACTCACCTCTCCACCTCCACCCACACTCCCTTTTCTTCCTCCCTTGTCCTCTGGAGCAGGTGGGTAATTGTCACACGCAGCAGCACTATTTTCCATTAACTTAGGTATGTGCAAGGAGCTGATATCTAACTGAGCTAAGTGTGGACTTAGTTGTGTTTTCAAGCTCCATCACAGTCAGGAAGAAGACCCTCAAGTATCACCGTGGAGAACAGAACATATAGAGAACTCAGAAGTTCTATCCATTTTTTATTAAGGGTTAACCAAAACAAATCCAATCGCCCACACCCATCTTCTTTTCCCCAAGAATGTCAGAGTATCCATAAACAAAATCAGAGGGTACAGTAAGGTCTCTAATCAAGGCAATCAGGGCTGTTTTCAGTGGTGTCAGCGCAGCAGCAGCGGAGTTGGTCTCATCTCTCTCTGTGCTTTAATTACTTGCTTTTGCATTTTGATGGAGGGGGTGACGGGGTGATTGTGCCTTATCACCTATCTCCAAGGATAAAAGACTACCCAATTACTTTGTTTGGATGCTAATGATTGCATTTCATTAGTAGCCGCTCTCAGCCCTCCTCACCCAGTAAATGAATGAATATGCAGTAATTTCAATTATTGAAATTATGAAAATTGCTTTTAAAAACGACAGCACGGGTATCATCAGCTTTCCACTGTGACATAATGCCATTTTAATTTCTATAATAGTTTTAATTGTCAGTGTCCCTGCTGTGCATTAATCATTTAATTGTATTGTCTTTTTCGCCTGCAAACACCTACACACACTACACACACCCACGAACACCCACTCACTTTCCCGCCCCAGCTTTGAAAATACAAACCCCAATCAGCACTATCATCTTGAGAGTGATGAGACTCGGGAAAGACAAAACCAAGTTAATTCAAAAGTTCGGAGATGATGGACGATAGTTTCTCTGTGTTGTGTTAAGTGTGTGTGACATCTGGGCTACATTTGACCTTGTAGCTAGCTAACATTTTAGTAATTTTTATTAAAATATGTACATTTTTGGTTCAAGACAAATTGTCATAACAGTCCTGAGTTATGAGGGTTATCACACTCTTTAAAAAATTATCAACCATTTCACAGTAAAGACAAAAGTGTTTGTTTACCATAAAGTATCATCAACACAGTGTTAATCTGCAGCATATCACATCGCTGTAGAATAACTGCAGGTTCTACATATTCAAACGTTTGGGATCACTTTGAAAAGCACATTTTCATCCATTTGTTTCACAAAGGATTCAAATGTATCTTATTGTTTTTAAAGAAATATCTAAATTTCTACAGAGCGGTACAGCTACGGTGGTACAGCTAGGGTAGTATGGCCAGGGCGGAGCGGCCAGGGTGGTACAGCTAGGGCGGTTCGGCTACAGCAGAGCGGCTAGGGTGGTACAGCTAGGGCAGTATGGCCAGGGCGGAGCGGCTAGGGTAGTACAGCTAGGGTGGTTGGGCTACAGCGGAGCACCTACAGTGGAGCGAATAGGGCTGCACGGCTAGGGCAGGACAGCAACGGTGGTACAGCTAAAGTAGTACGGCTAGGGCAGAGTGGCTAGGGTGGTGCAGCCATCGGGTACAGCTAGGGTGGTGCGGCTAGGGCAGAGCGGCTAGGATGGTACAGCTAGGGTGGTACAGCCATCGGGTACAGCTAGGGCAGAGCAGCTAGGGTGGTACGGCTAGGGCAGAGCGGCTAGGGTGGTACAGCTAGGGTTGTACAGCCATCGGGTACAGCTAGGGCAGAGCAGCTAGGGTGGTACTGTGGGCTTTTTCTGTTATTCTTAAAGAAAAGAGTCGGAGAGAGTTTTTCAGTCAAGAACAGCGTGGTCTTTTATTTGTCTTCTCACATGTCAGGACAGCTGAAAGACCCCGACAAAAGAGTGGTTCCCCTTTTTATAGCTCACATCTCTTCTGTGGAAACTGTGGGTGGAGACTTCTGTCTGGGACCCAGCAACACTTTTGGAATCACATCAAGTATTTAGCAAGTCAGATAAGCTTTGAGCAATTCTACTGGAAGCAAGCAGAGACCAAAACAGGAAATTCCTTTGGAGCTGATGTTGGAATAGCACACGAACTCTAGCCAGAAAACACTTTCAACCTAAGAACTCAGCTTTAACTCAATACATTCTGTAGATGACCTCTTGACCTTTTTGGCGCCAACAGTCCTCCCTTTGGTGGACTTGTCCACCACACATTACTATTGTAAACAAATTAGCAAGGTAGGGTATACCAATAAATGAATGCTTAACTAAGTAACAGAACAAATGAGCAACAAATAATGATAATGTAACAATATGACCGAGGATAGAGACAAAAGGGCATAACATATGACCTTGAATCAAAAAATGCATAAAGGAGAACCCATGCCAAAACACGAGATGATTTTCCAGACTAACACAGCAACGTTAACACGTATATGTAATGAACAATGATTAAGACACTGAAAAACAACCAATGGGTTCACAGCTGAGACAATGAAAAACTATGAAAGAATACATGAAACATGACATTAGCATTAACTGAACCCATTACTTCGCGGATGTATTGCATGCGCGCTCCGTATGGAGGCAAAAAACCCTGCCCGCTGTACTTTAACAAGGAAAATTCCTCCATGTCCCCCCCGACCCCAGGGGCGAACACCACGGCACAGAGCGTGCATGCGAGGACATTGGTGACACATGTCCTCGTCAGTGATCAAAAGAAAAAGCACACACATATCAACAAAAGCACATGAAGATAAACAGGTGACAAATATGATGAATAATGAACGATTAGCTTTAGCGAAGACGTAATGAAACAGTAATAAGTCCGGTTGAAAACTTCATTCAAAAGAATAGAACGGAAAATACAAGTTCAGCATCCCTGTCGGCGTTGGAGGCCTTCTGCTGCAGGAGGGCTTTATGTGGACAAGTGTCCTTTATTTGTCAGGAAAGCAAAGGCATACGTCCTTGGCTCAGTCCTCCCTTTGTCCATCTTCGTGCAGCGTGGTGGTGCCTACTCCATCCTCCCCACAGCGAGCAAAACACAACATGTCAACAAGAAAACTTGAATTAGCACGCCAATTGCCTATAAACCTATTACCACAAAAACTTCCTAAATATTAGACCCATAGACAAAGCATCCATCCCCACATTCACACCCCCTTTCTATACTACTCACTATCCTAAATTAAAGAGCTAGTTTGCCAGCACGGCATGCAATGAGTCACTCAAACATTTACGGGCTAATGGTAAAAGCAAAACTCACCTGACTGCCTTGATAACTAGGAGCAATGTAAATGGCCGCTCGGTAAAACGACCAGAAATAAGTCCTTAAAACCAAATTTAAAAGTCATCCAGCCAATTCGACCTAAACCCAATCAGAATCACCTATTCTGATCCTCAACCTTCGACACCACCGTCA
The DNA here is from genome assembly GCF_043380555.1 of Nothobranchius furzeri. NCBI lineage: Eukaryota > Metazoa > Chordata > Actinopteri > Cyprinodontiformes > Nothobranchiidae > Nothobranchius > Nothobranchius furzeri. The sequence continues at coordinate 21,081,436 of NC_091758.1, read as the reverse complement.
AACCCTTCATGCAACATCCACACACCCTCAAAAATGAGCACATGCTAACTCATCACTATAAGAAAACACTAGTCAAAACATGACATCCAGCACCCTCCAGAAGATCTGTCGCACCTGAAATGGAGTACTAACAGTCATGGTTATGTTATCACACTAAGTTAAAGAACTTAGACACAAACGGGAACAAAAATGATGTGAAACCTAAGAATATATGGTAAACTCATATGTTGGGTCACCTATCATCAGTAGTTCGAATCCCCAGCATACGAGGAATTAATCCGCAGCATTATGACCTATAACAATGTCATTAATGTGCTCTAAGCACTTATCCAGAAACATGTTAGTTCTGGGCCCATTATTGGTAGTTTACCAGGAATACACACATGCTATATTCTGTCAGGATTCGTCTCTTTATTACCTCAGATCTGCCTGGCCCCTCCGGCCCATGCAAAAGCTTTACGTACACCTTAAACCCATAACCTCCCCTCGGACAAATAAAACAATCAAAGTTGTAAAACTGGAACAAAAGTAATTAGACATCAGCTAAGTGACGCCGTCATTGTATGGTTAGTGAGACTAGTCAAGTCCACGCATCTACAGATGTGACTATAATGACGTGAATGCAGGTATGGAAACCAGTCTAGGGTGTAGAGTAGTTGCATTTTACTCATCTTTCATTGTAAACAATTCCTCTATTGGTGTCGTGGTCGTCGGATGGCCTATAAAACGATGATACATTGGGCTGATGTCTTTGTCCCCTTGTTATGCTTGTCCATTGGTTATCCTCTTCACCTCCTCCAGCAGAAACCCCATTGTAATTAATCATGGATGGTTCCTAGCGGCATTCAAGACAAGAACCATACAAGTTCAGCAAACTTCTTCTTAATTTAGTTAAACTAGTCCCAGTAAAGTGAGAAGCGACACTATCCTTTAGCCTTCATCTCAGGTATCGACGTGAGTCCACGAGAGTCCAATCTTCATCTTTTTCCATCCTCTCCCTTGGTCACCTTGCAACACCAGGAAGCCTTGCACTCCGGTCGGACCAGACGTCCCCCGAGCCGATCGCCTAGGGATTAATGGTTATGCACAAAAATGACCTAACTCTTACTGACCCTAGCCTCTGATAACTTCAACATCAGACACATACAGTTACAAACAGCAAGCGCAATTAAAGGTACAGTGACATCATGACATGGACACACACGGACACACAAATACATACACATGCACATACACACAGAGAGAGATAGAGAGAGAGCAAGAATGTGTGTGTGGAAGAAAAAAATAAGTGGGATCCACTTTGCCACCAGCATCTCCACCTGTGTCACAGAGAGAAATTGCAAAGAAATTAAAACATAAAGCAAACAACAATAATTCAATGAGTATAAATGATTCAACTAAAATATACGACCATGCATGGTTATTTATTATTATTTATTTTTTATTTATTTTTTTATTAACCAGTTCCAGTAACACTGACGATGCCTTGTGCAATGGATTCTTAAGATGGTCTTCATCAATTGGAGATTACAACCGAATTGTTTCAGGATCCTGAATTTGAATTTGAATTGGTTAATTTACTCAGAATAGTCCAATGGTTTTGTTGATGTTTCTCAAGGCTCGGCCACGCCCATATAAATAAATAAACAAACAAACAAAACAAACACAGTCAAGCACACGGTCCATACACGTCTCTGTGCCCTCACACACCAAGCAAATGTCAGACTTAAGCGAAAGTGTGAAATTCCTGATTTAAGTAGGCATGCATGTTAGTAAATACATTGAGAGTTTCCTTCCACTTCTTAAACATCTAGATTATTTCCAGAAAATGCTCAGACTGCAAGAGCGGGACACGCACAACTAAACTACTTATTCTCTCAAGTCTGTGTCTCCGCTTGGTTTAAATGAACCGAACACTAAATCAGTGGGAAGAAAAGAATAAGACCTGAAGCGTGTGATCAAATTAATCCAACAAAACTTCCCATCACTGCTGTTCTAAACTCATGTTGCGGTGTGATCTCTCCAATTAGAAATTAGGACAACTACTTTACTATCAATTAAACAAAATAATTTCAGGTTTTCCAATGTCCCTTACTATTCACCCCAATTATGCACCTCAAGGCAGAAAACGTGACGAGCAAATATTATTCCCTAACCAGGTTTGAATTCACAATCTCTAGGAGCCAAAACTATCTTTCTTTCTTACCTTCTTTCTTATTTTCATTCCTTTTTCCTTTAGCCAATTGTCGTCCCTTTCTCATCCCTCCTACAGCAGTTATACTCTGCTGCTGGCGCTGTCAGGCTGCACGTACGCAGCAGCTGGGCTGATAAGCAGAATGTCAGTTCGCACGTACACAGAACACTGCTTTTAGCTCCTACACTCCAATTCCCATGCAGCATGAATATAGCTTCGTTTACCTTCAGTGACACCTAATTTAAGTCAAACCAAAATTTCAGTTTAGCCAATTTTCGGCTGTAGCCAAATCCAAATGTTCTCGCAACGCCATTCCCGCAAAAGGCCAATTAAAAATGTTATGTTAAAGATTTCACAAGATGAGAAAATGTGAGCATAAATATTATTGAATGAGAGGTACAATTATTCAATATTTTGTAACATTATTTTCTACGTTAGAACTTACAGCTGATAGAAAAATATAGGATCAGGTTTGGCTAGGTCTGTTGGGAAACTCAAAGGAGCTAAACCAACACTGTTGTCTCGGATGAGATGTACCATGAATCATTTAGTCAGCTAAATGCCTAATTATTAATTTAATTGTTGTTTTTATTCAATTTATTGATGATGTACTCTCAAACGTACTTCAAAACTGGTGGTTAAGGAGAAAAAACTGTTGAAGCCTAAAGCGTTCTCCTAGACTTATAAATAGACACTGTTTCCTTAACCATTGAAAATAAGCGATGATGCTGATGAATCGCTTTATTTTTATTTTATTTTTTTTTTAAAAGAAAACGAGGCTTTACTGCATGTCCGCTGTAGCTGAGTATCCTACGATTTGCAGAAATAAGAAAAGTCATTCAGTCAACTAAGAAACCCGATGAATACAGAGAAGCTGTTGTGCACTAAGTTATCTACTTTACCACTATTTCATTTAAATTTTGTTAATCGTATAAGCTATGATAAAAAGCTAGGATGGGCTATAAAATAAACATAAAGAAACTTGACACTTGCGGTTTTCCAAATCTCAAATCATACTTACAATAAAGATTATATTGACATCCAATGGTAAGTTGGACCAGGTTACTAATCCTATTTTTTAAGGATAACTTCCTCAGTTAACTATGTTCTGCAGTAGTTTAGTAAATTTTTTCCCAATTCTGACCTTTCACCAAGTCAACTGATTGTTGCCAAAAAGCTTTTTCCATTACCTAACTGCAGCAAGCACTCCTTCACTGGGTGTAACCATAGGAGACAGTCTCTTTTGAGCCTCTCTTTGTAAGTCCAGGATGACCACCGTCATTGATTAAAGTTCACATGTTAACACATGCTCCTCCCCTTCGTCTTTGTTCCATCTGCAGCAGGGCAACCAAGCATCTGTCTCATAGTGTCCATCTTACGGCGCCTCCCCCATCTCGACGCAGACACACAGCTTGTGGTGGGGACTTCCTGCTCCATTTGTGTAGAGCCAGATCCAGGAAACTTTCATTTGCAGCCGGTTTCCGTCTCTATGACAGGCCAACCCAGTAAAGTTCATGCCGCCACAGTTCACAGCAAACGTCTTCCTTAAATATGTTGATTGGGTTGAAATGACAGAACTTTCTCTTTTACAAATCAACGATGGCTTCTAATAAATAGTCGACTTTACTGACTCAAAGCTAAATCTAGACTACTTCCTGGGCACAATTGTTCCTTAATCATCAAATCAGTTCTACACAGGTTTTAATCATTAGGTGCGATCTAACCCAAAATGCAAGATCCCTCTTTTCATTTTTATTTTATTTTTTTTTTTATCCATCTTATTTTGGGAGAATAAATACCAGTTCTTAACTCAAAACAGCCTGGCACAAGTTTTAGCCAGGTAGAAATAATACAATTAGTTTATCTGTTTTTCATCATTCAGCGTCTCAAAATCCAGCCACTAATGTTAATGGTTCTTAAAGTTGAGGCAAGACAATTATTGGGTTTTGTTTTACAGCAAGATTTACAGCAATAGTTTTACAAAACCTATACTAAATATTTATAAATGGATGTAACTGAACGTTCTAGAGCAAATACTTTATTTCCTGACTGATTGTTAATTTTAAGATTGGATCATATGATTCTAAGAGGTATGAGAGCTGCAGAATGCAGCACCCTGTGCTATTTATAGACTATGGGATTCTTGTGTGTAAATGTGGGTGGAGTCAGGCCCTCAGACAGAACTTTCAGTATCATTCTTCCCTGGCCGTTCAGGAGAACAGGTCTCACGGAGGCCAACCATGGACTAAGAACTAAGTCTGGACTAAGAAGGTATGCCCAAAACACCAAAAATATCTTTTCTAAAGTCACAAATTGCTTAAAACTGCATGTTACAGAAAGCAAGCAAGTCCTGTTTCCACCATGTGTGTGTGCATGCCGGCAGTAGAAAAAAGAGGAAGACAGAGAGAGAGACTCGTTACAACACGGCCCAAAAGCTGATAAAATACTTCCTTTGTATAAACACGACCATGCAACTTTTATATTTTAAACGATTTCCTTGTCATCGTACTAACCACAAGTTCTTTTTCTATTGTTTTTCAGTCGGGCAAAGCTGGACTACGCCCTGTTTTTTCCAGCAGCTCTCTCTATTAAACACTGCGTCATTCAACAGAGGATCCAGCCAGAAGCAGCATTCACTTCTCCTCATGCAAGAAACACTCACATCCAGTCACACAATGGCACAGACGACATTTTTCCTCTTTGTCACAGTCTTTTAAACAAAAATAAGTCAGTCCGTCACTTATTTATTCTCTTTGTATACATAAGCGTCTGTTTTACCTTATCTTTTCTTAATCTCTTTGTTTCAGTTGGACTATTATTATGTTTCTCCTAATTTAAATTTAACTGACCCAAATTGGCACTTACTTTTCCTACTTTACACCAAATTGACAGGACTTCCTTTAACGGCTGGTAATTTTCAGAACTTAATGCCTGCTTTTAAGCAAGTCCTATTCAACCATTAGAGCAAGTCAAATTGCAATTTTTTTTTGAGAGCGCTCTGAGAAACAGTCCACATACTTATTTTCTACAGATCTGTTTCGATCTCACTGCTCAGCAGCTATCTGACTCCATGTACATGTATATCCATATATCTCCAAAATAAATCTGTCATACACAACCCTACTTGCGTTTCTTATTGGTTTTTTTCCCTTTTTTATCTCCAGGCCACTTAACCCCCAGATCGGGGTCACTCACATGCTGCCCCGCACACAAATGATTATCACGCTTGTACACTACATATGTATATATATGTATACACATATACATACATACACACATACATATACATATGTTACTTTAAAACCTTTTATTTATTAACTTATGGTACTCTGTTCAGACTAATCAGAACAGGGTTGCAGAATTTGAATTTTGCGTAACTTCAAACATTAATTTTAGCACTGCAGTGAACTTTACATATGCGAGTTGCAACTTTTAGAGCTCTTATTTATCTTATTTATTTTCCCTGGTACCGCATCAGGCCCTCACACTGTGGTTCTCTCTATTCAACCCCCACCTCCTAATATGGTCAAAAGTAAGTCGGACTTACATAAGCTGCACAAAACAACATGTTGTGGAGCACGTAATCAGCAGCTGGGCTGCCTGATAAGGAGGTACACCGCACGTGTGCGCTGGAATTGATAAGCACTCTCCAAGTGCTCAAACTGAGCCATACGCAGCCTCTCGCTGCAAACTCAAGACGTCTTCTCACAGGCCTCACTACTGCTTTGCAAACACTCTTAAATTTGTTACTCCTCGAGGACGAACCGAACTCAGCAAAGACTTCAACTTCTTATACAGGCCTCTTTTTCTCTTTTTACTTTGCCACAAACTCTTATTAAATTTACCAAACCCCAGGGGAAAGACCGAATTTCAGGCAAAACTCATTTCTCACAACTTCAGCGCTTTTTTCCAGGATCCCCGTCTCTGCTCTTACCGAGTCAGGAGACTGGATTTCTCAAAACCTTGTCAGCTTTTCAGATTCTATTCCAATCTGCTGTCCCACCGTTCAATTTGACACTTAAAATTTGTCCGTCATCAAAATGACACAGCTGACTTCACACGGTGTGAATATTTTACCACTGTCAGACATGAATCCTCTCTCCAACCAATATTTATAGTATTTTCAGAACAGGAGAACACCCCTGCCCAGTGACAGAGGCCACAAAAATGAACAAAAACATGCTCACCTGGGCCCTTAGTACGGACCTCAGCCACTGGACAGGAGCCAAGGGACGCCACGGAAAGTCCTCGCTGTTCACCCATCGGGGTGCCAACATGTGGGCTTTTTCTGTTATTCTTAAAGAAAAGAGTCGGAGAGAGTTTTTCAGTCAAGAACAGCGTGGTCTTTTATTTGTCTTCTCACATGTCAGGACAGCTGAAAGACCCCGACAAAAGAGTGGTTCCCCTTTTTATAGCTCACATCTCTTCTGTGGAAACTGTGGGTGGAGACTTCTGTCTGGGACCCAGCAACACTTTTGGAATCACATCAAGTATTTAGCAAGTCAGATAAGCTTTGAGCAATTCTACTGGAAGCAAGCAGAGACCAAAACAGGAAATTCCTTTGGAGCTGATGTTGGAATAGCACACGAACTCTAGCCAGAAAACACTTTCAACCTAAGAACTCAGCTTTAACTCAATACATTCTGTAGATGACCTCTTGACCTTTTTGGCGCCAACAGTACGGCTAGGGCAGAGTGACTAGGGTGGTACAGCTGGGGTGGTACGGCTGGGGCAGAGCGGCTAGGGTGGTACAGCTAGGGCGGTACAGCCATCGGGTACAGCTAGGGCAGAGCAGCTAGGGTGGTACAGCTACGGTGGTACGTTTAGGGCGACGATGGCACATCAGTTAAGAGTTTGTCCCATAATCGGAAGGTTACAGGTTCGAGCCAAACCGCAGAGTTCCATTGTTAATATTGTAATAATGTATTGTATTGTGCTTTATTTGTACAGGGACTGTACAACAAAACATTATCACCATAAGTAACAGAAGCAGTATACATAAGGCTTCTAGCCTGAGGCTAATTTACAGCCCTTATCCCTGGTTAGGTATTTATATCTTTCTTTTTCTTTCTTTCCTTATTGAACATTAGCATCATCTAAACAGAATGAAAATAACAGATATATAAATACAATGTGGTTGCAAGTTACACTAATAAAATACATAAAACGACATTAAAATATCTAAAAGCTACATGTTCAGATTACATTTCAATGTTTCAATGTTCACAGTGTTGTTGCTCTTTCAACCAGTGCTTCAGTTTTTTGTGAAAAGCCCCAAGTCTGTCAGTGACTTCAGGTCCAGAGGTAATGTGTTCCATAAGTGGGACCCTTTCACTGAAAACAATGATTGTCCGTGAGTCATTCTACACCCGTTGACCCTGCAGGTCCCACTGACCCCAGCTCTTGTTCTCATCCCTACAGCATTGTATTTTTCTATTAACTGACAGATTACTTCAGGGGCAAGACTATTGATACATTTGAATATTGTTTTCATAAATGAAAAATTAAGAAAGTTGTCAAAACTCAGCAAGTGGTATTTTTGGATCATTTGGCAGTGGATAATATTAGTGCTGTACAAATGTAAGACAATGTCAGCAAGTAGCAGCAAGATTTGGTCAACTTCAGAGCTCCAAACATTCCTCACCATCGTCGGCGATCACCACATTCAGGATGAGTTAGACGGATCGGTGAGGAATGAAAATGTTTTTAATGAAGTTTCTCAGTGGATGGCTTCTGAAGGATTTGAATGGATGTTGGAAGAGTGTCAGGCCAAGCTGAAGAAATTAAAGCACTGGTGTGACGCGTTTACATTTAACCCCATCTACTAAGTGAGAATCCAATCTGCGTTTAAACACTACTGAAATAGCATACCCATACCGGTCCATACGGACCAACAATGACCTGCCCCAACCCGTCCCGAACCCCTGCAGCTGAACCAAGATAACAGAAACTTTTTATAAGTATGGATCTCCTGTTATGGCTTCTAGTCCAAGTTAATAATTGTATAAAGCTAAGTGGTCATTTGAAAACTGTTTTGTGATTGTGTTGGACGACTTGATGTTTGAGGGAGCAAAGTAGGACGTTTGAACAGAGATGAAGGAACACAATGCCAAAGCTTGTGGACAGAATTAGATTGGAGCCAGTTTCATCTTGCAGCAGGACACCTACCAACATGTGTGAGAAATGTATAAAAAAGAGTCCGTCGGTCAGAGTTCTGACTAATGGAGCAGTCAACTCAGTCTTCAGGTCTGAATCCTGTTGCTAAAAGAGCAGTTTGACCGAATGAAACAGAGGAATAGTCCTAGATGATGCTCCAGGATGCATCAGGTGAAATTATGCCTAAAAGCAGACAGCTACACCTGCCAGGCTGTAAATGCTACACAAGGTGTTTTAGTTAAAACAAAGTTTCCAGAAACATCCTCATTTCTGGCTCTGACCTTGTCTACACTTCCTGTTCGTTTGCTATTATTCCTCTTTAGAATAGTTTCTGAGGTGTTTCCATAAAACATAAGAGGATTTTCAAAGAAATCCCAAACTTGTAAATAGTAACAATAAACTCATTCTTCTTCTGTTGTTTTTAATAAACTACATCTAAGAGAATGCAACTATAAAAACCAGGTATGAATCAATAAAAACGTTTTACCACCTTTACAATTTAGTCATACATACAACTTTTAATAATTATCCTTTTGTTGTTATTAATACATCAGTTATACAACCTTTGCAGGCTTTTTTAATTTTCTAAAAAAATTGTGTGCAAATGAATATTTTTGTCATTTCAGATCCTGATGAATATATCATTTATATTAAACAAGGACTAGTAATACCGGTATGTAATTAGTTATTTATGAAATTAAAGAGAGTTTGTGTTTACTGACTGCATCAAACAAAACACTGTAAACTATTATTTTAGTCTGCAGTTTTGTGATTTTGTCGGGTTTGCTGAAATCTGAAGATGAGATGGAATATTTCTGAATTCAGTAATGAAGCATCTGAAGAGGTCAACTGTAGCAGAAAACGTTTAGAGCTAGTGGTAAATTGGAGCGTTAGAGCTTCAGAGGCAAAAAAGCGTTTATGATAATGAAGCAGTTGATTTTCAGAGAGCCCATAAGCAAAAGTCAAAGCTGTGTTGCCCTGAACAAGCTGAGCGTTCTGATTGGTGACAATCTGATGAAAGAGGGAGGAGCTGAAAACAAAAAACAATAGTAGGAATTCTCTTCAGCATAAACTCTATCTCTGTAATCATAGGAGACACTTTGGAGCATTTAATTCCTATTTAATAACATGTTTTATGTGTTCTGACAAAAATGCTTAACTTAATGTGTTAAATGTTGTTTCTGAATTGACCTGCAGTTTAGCTAAAATGATTAGAAACATGTAAGTCATTAGAAAAACAACAAAGTATTGCCTCCAGGTACGCTGAGCTGGAAAAAACCTTAAATCTAATATTTAGGAAGATTTTTAATCCTTGTGCTGCAGCAGCACAAGAGGAGAGCCCGACTGACAGCCCTGAGAAGCTCTCCATCGTGTCCTCCACCGCTTCTCGAGAGGGAGGAGGTCAAGTGTAGCCCTTAAAACAAACACTCCTAGATGCCCATGCAGAACACCTTAATAAGCCTTTTAGCCTCACATCATCCTGCAGGTTTCATAAAAACAAAAACAGCTTACAGGCCTGAACTTTAGGAGACCTACAAGCAATCTTGTTCTATTATAATGAACAAAGGAAACATGAATTAATGATGCAGCTCGTGTGTGTTTGAGGTGGTGATGAACTTCTTCCTCCTGTAGCTATATACGCTGGTACACATGAATAATGCTGTGAATTAAAAACAATATGTCTGCACAATCTTTAACTCATAATTACTTCTTGCATTTATTACTAATGACACTTCAGACCCATTTCAGGTCACCTGCTGAGAAAAAAAAGCTGCTTTTTTCTCAGCAAACATGAAGCTGGTGTTGCAAGTCAGTGCAAACATGTTAATATTTTGCATGACTCACTTTGGCGTGACTTCTCCTAAACGTTGTTTTGCAGACGATCTAAAACAAAGATGCACATAAAAATGTTAATGTTCACGTTTTTCGATGTTTTTATTTGCAGAATCAGCTTCATTCAAAAAGGAGGTGGACACTTTGGTAACACTTTACAATTAGGGTGTCTTTATTAACGTTACTCAGTCCATTATTAAGCATTAATAAACTATTAAACAAAGTATTAATAACTGATTTTACTATATTACATAATGCATTACTAAGCAAACACCCCCTGGCCCTTTGTCCTAACCTTAAGGACACTTAGTAGTTAATAATGATAATGTTAATAAAGGGACCTTTTGTTTATTAATGCTTACTAATGCAGTAAATAACATTAATAAAGAGACCCTTATCGTGAAGTGTAACTGACACTTTTAATAATACATTTAATTCTTTAGATTATTTAGTTTGTTGCAGATGTCGTCTCAGGGTCCAAAAGAAGATCAGAGAATAATAATAATAATAAGGATGATGATGATGATGATGATGATGATGATGATGATGATGATAATAATAATAATAACAACAACAACAACAATAATAATAATAATAAAAGGAAGTTCATTGTAACAACATGTGGAAGCCATGAAAGTCCACTTGATGAAGAACAGGTTTTACAAAACTCTTGCCCTTGGTGGGTCAGGACTCTGAGGTTGGCTTTTCAGAAAAAAATCTTTTTGCTTGATTCAAAAATAAAAGAACCATGACACGTTGTCAATTTGTTACCACTGTCTAGGTCTAGGGGTCAACAGGTCTCCAAGCAGACAGTGCACAAAGACGGTGGTGCTGTTGAGGAACAAGACCTTGGTGAGCCGATTTCTATAGAGCATTGATGGAGCTGTGGTGGAGGCTGGCCTGAATCCAGCTCCTACACAATTGTGCCCCCTTCTGGACTAAAATAGAACAAGGACCGGGGGAATTCAGCAGCCACTCGTGTTGAAAGCATTTATTCAAGTAGAGCTTTAAAAAAAAGTCCTGCTTCCTTTGTCCACATTTTAGTTTCTCAGAGTTTGTGGGTCTTTAACCTCTAAGGAACATGACATAATTCATGTTTTTATGATTAAATGTGGGTTATTTATAAGAAAAACTAAAACACAGTGAGTACTTTTTAAGTTGTTATGTTGGAGGTTTATTTAACATGTGGATTTATTATTATTATTATTATTATTATTATTATTATTATTATTATTATTTGTAAAAAGCTCTAAAACTCATAGAAAGCTTTGTTAAATGACATTAAAATAGATTGTTTCCATTTTTAATAGAACTTTTGGAACTGATTTGTGTCACAAAGACACTCACAAGTTATAATATATGCAAAGATATAATAAAAGTGTCAACATAAACCGTTTTAGAGCATCTAATCTAGGTAAACTGGCTATTTCTTCATGGTTATGCCTGTAGTTGGTCAGGTTGGGTATACGTCACTCTGTTTCTGCCTCACCAGAGTTGAGGCTTACAGAACTGGCAAAAAAGCTGATGGTGTAGGGGGCGTGAGGGGCACTTATGAAAGCACGAGTGTATGTGTATTTGGGGGCTGGGGGCCGAAAAGAGAAGATTGGGGAGTGATTCAATCGCTACACAAATGGATTTGGCTAATAGAGGCAGCCTCTGATCCTGACTGGTACACAGCTGGAGCTCCCCTAATTGGAGAGGGTGAAGAGTGGAGAAGAAAGTGGATAGGGATGAGAAAGATGGAATATGGTTCTGGGAGAAAATGCACTGCTGCTGCAATACCAACAAGTGGATCACGCCAAACGTTTACGCTGCAGGAAAAAGGACGAGGCAAGAGAGGAGGCCATGTGGAAGCTCATCGTAGCTCTGTTAGGATTCCCACTTTGAAGAGCAGCTTTGTGTAATCATCTCTGGTATTCTAAATATCTGATGAGGGGTCGCCCAGGAGCAAAACGTGCACCACTTCACACCAGGAAGCCATTAGAGAAATACTTTAGCAACATGAATTTATCCGATTTTCACTCATTGTGAAGAAAATAGGCTGATATTCACTGATGTGGATAACAACATCAGTAGAAGCAACAGATGTCCACCAGTTATGCTCTAGAAAGCTAGAAAAGCATCAGTAAATTAGCAAAGCTACATCTGAAGATAAAAATGTCACTGTGCAGGAATTACTGCCCCTGAGATGCAATGTGTGTAAACAAGTGTGCATGTGTGTCAGGGAGGAGGCAGGGCTTTGTGTGCTCCGTAAAGTCCAATTGCTCTGTAACCCAGAAGCTAGAACCTTAATGAGGTATTAACTAATTGGCTTACTAATATGATCCATCCTCAATTTAGATAAAATATAAAATATAAATTAAGGAAATTAACAATACTAATTAATAGATATCTAATTAACTAATAGATAATTTCATAATGAATTATTGGAAGGGTGAATAACTAAAATAACGAGTTTAATATTAAACATCGGTTAAAACAAGAATCTTGAACATCACTAACAGAAACAGAAGAGGAAAGCTGTATACTATTGGTCCAGGTGGGAATCTGAAATTTCATTGGCTGAGAGAAATAAGTCCCGCCTCCGCGAAATAAAACCGTGCGACGCAGCTGAGCGAGAGGAGAGACAAACGGCTGTGCAGCACGCAGATACAGAAAGCAAAGACTGAGCGGTTAGAGAGAGAGAGAGAGAGAAAAAAAAACAACGGTCGAGGCCGTGAAGAACCCTGATTTGGGTGCCGCATAGATAGAGGGAGAGGCGGACTTGACTCCTTCTAATAAGAGCTAGGAACTTGGAACCAACGCGGTGAGTAAAGAAAAAAGAAGAGAAAAAGCTAACGATGCAACTTAAAAAAAAAAAGGAAACTTAAATAGCTTATCAAATTAATTCCATTCTTATAGATTTGTGTGGAGACGACAGAGTGAACCAATCCTCTGTAGGAGGGAACCGTTGGAGCGCGTTGGTGAGTGAATGAGATTAAATTCAGTAAATTATTAAATTCAAAAAGCTAATTACAGCAACCGAGGTGACAGCAGTGGGCTGCTAGACGTTAGATCCCAGGAGTTAACATCTCAAACTACCAGTTAACGGTGGTAGGGCATATAGGAGTTAACGGCTCAAACCGCCAGTTAACGGCGGTAGGGCATATGGGATTCCCAGGAGTTAACGGCTCAAACCGCCAGTTAATGGTGGTACGGCCTAGATGTACAAGGTCCTCAGGGGCGTTATAGCTAACACCATAGAATTAGCAATGCGTCCCTTAACCAAACATTTAATAATAAAAAAAATAGATAAATAAAAATAAATAAAAGCTAACTGATTAGGGAGGAATTATTTTACAAAGGTGGACCAAAGGACCAGAATTTATATTTTGTTGAATTTTGTTATAGAACATTTTATTTATTTATTTATTTATTTATTTATTTATTTATTTATTTATTGTGTTACAGATATACAAGGTGTCACAATGCTGTATAGAAACACAACTAAATGTATCCTTGTTGTCATGAATGTATTTCTTGTTGAATAGTGTAGAGTAATAGAATCTAACTGAGCCTATTGAGCTGAACAATTGTTGTCATATGTAATTATATTTCCAGAGCTACTGAGAATTATTTTAATAGACAATCAAATTGATGTTATGTTAGTTGAACTGTGAACCCAAACATGATTGGCTATGCCAATAGAGTGAAGCATTTGTTTAAGTCTGTAAGACTTTATGCTGTGATGTGACGAGAAGGGTCGATGCCAACTCGCTAACAGTCCTGTTGTTTACAGGCTGGGTTTTTTTTTTCCTTGGGTTTGATCCCGACTCCTATGATCACTCACTTGGAACGAGAACTGGATTTCTTCCTGACGAGGGAGATGGCGAGCCTTAACCACTGAACGAACCAGGACATCTCAAGTAACTGAAGAGCAGACTGCTCTCTTCTGTGAACAATCTCAACGGTGTGGTAGGAAAAAATCGCACCACCGGACTGACTTTCACCCCAAGCGTGGGGATTTGACTTGACGCCGGCTGACTTGTGACTCATATGATCAAATCTCATACCGACCATTTTACTATTGTCGATTGTTTTCATCTGTTTTTATGTGTTATCTTTATGTGTTATATCTCCCATTATTATTAAAATTTAGTATATAAACCGTTTCATGCTATACCCGTGACTCCAGTCATTCTTAAACAACCTCCAATTCTCCCCGAACCTAATTATTGGCCCATTTGTTTATTTTTTCTTTTAATTATCTTATTGTATCCTGTAATCCGGTTACATAAAACTTGGCGAGCCAGCCAGGAGAATTGTAGAGTTGTTACCTTAGCTAACCATTGACTGACATCATAAGAGTGCCTGGAGGTCACAGTGGTTTGCCATTTTGGCATTATTGGTACTTTTGAGTGTTTTAAAATGGAAGTTGTGAAAACAGAAAAGGTCAAAGTTTCAAATGCTGTTTTAATCAGTGGGTTAACTGATACAGACCTTGATAACGAAGTCTTTGGGTTTATGGAAGGATTCGGACCAGTTAACAGGCGCATTAAGTTACCAAACTGTGATCAGATTATTGTGGAGTTTCAACATGAAGCCACTGTTAAGGAATTAAAGAAACAATGTTTACCCTATGACAAACCTTGTACTAGGAACCCAGATGTTTTCTTCCATATTCAAGACCTAGCCAGCGCGTACAGTCTAGAAACTAGCACATCTGCCACTGATGCCTATCTGTCAGAGCTCAGGGACATAGCTGCGCGTAGCAATCAATCATTTAAAGACCTTCTAATGGAGGAACTGGCAAAAATTGGGGAATCTTTAGGAAGGGATACCCATGCATCTGAACCAGTCACTGAACCAGAGCCAATGCTCCATAGTGACCAAGTTACATATTCCCTGCCTTTAACACCAGAAGTTAACTATATGAACAACTCAAAGGACAATTGTCCACCTACAGAGACTGGAAAACAAAACCCTTGCATTCCACCAAATCTTTTAAACACACCTGAGGTTCAGCGAGTTATTGTGGAACACATTGTTAAAAGCAGTGAGGTTATCCCTCCGCCTACTTCACAATACAGACTAAAACCGTTCTCAGGGCGAGTTCCACACCCTTCTTTTGAAACTGACTATGATACTTGGCGTAGTAGTGTAGTGTTATGCATAAATGATCCTTCACTCACCAAGTCCCAAATTGTACGAAGAATCGTGGAGAGTCTGTCAGCCCCAGCAGCGAGCATCGTTAAAGCTCTTAGTCCAAAATCCGACCCGGAAACGTACCTTGAACATCTCGATTCAGCTTACGCAGCTGTCGAAGACGGCGACGAGCTCTTTGCTCGCTTTTTAAACACAAACCAGGACAGTGGTGAAAAACCTTCCGATTACTTTCAGAGGTTATACACCTTGTTAAACCTAGTTATTCAGAGGAATGGAATTTCCTCCAGTGACGCCGACCAGCAGCTGCTCAAGCAGTTTTGCAGAGGCTGTTGGGACAGCTCGCTGATTTCAAACCTGCAACTCGAACAAAAGAAAGACAACCCGCCTCATTTTACAGCACTTCTCCTCAAACTGCGCACTGAAGAAGACAAACAGGCTACTAAAGCAGCACGCATGAAACAACACTTAGGGGCACAACGAACTAGAGTGTATTCAAATGTGCAAACAACATGCTCTCAGAGTAAAAACACTTGTGAACTGGAAATAGATGATAACTGTGATGACTTACGCAAACAAATCGCTGAGCTCAGGAGCCAAATTGCACAGCTTAAGGTTAACAACACAGATAAAAAGGCAAAGAAAACTCAAAAAGAGTCAAAACCCCGTGTGGGGACTAAAATTCCAGATGAGCCCAAACAGATTCAGCAGATAACAGCAGTGGTGCCCAGACCAAAGCCTGGATACTGTTTTAAGTGCGGAGAAGATGGGCACATAGCTTCTAGCTGTAGCAACGAGCCAAATCCAGCACTAGTTGCAACTAAAAGACTTGCTCTTAGACAGAAGCAGCGCGAGTGGGAGATGTCAAAGCCAATTGCTCAGTCTCCTCCTTTAAACCGGTAGAAGCTCCTATCGTGGGACAGATAGGTGCTAAAGTAGAACCAAGTCCCTCTAAGGAAAGGACAGAGAGACTTTTTTGCAAGCCAGTTCATGCTCATTCAGTGCCAAAACTTCCCAAAAGATTAGTGGGTGGGCGATGCACAGCTACAGTCTCAGTTAACAGTGTTGAATGTAATTGTTTACTGGATTCAGGGTCCCAGGTAACCACCATTGCCAATTCTTTTTACCAAGAACACTTACCTGACCTCTCAATTAAACCCATCAGTAATCTGTTAGAAGTCGAGGGCGCAAACGGTCAAGCAGTTCCTTATTTAGGATACATAGAGATAAGTGTCACATTTCCAAAAGAGCTCGATCAGTCTGGACTTGAGTTACCTACCCTTGCGTTAGTGGTTCCGGATATAAGCTCAAACTCTGATACACCACTACTCATTGGCACAAACACACTCGATCCTTTGTATGAGCAATTGTCTGCCAATAACTTACCTGATTCCAAGGCACTCTCTTATGGGTACCAACACGTGCTAAAAGCCTTAGCAGTCAGAAAAAAACAAAGCAAAGATGGACGAGTTGGTGTGGTGAAGCTTCGAGGGAGAACCCAAGAAGTTCTCCCTGCAAATAAAAAACTGTTACTAGAAGGGTTTATGCAACCCAGCCAAAACAAGCATGAGCCTTATGCACTCATTGAACAACCCACCAATGGTTCTCTACCAGGGGGTATAATTGTAGACTGTTGCCTCATTTCCTTACCTTCACATGGTCCATACAAAGTACCTGTTGTACTAAGAAACGAAACTAACCATGACATCACATTACCCACTAACTGTGTGATCGCTGAGTTAGTTAAAGCCGATCGTGTTATGCCATATCCAGAACCTGACAAAAGTGATCAGAAAGTACTTGCGGCGTGTAGTTTGCAGCAACAGACTTCACCTTCAAACCCTCCTCTCAGTTTTGACTTCGGTACTTCGCCCTTGTCCGAAGAATGGAAAGGGAGGATCACCAACAAACTTAACACTTACTCCGATGTGTTTTCGCACCACGATCTTGATTTTGGTCATACACAACAGATAAGACATCACATCAACTTAAAAGACGAGACCCCATTCAAACAGAAATCTCGGCCGATCCATCCACATGATTATGAAGCCGTGAGAAAACATTTGGAAGCCCTCTTGGAAGCCGGTATAATAAGAGAGTCGGAGTCTCCATTTGCCTCACCAATAGTCGTAGTTCGGAAAAAGAATGGTGAGGTACGTCTATGTATAGACTATAGAAAGCTTAATCTGCAAACCATTCGCGACGCATATGCCCTGCCTAACTTGGAGGAGTCCTTTTCTGCTCTCGCTGGATCACAGTGGTTTTCTGTGATGGACCTCAAGTCAGGTTACTATCAAATAGAGATGTGTGAAAAGGATAAACCTAAAACTGCTTTTGTTTGCCCGTTTGGGTTTTATGAATTTAACCGTATGCCACAAGGAATAACAAATGCTCCAAGCACTTTCCAACGGGTTATGGAAAAGTGTATGAAGGACATTAATCTGAAGGAAGTGTTAGTTTTCCTAGACGACTTGATCGTCTTTTCCAACTCCTTGGAAGAACACGAAACCAGACTTTCTCACGTTCTTGAACGGCTTAGAGAATACGGACTCAAGCTATCACCAGATAAGTGTCGTTTTTTCCAGACATCTGTGCGTTATCTTGGACATATAGTATCTCGAGATGGCATAAAAACCGATCCAGATAAGGTGGAAGCACTCAAAACATGGCCGAAGCCTCAGACTTTGAAGGAACTCCAATCTTTCTTAGGATTTACCGGTTATTACCGACGCTTCGTTAAAGATTACTCAAATATTGTCAAGCCACTAACATCTCTCACGGCTGGTTATCCACCCAAACGGAAAAACTTTAAAACACCACCATGTAGATCAAAGTACTTGAACCCCAAAGAACCCTTTGGGAATCGTTGGAGCCAAGACTGTGAGAAGTCCTTTCAAACTATTATTGAAAAACTTACCACTTCGCCAGTTCTTGGCTACGCTGACGCAAAACTCCCATATCTAGTACACACAGATGCTAGTACGACCGGACTCGGTGCAGCGCTATACCAAGTGCAAAACGGTGTCACACAGGTAATCGCTTATGCAAGTCGCGGTTTAAGCTCTAGTGAAACTAGGTACCCTGCGCACAAGTTGGAGTTTCTAGCCTTAAAGTGGGCCATAACAGATAAGTTTCATGACTATTTGTATGGGAACACATTCACTGTCATTACTGATAATAATCCGTTAACTTACCTCTTAACAACGGCAAAACTCGATGCAACGAGCTATCGTTGGCTAGCTGCGTTGTCCACCTATAATTTTGACATCAGATACCGTGCAGGTACACAGAACGTTGACGCGGATGGCCTGTCTAGGAGGCTGCATGATAAACCTGAAGACAACTCAAAATTCACTGAGGAATGCCAACGACTAGATGAGTTCCGATCTCATCTTTTTTCCTCTGTCAAAGAAGTCGAGCTTCAACTTCAAGCCGAAGCAGTGAAGGCAACATGCCAAAAGCACATGGTCTTGGATGAGACTGATTCTCCTTGTGGTTTAGTTCAGTCACTTGCCATGTCTGCAGCGGCCATTCCAGACCTATTCCAGTTGGAAGACAATAGTGACAGTTTCTTTGCTGTGCCCAAGTATAACCATGCTGACCTTGTCTCCTTGCAGAGGAAAGATCCAACCATTGGCCGAGTCATTCAGCTGCTTATGACTGACAATAAACCGCCAACTGATACTATTGCAGAACCCCCGGTGGTTCTTAACCTTTTGAGAGAGTGGAAACGGTTTGAGTTTCAAAATGATTTACTGTACCGGAGACGCCAATTAGGACCAGAGACATCATTGCAGTTAGTCTTGCCTGATTCATTACGTTCAACAGTCATGCAAAGCCTACATGATGATATGGGGCATCTTGGGGTTGAACGTACGACAGATCTCATTCGGTCCCGTTTTTACTGGCCAAGAATGGCTAGTGATATCGAAATCAAAGTTAAAACTTGCGAAAGATGTATCCGTCGGAAGGCCCTCCCTGACAAAGCTGCTCCAATGGTGAGTATTACCACCACCAGACCTATGGAGTTAGTTTGCATGGATTTTCTCTCCATAGAACCAGACAGTAAGAACACTAAAGATGTCTTAGTGATTACAGACCATTTTACAAAGTATGCAGTGTCCATCCCAACCAAAGATCAGAAAGCCACCACCGTCGCGAAGAACCTGTGGGAACATTTTTTAGTCCACTACGGGTTTCCTGAGCGTCTTCATAGTGATCAGGGACGGGATTTCGAATCACGTACAATCAAGGAACTTTGTTCTTTACTTGGTATCCGTAAAGTCAGAACGAGCCCTTATCACCCTCGTGGCAACCCCGTTGAACGGTACAATCGTACATTACTCAGCATGTTGGGAACTTTACAAGCCACTGAGAAACATCACTGGCGCGATTTTGTAAAACCACTTACTCACTCGTACAATTGTACAAAAAATGACGTGACGGGATACTCTCCCTATGAGCTAATGTTCGGTAGGCAGCCTCGGTTGCCTATAGATATTGCCTTTGGGTTACCGCATTTGAACAAGCCCTCTATAACTCATTCTCAGTATGTTAAAGAACTGAAGAGTCATCTGGAACAGAGTTATGACATTGTCATAAAAAACTCTCAAAAAACAGCGAGGAAGAACAAAGAACGGTTTGACAGAAACATTCGTGAGTCCACACTAGGTGTGGGAGATCGTGTTTTAGTCCGAAATCTTCGCTTAAGAGAAAAGCATAAATTAGCAGACAAATGGGAGCAAACAGTGTATATAGTTCTCAAACAGATGGAAAACTTGCCAGTATACACTGTAAAACCAGAGAACGGAGAAGGACCCAACAGAACACTCCACAGAGATCTTTTACTGCCTTGTGGTTTTCTCTCTTCATTAGAAAATGAAACAGAACGCGTTACGAAACCTAGCAGACCTCATACAAGACAGAGTTCAGCCTTAGAACCTGACCCAGATGAGCCACTTGACGAAGAGGTAGATGAGTTTTATTACTCTGATCTTCCACAAGTGCTAAACCGACCATCCTATCAAATAGCGGTCACCTTGCCAAATAGGGAACTCATAGCAGATTCAGGACCGGTAAATAATATTCAACAACAAAACACACTATCCTTACACACAGGGGATCGCAAGGAACCAACCTTAGCTGGTAATGAAAATGCTGAATTGTCCTTACTTGACAAAGGCATCAACACCGAAACATTCTTACCTGACAGAATGAGTGAAACTGCGACATTCTTACCTGAAAGAGTGAAAGAAGCAGCAACATACTTACCTGAAAAAACGAAAAAAAACGAAGTATACTTACCTGACGTAGAAACGGGGGATGAAACTAACACAAACCTACCTCAATTGGATGGTGTCCTAAAGTCGCAGCAACGTGATGTAAGTTTTGAACCCATCATACACGATCAGACACATACATCTGAAAAGACCAAAGTCTTAGAGAATAGCTCATCAGCTCTGTCGGAAACAGAGAGCTCACTTCGTCCTGTCTCAGTTGAGAATCAAACCGAAACGGATGAGCATGATACTGTGCAACCAGAGATGTATGTCAGGAGATCTGAACGAAGTAGTCAGCCTCCTCAAAGACTAACTTACTCTCAATTGGGCAATCCACTAGTGACCGTAGTTAGGTCCCTTTTCCAAGGACTTAATAAAGCTTTTATTGACTCTCTTACTCAAGAAGTTGTGTACCCCGTAGAAACAATGCACAGGGACGTGCATGATATTTAATGGGGGAGGATGTAACCCAGAAGCTAGAACCTTAATGAGGTATTAACTAATTGGCTTACTAATATGATCCATCCTCAATTTAGATAAAATATAAAATATAAATTAAGGAAATTAACAATACTAATTAATAGATATCTAATTAACTAATAGATAATTTCATAATGAATTATTGGAAGGGTGAATAACTAAAATAACGAGTTTAATATTAAACATCGGTTAAAACAAGAATCTTGAACATCACTAACAGAAACAGAAGAGGAAAGCTGTATACTATTGGTCCAGGTGGGAATCTGAAATTTCATTGGCTGAGAGAAATAAGTCCCGCCTCCGCGAAATAAAACCGTGCGACGCAGCTGAGCGAGAGGAGAGACAAACGGCTGTGCAGCACGCAGATACAGAAAGCAAAGACTGAGCGGTTAGAGAGAGAGAGAGAGAGAAAAAAAAACAACGGTCGAGGCCGTGAAGAACCCTGATTTGGGTGCCGCATAGATAGAGGGAGAGGCGGACTTGACTCCTTCTAATAAGAGCTAGGAACTTGGAACCAACGCGGTGAGTAAAGAAAAAAGAAGAGAAAAAGCTAACGATGCAACTTAAAAAAAAAAAGGAAACTTAAATAGCTTATCAAATTAATTCCATTCTTATAGATTTGTGTGGAGACGACAGAGTGAACCAATCCTCTGTAGGAGGGAACCGTTGGAGCGCGTTGGTGAGTGAATGAGATTAAATTCAGTAAATTATTAAATTCAAAAAGCTAATTACAGCAACCGAGGTGACAGCAGTGGGCTGCTAGACGTTAGATCCCAGGAGTTAACATCTCAAACTACCAGTTAACGGTGGTAGGGCATATAGGAGTTAACGGCTCAAACCGCCAGTTAACGGCGGTAGGGCATATGGGATTCCCAGGAGTTAACGGCTCAAACCGCCAGTTAATGGTGGTACGGCCTAGATGTACAAGGTCCTCAGGGGCGTTATAGCTAACACCATAGAATTAGCAATGCGTCCCTTAACCAAACATTTAATAATAAAAAAAATAGATAAATAAAAATAAATAAAAGCTAACTGATTAGGGAGGAATTATTTTACAAAGGTGGACCAAAGGACCAGAATTTATATTTTGTTGAATTTTGTTATAGAACATTTTATTTATTTATTTATTTATTTATTTATTTATTTATTTATTTATTGTGTTACAGATATACAAGGTGTCACAATGCTGTATAGAAACACAACTAAATGTATCCTTGTTGTCATGAATGTATTTCTTGTTGAATAGTGTAGAGTAATAGAATCTAACTGAGCCTATTGAGCTGAACAATTGTTGTCATATGTAATTATATTTCCAGAGCTACTGAGAATTATTTTAATAGACAATCAAATTGATGTTATGTTAGTTGAACTGTGAACCCAAACATGATTGGCTATGCCAATAGAGTGAAGCATTTGTTTAAGTCTGTAAGACTTTATGCTGTGATGTGACGAGAAGGGTCGATGCCAACTCGCTAACAGTCCTGTTGTTTACAGGCTGGGTTTTTTTTTTCCTTGGGTTTGATCCCGACTCCTATGATCACTCACTTGGAACGAGAACTGGATTTCTTCCTGACGAGGGAGATGGCGAGCCTTAACCACTGAACGAACCAGGACATCTCAAGTAACTGAAGAGCAGACTGCTCTCTTCTGTGAACAATCTCAACGGTGTGGTAGGAAAAAATCGCACCACCGGACTGACTTTCACCCCAAGCGTGGGGATTTGACTTGACGCCGGCTGACTTGTGACTCATATGATCAAATCTCATACCGACCATTTTACTATTGTCGATTGTTTTCATCTGTTTTTATGTGTTATCTTTATGTGTTATATCTCCCATTATTATTAAAATTTAGTATATAAACCGTTTCATGCTATACCCGTGACTCCAGTCATTCTTAAACAACCTCCAATTCTCCCCGAACCTAATTATTGGCCCATTTGTTTATTTTTTCTTTTAATTATCTTATTGTATCCTGTAATCCGGTTACAGCTCCAAAACACAAAGAGCTACTGAGCAAGAACCCACCAGGGGGGCTCTTAGGACAGCCATCAGCCCATAGAAAAGACTCACATGTAGAGAAAATATTGCAAAGGAGGAGGATTACACACTTACACAGGTATTTGTGTTTTTATCACCACGAGGACCTTAAATGAAATTACTTTATTAGCCTCGAACTTTAATCTGAATCTAGTCCTAAACTTACACTCAACCTTAAGCTCCAAGTCATGTCAGATATTTACAACATGAAGGGTAAAAATTTCACGTGTGTGTTCACATGTTTCTGTTCTCTAAATCTCGCTAGAACAGATAGACAAGTGTAAAAAAGGAAACATTATGCATTAGAACAAGGGATGGACAATATATCGGCATCAATATCGGTATCTGTTCGATAAATAAAACCGGGCCGATATTAACAATCGGTATTTTTTCATTCTTGTCTCAATTTTTTTTGTCTGTTTCAGAGGGTGTGTGTGTGTGTGTGGGTGGGTGGGGGGGGGGGGGGGTGGGGGGGAGCGTAAATGTGTGTGGGTGTGTGTACATAATAACGTAAACCCAGCTTTGATCATTTTCATTTTATAAAAATCTGCTGATTTTAAAAGCATTAATGTCAGTAAATTGGTATTGGCAAATATCGGTTATCGGCCTCAACAGTGATCTTAATATCGGTATTGGCCCAAAATTGTCATGTTGGTGCATCACTAGTTAGAACCAATAAATCTATATCTATGACATTGACTGCCACAGAAAAAGTAAAACATACCATGTATAACTATATATTTAAAGACATCTGATACCATAAATCCTTCGTTGTCACTCTTAAATAATAGGTTTAATGGGGTTATAGAGTGTCCTCTTAATTGGTTAAATTAACAAAAAAAAACTGTACAGATTCAAAATGAAAAAAATCATGAAAATAAATGTGGAGTTCCTCAAGGTTGAGTGTTCGGTCCTATAAATACATAATGGCTTGTGTTAAAACACCTTTTTGTTTTGTTTGGTGACAATTTAGAATGATTAAGTGTGATGTGTAAAAACTGAAGAAGTGCTTCGATGTTGATACATTGTGGCCTGAAATAAAAATAAATTTATGGATTTATGGTTTTGGTAACAGGGAAAAGGGGGATTCGTTCGCAAGGGAAGCTAAGCTGAAAGGATTCATAAAGTAACATTTTAGAGGACAAACAATATCAGATGTGTATGTCAATCATAGGAGAAAAGTTATGGACTTATTTTGGTCAGTTTTACCTTGTGAGTACCTTGAGAACTTTTGTTTGGTGTGCCTTTTTGATTAGTTTGGTCAAAAACAAACACTGTTTTTAAATGTATTTTTTTATAATGTCAACTTCTGTTTATAAAACCTCATTCGGAGGACGTTACGAAACTTAGTAAAGAAGATGAGTTGCAACAGTTTATAAACTTTTGGAATAACACTAAAATGTATTTGCAAGTCCTTTTATATTTGGCTTTAAGCTGCGATGAAATGGGGATTTCTTTTTTGAGAATGTTTTAAAATATTGGATGTGATCCTTCATTTTCACCCATGAATTCCTTGTACTTTTGTTGAGTTTGTCGTTAAACAATTTATTTTAGTACAATTAAAGAATGTCTGATGATTCAGCATAAAGCAAAAATCATTTTCCATCTCTTGGTTTGTGAGCACTGTTAAACATAGACACACAAAAAATAAAGACAGTGTTTGATCATCTGCAGTTGTTAACATCCAAACCCAGACAAATTGTCAGATCTTGTGGGTACGCGTACACATGGAGGCAGGCCGAACAACCCTCCCACTGTGTTTCCTTTGTGGAAACCATTGTAACAGTTTTGTCTGAGCCATATGGGCTGGTTAGGGGATGTGGACCCCCAGCAGCTGAGGCTTTGTCCTGGTGTCACAGAGGTCGCTGGGATTGTGTTCCCAGCTAATTCCTCTTTTCAGGGACGACAGATCAGAGTCTATAATGATCTGGGCAGCCTAGGACAGGGATTACTGCTGCTGCTAGACATCAACAGGCTTGTGTGTGTGTGTGTGTGTGTGTGTGTGTGTGTGTGTGTGTGTGTGTGTGTGTGTGTGTGCGTGTGCGTGCGCGTGCGCGTGCGTGTGCGTGTGCGTGTGCGTGTGTGTGTGTGTGTGTGTGTGTGTGTGTGTGTGTAAGAAAGAAAGGAAGCAAGAGAGAGATGACATCTTCAGATGAAACACTATTGCTACTCCCTCATTGGGAATCAATTGATTCCCCTCTCGCACCAAACCCACCCACCACTCCGTTATAGATACACACACACACACACACACACACACACACACACACACACACACACACACACACACACTGAGTTTTCCACCTCATTTCCTCCAATCCAGCTTAGGCAAACATTATTAGCAGAGAAAGTAAAAGCGGTGGAGGGAAAGTAATAGCTTCTTGTGTCTTCGCTGACCTCCTCAATTGTAACGTGGTTTATAAATCACAGAGCACTGTCTGTGTTTTTTTAAACGTTTTACAACTTCACAGTTGGAGCTTCAATGAATTATTGAAGTGCACATTTAGGTTGCATTATAAAACAATAATTCAACATCCTTGAAAGTCTTATTTTGCACAGATGAAGTCCAAATAAATCACCAGTAAATATTAAATTACATTAATGTTTTTTAAATCCCCCTGAAACTTTGCAGCTTCATTATATTTTTTTAATAGGATAAAATATTCTTCCAAGTGTTTTTTCCATCTTTAGACACTGGGAATATATCTTGAACCTTATTTTATTTTATAAAAATGTTTAGAGAGTCTCTTCTCAGGTAGGAGTAATCGATTTGGTGGATATAAAATGAACAAACATTCTTACCTGTGACAGAAAACATCTTGGATGTCTTCAGTTTGAAGAATCACTGATAAGTTTTGTGATTACAGCTCACGCAAAAGCTTTTTTAAAACATTTTCTTTGCTATTAATTTAACATTTTATGATTTTAGTGGCAAACTGAGTCATTTCAGTCAGAAGTGCTGCAATTCTTGGCACTGCATCTAATTTGGATAACCACAAAGTCCTTTATTAATAACCATGTGCTCTAAACTTATGATAGTTTATGAGTGTATAAAAATATTTGCATGAACTCAAACTAACTGTTAGCTTAGAACTGATCTGTTTTTCCAAACTAAATCAAGATGCTAATTTCTTGTAGGCTACTTCTGGTCTTCAAGTGCCCAGATGGAGTAGTAGCATTAGTACCTTCATCTTAAACCTGCATCACTGACTGCTGCCCTCTGGTGGAGGAGCTACATGCGTGGTATTGCATACATTTTACTGGACAAATACAAAAGATAGAGAAATATGAACAAACAGCTGATTGTTTCTGATTAGCAGAAAATAGTTGTGGTAGATCTGGAGCAATAGCTATGTTAGACATGTTGCTCCTATGACAAGTGGTTAAAGTCCCACTAGTTAGAGAGCATTGGTGTGTGAAATTTGTTCTCCGCATTTGACCCATCCTCTGGGGGAGCGGTCCGCCCAATCCGACCCCTTCAAGCTGAGTGTTAAGCAGGGAGGCATGGGCATCTCCCAGTCCCAGTGTGGATGCTGTTCTTTGAATTATTGTACAGTTTTGTTCTTGGGTGTCCCCCCATTTTACCAGGAGCTGTCTCTGGTGAATAAATCTGAAGGATTAAACTCCCCAACTCACCTTAAATGTTTAGGATCACCAGGTAAAAGCTCTACAACAGAGATTCCATAGAGTGACACAAAATAAAGAAGGCATGAGAATGAGAGTCAGTCCTATCCAGCACAAACAGCATGTTACTGAGATCACAAGCAGCAAATCCAGCTGAGATGAAAGGCCTTTTGCAGCAAGATCCTTTCAGTTGAGGGAAAAGTGGCGCTGCTGCTGCTGCTGCTGGGCTGGGTGAACAATGCAAATTCAGAAAAATAGCAATCTGACCAATAAAACATGCTATCAGGCTACATCCTTTAAGAGCTTAGAGACTTTTCCCTCCACCGACTTTCATTTCCTGGTTCTCATTTGTTTTCATGGGATTCTGTCATGGCGTATTCTCATTCTCGTTCTTCTCCCACTACTTTCATTGAAATTCATTCTCTCAAGGACCTGCTTCCACGCAAGGCCAGAAGATAATGAAGTGACCTATTTATCCTGCAGTTTTATTTATCCCCTTTCCCTACTTCCCTCCTCCTGTTCCCCTTTTGGCTGTGGACTGATCACGGTCACAGTAAGATGACAGCTGTATCCAGTGGATTAGCATTGCAAATGAAGCAATGGAAGAAGAGAGAGCAGATTGGCGTGCTGACCAGGTGCTACCCAAACATCGTAGGACAAGAAGCAGCTGACAGAGCAGGGTCCACTCCACACTACATACACTACTAATACCGCAAATCCCAGAATACACTGGGGCAACTGGTGATCTGTGAAGTCTATTGAGGCTTGCAAGTCCAGATCCTGCTTCTTCCTTGTAAAAATAAGAGCTAAGAAAAGTTAAATTCCTCCATTAATGCAGGGTATCCAAATTCAGCATCAGGGGGCAGGTTCAGGGTCAGAACTAGACTTGACTGGGAAAAAAATGACAAAATGATAAATTAGTAGTTAAAGGCCCACAAAACAATATCCATCTGATGCTCTTATCTCACTATTTCATCAGTAGAATTCTCAGTGAGCTCGCCTGTAGATGTTCTTTTCATTTCAGCATGTCTTTGGTAAACAGTGGATCAATGCAGGATTATTCAGACCAGTTTAGATTTAAAAGGACACGTTTGTTGGTGTGCACCAAGCCCGACAGACTGAGGGAAACGCTGCATTTCTGCTGTAATTAGGGCCGTTCTTTAGTAGCAGCATTGATTATCATCAGGTTTATCATTCATAAAGCCATGTATGGCCAAGATGTGTGGAAAGGATCTTTTTCATTTAATACAAGAAACCAATGCAGGAGCCTCATTGTTCCATACCTCTGCAAAGACGTTTTGTCATGGTAACCAAGGAGCACTTTAGTTTTGTGTTTTCTCAAAGATGCAAATAGACAAGAACATGTGACCAGATGTGCAAAAATCATGATTATGGCAAAAAGGTTTTTGTAGTCTTGGTTTGATGAGTTGTGATTTTAAGAAAAAACATTGATTCGAGGCAATCAATTGCCTCAAATTTTTTGAGTTCTGAAACAGAAATTTGAAGTTTTCATAAACTAAATTTCTTAATAAATTTTACTCATACATTTTAAGTTTAATTAAATTGAAATTGCTCATCAAGGCAACTCAAAGTATTTTAGTTTCCAGAGCAATGCTAGGCACAATATAAGTTGAAATATTACCGTTGGCACTGTTGAGATGTTTTATTAAACATAAGTTAATTTCGTGACTCATTCTTTCAACCTGTAAGTAAGATGCTTTGATGAAACCTCGCCTGCACTGTTTGAATTCCACAATAGTACACAGCAGCAGACCTGGGGCCTCATTCATCAAACGTTCGTGGGAATATTCCTATCTTCCTATGAAGGAAATTCAGAATGTTCCTACAAACGGTCAAAATCCTGATTTATGAAACATGCCGTGGGCTCTTGTACGCATGTTTCTCCGCAATCATCTGGTGATTAATCCCACCTGTGCGTATGCAGGTGCGCGGGTTCATTCTCAGTCATTTGCATACAGAAACGCCCTCATTTAACCATCTTTGGTCACACTACATTCTCACACCTGAAGCAATGGAAAATGACGATGGGTGGCCAAGCGTTTGTTTACGACGCGACGACGTGCTGAGCCACAGTGTTGGTTTCTGACTCCCGCGGTAAAACTCAACTTTTGACCAACATTTAACCTCTAACCTCTAACCTCTATCCTCTTGCTATTTCACCTTCCCCTCACCCCCATCCTAACCTTAGCCCAGTTTCTCATTCTAAACCTTCCGTTAACCACGTTGGAGAGGGACGCTACAACTAGAAACAAAGCTTTGCATGATCAAGAGGGTTAAGGTTAGGATGGGGGTGAGGGGAAGGTTAAATAGCAAGAGGGTAAAAGTCACAATTTGGTGAAATCTTTGTTTTACTGCAGCAGTCGGAAAATGAGACTCGCCTGTGGACCTGTGGGCGACGTTCAGGGGCTCCCAACGCATCGGAAACAAACGCTTGGTCGCCTATCTTCATTTTTCTATGCTTCAGGTGTGAGAATGTGTTGGTCAGTGCGCTCACGGAAACGCGTTTACTCTAGACAGCATGCTTTGACCAATTCTTCAAAAGCAAGTCACCCCCTACCAGAGTCTTACTCCACTGCCACTTCATGTTTGAAAAATGTTACAAATACTGTTGCCTAGCAGATCAAGAGGGTTGAGCTCTAACAAATGCACACACACAGGCTCACAACAACATTGTGACATTCTAATGTACCAGCCAACATCATAGGGTACCTCTTAGCCAATAGCGATGGCAGATTTAAATTCAAACTCTGTGCAGAGTTTTTACCTGGTGAGGGTGCAACACTGACAGTTTTAGGCAGAATATTTCAGTTTTAACTAAGATGCACTAAAGTGCCAAATTATTGACTACACGTGTCTACAGCACGATTAGACACTCGTTTATACTTGGTTTTTAATATAATAAGAAGAAACAATCTTTTATCTAGCGGATCTCACGCAAAATCATGAGGCGTTTCATAAGGACTAAAATATAATATAATAAAAGTAAATTAAAAATAATATTAATTATATTTAAATGATTAAGAACATCATAAAACTGGGAAGAATAACAATTGTGATTGCAACAAAACACAAAACCCATTCTACAATGTCAGATTTCCGTTGTTTGTTTTAGCACCGATTATGTGGCATGACTGTTTTTCCACCAAAATGTTTATTTACTGAGTGAAATAATTTGTGGATGAGGAACATGTGTGGATGACTGAGACCTTCAGTGTTGCTGTTTCCCTGTTCTACCACTAGATGCTGATCCTATGCATGGTCTGATGTTTTCTTATGTTTAGAAACGTTTCCATGCACACGTACAAAATGATGAATAATGCTTAAATTAGATCCTACGGTACGGCTGATAAATGAGACCACTGGCAATCACATATTCACTCCATCATATCCCACTCAACAATTGCTGGCGAACACTTACTCAGGAAGACTGGACAGGGGCCCTTATCCTCATGCAGACAACAAGAGGAAATCACTTCTTCACAACTGTGGAGATTAAATTCTGTGCTGGCTACACGGAGAGACTGGGTGTTAGTGTTTACAGGGAAGGAGGGATCTGGACTGGAGGCTAAGAAGAAGTGAGGTAATGATGTAACAATCCATCCAGACTTTTGCAATAACTTAGCTGAGTTCAGCAGAGTTGATCTGGCAGGAAAATGCATGTGTGAACCCTTTGGAGGTGTTTTAAATGAGAAATTAACAATACAACATAGTCAAATGCTCCAAAAGGTGGATTTTGCGTCATAAACGCCCTTTAATTATGAGAATTTAGTTATTATATGATTTAAAAGAAATACTTACTACCTGAAATCAATGGATCTACCAAATTTTCATTATATTAGTTGTTACTACTTAGAAAAACAAAGCTTGTTCAGGATTCAAGTTTTACATGAAGGGGGTGAAGCTTAAACCTTTTTACTGTAAAAAAAAAAAAAAGAGGAGCACTTTTGTTTGATCCACTTTCCAGATTTGGTTCAGATCTCCAGCAACAACAATGAATGCAGGCCTCTCAGACCCTGACATGAACTTTAAAATAACTTTAAAAAGCTCTTCCCCAAAACTTCTTTAGCCAATCTTTTTTTTTTAATACACGCCAAATTTTAGGATTATTTTCATGACACACAAATGGCTACATTTGAGTAGATTTTGTTGAAAGGAATCTAGCAAATGTTTAAATTAACTGACTTAAATTCAGCTACATTCAGATTATGTTTTCAATCATGAGCAGTGCCATAAGTTTAACACGGTATTTTTATTTTACTTTACTCCATACGGAGCAAACGAGTTATTTCTTTTTTCCAAACATATTTCTAAAATAGTTGATCATATTTCATTAACTTCTGTGATGGATTAGCAGGACTGCCCCGCCTGCTTGTCCAAAGACTGCTGGAGATAGGCACCAGTCCCCCGTGACCCGGTATGGATAAGTGGGGAAAGACCATGGATGGATGGATATTTCATTGACTTATTTCTACTAATCTTCAGTCATTTGGTCCATCTACTTCATTAATTATTTGTACAACACTCATTATAATACTATCTTTTTTTCTTATCAGAGCAGAAAAACAATTTATAAAAAATGTAAATGAAAGAAAACCTGTAATTAATTAGATTATTGTATGATTTTTGACAAATATTTTGTTAAGGACCCATCTACTTTATAATTCAGTTAAATTAGTAAATCTGATCAAATTTCTAAATTATCACAACTCAAATTAATAAAAAAAATAAGACATTGTTGAATATAACAAGCCATTTCTCAAAGATGTGTGATGTGGGATCACATCTGTTTAACTTTTATGCAGCTCCTGTTTTGCTGTTAATTTAATACATTTTGTTTTTTCCAAGAAAAAAAACAGCTTTTTGCGTCAGACGTACTATCACGTTTCTATTTCACCAACATCACCGAGTCTAATCTGACAGATTAGTGGTGAGATATATTTCTGTCTGAGTCTTCATCAAACCAAAACATCTCACAAAGGAAGGACGACTGTCTCCATCCTTTACAATCACTAAGTGGCCGTCCTCCTGCTGCCCGTCCTCACACAGAGCCACAATTAAATTCTTCACCCGCTTATTCTTCTCCTCTGTCTCTTGAGAAGACACCTCACTTGAGAAACCACTGAGGCTTCATTTTAAAGGTTCCTGTGTGACAGGGTGACGGGGACACCACTCGCTGCCTTTTCTCTTATTTGGAGACAAAATTGAAAAGGGGGGTTCTCAGCTCCAGCTCCCTCCCCGGAATCCCTTTCTGCTCCCAGCCGCGGTCGGGGTGGACTCCCCCGGTCGGTTCTCAGACCTCCCCTGTCTGTGTGATACCGGCCGCATTGTGGGAGTCTGACAAAGAACAGGAAGCCTGGGGGTCGATGGGGCAGGCCTGAAGGTCAGCTCAATCAGTCTCCGTGTGATGGATGTGGCACAGAGGCCAGGTCACCTGAAAGTGCTCCAGATAGGGTGGCAACCTGCACGCTGCCCTGTGCGCATTACTGACCCGCTTTTAGTTTAGATAATTCAGCTCTGATGCTTTTTTTGTACCAAATGAGATATTCTGTTCCATAAGGAATCCCCTTCTGCAAAATCCAGCACCCAAAACTTCTATGATGAAAAGAAACTGCTGTGGCTTTAACAAACGTAACAACAAAGTAAACAAGTTAGATTTATTTGTGTTTCAATGCTTTTTACAGCAAAAAGTTTATATTTGGTGAGTCGTGTGTAGAGAAATGACAGCTAATGGATGGCGAGTGTGGTCCCTCTGTGGTCGTCATGGAGACCTCTGGGTGTGGGAAGCAGTCCAAACATGACAGAGCTGACTTTACTGACTCAAGGTGACTGGGCTGGGGACACAACAGGGCGACAATGGCCCCTCCATTAGCACTAATAGGGGACACATGTAACAAGATTAGGGTGAGGACACCTGGGGGTGGGTGGGGGGTGGGTGGGGGGGGACCACATGGGGAGACTGTCCACCCAGCCATCCCACCCACTCCGTCACACATGGAGCACAAAGCTAAACGATGGAGCAGCAAATATCTGCAAACTGAAATGAAGCATTATATTTTTTCCAGGTTTTGTTACGTTTTTTATGTAAATTTTAGCTTGACACAGTCTGATATAGAAACTATAACCAGAGAAATGATTGGTTATTATAAATGTTTTCATTACAAAGGGAAACAATGGTGGTTCTGAGACACGTTGGAGCTAAGTGCATCTGATTCCCAAACCTTTGGGTGGTCGAATCTTTTAAAAACAGCATTAAAATGAATTAAAACCAGAGAAGTTTAACTCCTTTAAAGCAGCTCTTAAAGAAACACGACTTTTTCTTATTCTGCCCTCCTTTAAGCAACGTAAATAAAACAGAAATAAATCTGGAATGGAGGTTAATGAACATCAACTGATGGTTTTTTTTCCAGTCCGCCCCTCCATCCATCCATCTTGGCTCATCCCCACTTTTCTGTCTCCCCTTCCACAAATTCCTGCACCCTGCCCAAGACGCCCAGTCAATTAATAAGACATTGTCTCCTCCCCTTGGAGCCGGAGCACAAGAGGCCACCCAGGAGCAGGAGAGCTGTCCCTCTAAAGCTGCTTCTCTGGTGGCCCCCAGGAATTCCTCTAGTGGCTTTGGGAACAGGCAGGACAGGGTGAGGTTTGGATGGGGGGGGGGGCATGGGGAGAATAGAAACAGTCCAATCATGCTCATGCACTGGGGCAAACCAGTCAAAAATTGGAGGGCAACAAAAGGAAATGCTCTTCTTTCCCGAGGACTGAAGGTACTTCACCTCTTTACAGGCCAGCCAAACCCTCCCAGAGCAACACACACACACACACACACACACACACACACACACACACACACACACACACATTTTAGTTTTTGATAAATGTAATGGATTTTAGGCTTAAATTCATGTTCTATTGGCTCAAATCTATTTCAGATTAACTGAAACTCAAATGTTCGAGTCCTGACTGGATATCTGAGTCCAGTCAGGACTCTGTCAGTAGTACCACAAGAGGTATTTTTAAAAGTCTTGTAGGTTTTTGATAATTCACCCGTCATGTTTTTGCTTTTAGCAAAACTGTTATCATTGTTCTTGTTGCAATTCGTTACTTGAAGATACACTTCAAAGAAATTAGAAAAATGTAAATTAAAAATAATTAATAAATGAACAATTTACCTGAAAAATATTGAAACCTAAAGTCACTGTATTCTTTTTCACACTAAAAAATGCATTTCTCTCCTCAGACAGCATCACGGTACTTTTAGAGGAAACCCCTTCCGTGTTTACGTAAAATGTAACAGGAATTTATTTTCTGAGTATTCTGGTGGCACTTTCTTCTCAGTAGAAGACAGGAGAGCAGAATTAATCAGGCATAATGTTGAAAAACAAGGCCAGGCGTGTCAGGAACAGTCAGCTTTATTTTCTCCTTCAATGATGAGAGTCAGCTTTTGTAGCATCTTTACGCTATATCTGAAGAAATGTGTCAGACGCTTATTTTTATTAAACTTTTTTATTTTATATACATTAAAAATTAGACTTTTGAATATTACAGTAGAGCAACATGGGCAAAAAAAACATTGATAATGCAAAGCAGTTATCATGGCTACAACTGCAGTGTTTTCACAGATACTGAGCTAAGATTTGGTGTCATAGTCGCTAAGAATCATCATTTCTCAATGTAGGATGGCGTTATTTTAAAGAGCAAGTCACCCAACTTTTTTTGGCTGAAACGATTGTCTAACCGTGCTGTAAACACGTGAAGCAATGATTTGGCCCTTCAGTGCATTTTAGTTAAAATTTTAATATTCGACCTAAAACTGACAGTGTTGCACCTTCTACAGGTAAAAACTCTGCACTGAATTCGAATTTAAATCTGCCATTGCGATTGGCCAAGAGGAACACTATGATATTAGCTGGTACATTAGGATGTCACAATGGCCGTTTCTCAATACTGAAGGAGGCTAGTATGTTCTTGGCAAAGACACCAGAAAGTCTGTTCTACTGAGTACGGGAGGACGAGGACGGCATTTGGAACAGAACCGTACTCCGTGGTGTCCTGGCAACAAGCGCTGCTTGATGCAGTGGGCGGAGCAAGAACACATTTGGGAACTTTGAGCGAACTTGCTATGATGCATACTTAAGACTGGAACAGTCCTTGGGCCATCATTGATGACGTTTCACAAGGACATGAGTACACAAGTTCGGACAAGTGTGCATATTAAAAAACGGCCAATGTCGTTGTGAGCCTGTGTGTGTTTGTTAGGGGCTCCACCCTCTCAGTCTGGTAGGTAACAGCATTTGTTGCATTTTTCAAACAGGAAGCGGGAGTGGAGTAAAGCCCGGACCACACTGTGATAACTCCAGAAAGGTGTCACACTGTATGGCGCAAGATTTTGCGCAACGCGTCTCTCCAGCAGGACATGCTGCGTCATGAGCGCAGCTCCCGAAGCACACGCCACTAAACAGACTGCTAGCCAAAACAACGCT
This sequence comes from Nothobranchius furzeri, assembly GCF_043380555.1. NCBI lineage: Eukaryota > Metazoa > Chordata > Actinopteri > Cyprinodontiformes > Nothobranchiidae > Nothobranchius > Nothobranchius furzeri. The sequence goes on along the minus strand of NC_091758.1, from coordinate 21,046,188 downwards.
GAAAAGATGAAAACACTTTTTTCCAGTAGCAGATCATGACCCAGCTCATCTTCCTCAAAGAGGAAGCTTCGTTTTTAAAACCCTCACTTTGGCGTCAGACTCCGGCTACGGGTCTCCTTTTCCCGTCTTCCAGCTAAACAGCGGAGCTGTCAGCTGGTCATTCATCCTTCTCCTCCTTTATACACAAGAACCCACTAAACTACAGAGAAGTAACAATCTGTCACAGATCGCTGCAATATAACTTTTGCCGTGAATTCTTTCTCACTGCTCCGCTCCATGTGACAGCTCACACCCGCTGTCGCGAAGCTTCCTCTGCAGCAAAACGCTACTGAACCATCCTTATAGGTTGAATATGTGAAATTTCCACCAACAGCAAAGGGATCTTAGTTTTTGTGTTCATGAACTCATCTCATCTCAGCTCTCACAGAGTCACGGTTTTCACAATTTATCTGATGGTCTAAAAAGGTAGTTTAATTACTTTGAGTATAACTCTGGTTTAACTTGGGTTATTAACAGAAATAAAAACTGGTGGGTAGTTTATGATCCGCGTTTTAAACATAAAGTGAAACCGAAGCTCAGAGAGGCGGAGTCTTGCTGCTGCGGTGTCCCAAAGGTCTGTTTTCATTGGTCGTATGCGGACTATCAGAGGCTGATTTGTGTTGTGACACGGCCCAAAAAGTTGTCGCAGAGCTGGTCACGCTGTAGGTTCACAGCATGGTGCACCTGTATGCAAATCACCCTGACGTTGGCCGTTTTTTGTCACGATTCTGCTCAGGGCGAGGGATTTGGCAAAGAAGGCCAAAAATCGCACAGTGTGATCCGGGCTTTAGACTCTGGTAGGGGGTGAGTTGCTCTTTATGTTTTTGGTGTGAGGGCAGTAGATGGCATTAAGGGATCTATAAATGTATACATTTTTACTGTTTGCGTATTGTTTTGGTTTTATATTGGTTGAATGCCTGTACTGTATTAGTATCTTTCTGGTACCAACGCATTCAAGTAAAAATAATGTAGCAGCTCTTTCTGCACCTAAGTGCAACTGCCTGGGGAATCATTCGGTACGTTTGACAGCAGGTAGAGTTTTTATTTGTGAACATCTTAAGAATATTGTGTCCTTGCAACAATATCTGAGTATAGTTTTTCTTCATCGTATTTTTTGCCCACTTGTTGCCTTGGGAAGGGAAGAAATCTAAGCTATCGTCAGTGATCAGTTGTTTCTATCCTAAAGGTGGTGTTCTGTATCTATGCGACAATGGCTCCAATCCTCAGAGCGGACGAGCTTCCTGAATGGTTTGATGAATTTAAAAACGATGTGAATCTTTTCTTCTGACCTTCACCAAATCTCCACCCAAGTAAATGCCTGAATTTTCAACACGCGTCAGGCAGCTCTGTCCATGCGATCACATAACAGCTGTCGTGTATACACGTGCACAGCACCTCTCAAGATAAAAACCACAATGTGCTCCCATTTAATGAAAATAAATAAAAACACAAGATACAATCATGCATGAGCAGATTTAAAAAGAAATGTTTGTAGCTGTAAAGGAATCTACTGAGTCATTGTTCTCAGCTCCAGAGGAAGAGCCTTCCACAGTCGAGGGACTGTAGCAGAAAAGGCTCCATCACCTTTAGTTTTTACAAGCAGGACAGAGGACCTTATGGCCCTGATGGGGGTGTAAAGAAGCCCTCTGATGGTAACAGCAGGTTGTCCATGCAGGGCTCCCCAAGTCAGAAGCAGGATGTTGATGAGGACACGATAATGTATCAGAGGCCCCAGAAGCTGCATGTGGACTGACATGAGATCAGGAGGACTTAGGCAGGAGCGTATTGTGCAGTCTGCAAATGGTTTGTCCAGCTGAGATGAGGCAATACTGTACATTCTCTGATGTTTATTAAAAAAAAATTCTTTGGCAGTTTTAAAGGAGACATATTATGACTTTTAGTCCTAATCATTGTTCTCACCATTACCCTCCCAAACATGCTCATGAAGGTTAGCAATCTTGGTGTTTTAATTGATGCAGGCCTGAACTTCACTGGTTACATTACAGCTATAACTGTCATGATCCGCCCCGGCCTCCCTGACTATGTCTCTCCTGCCTTGATTAACCTTATTGTTCTCACCTGTCCCTCATTACTCTGCCCATGTGTTCCTGATTTCCCTGTGTATTTATACCTCCCTCCTTGTTGCTGTCTTCGTCGGATCATTGTTGTTTGTTCATGCGTGTTTTGTCCCGTCTCTCCCGTTCTACAATTAAACCATTTTTATTTCATCCGTGCCTGCTCTTCTGCCTCCTGGAACCCTCCACCACACTTGGTCCACCATCTTCACATCCCCACATCATGACAATAACTAGATCAGCGTTTTATCATCTTCATCAAATAGCAAGACTCAGGGGTCTCTTGTCCAGACAGGACCTCGAGAAACTCAGTCCTATCTCCAACTGGCTGGACTGTTGCAATGGTCTTTTGGCTGGTCTTCCCAAAACAGCTGCGAAGCAACTGCAGCTTATTCAGAATGCTGCTGCTAGAGTCCTAACAAGGACCAAGAGAACTGAGCACATCACTCCTGTTCTTAAATCTCTACACTGGCTAAACTACAGAATCAATTTCAAAGTGCTTCTACTAGTTTATAAATCACTCAGTGGCATGGGGCCAAAATACATGTCAGATCTCCTTCCTGCATATACGCCCAGCAGAGCTCTGAGACCGAAACAGTCAGCTGGTAGCACCTCAGGTCAGAACCAAACAGGGTGAAGCTGCTTTTAGCTTACCTATGACATCAAATGTGCCCCAACCCTAGTAACTTTTAAATCAAAATGGAAAACTTTCATGCATTCATCAGCCGTTGAATGACTGTTTATCGTGCTGCACCTTCTGCACTGTAGCTGCTCAGTCTTTAATTTAGCCTTTTTATTTAATTTTGTACAACTAATTTCATTTGTGTGTTTTAAAATTTGATTTTATAATCTGCTGGTTTATGTTGTCACATAAATTTTTTTCTTGCTTATCTTGCACCTAAAAAGCTAATTGAATTGCTTCTCTGTGTGAAATGGGCTATATAAATAAAACTGCCTTGCCTAATCCCTCTCACATGAAGCCATTTCAGCAGTTTTATCCTTGACATTTTCAGTACCTTCCAGAATGAGTCAGTTTCAGGGCTATTTCAATTTAAGGGAACTAGATTAGCCAGGTTTCTGACTGGCACCAGGAAACCAACACATTCTCACACCCTAAGCGTCGGAAACAAGCGCTTGGTCAGCCACCCTCCACGTCAGACCCCAGACGCCAAAAGTGCCCTTTTTCGTTACTTATGTGCGAAAACGGTTTTTTTCCCTTTTGTAACTGCAGATCCCAGTGCAGCGTAAAACTGACGTGATTAGATATCCGCTGATGTGGCACTGAACCAGCTCGTTTAACCCCACCTAAACCTTAACGTTTCACTGTTTATAACCTTCCCCTCACCCTCATCCTAACCTTAACCCTCTTGCTACCTAAAACGTTACTCTCACTGTGATCAAGCGTTTGTTTCCCCTGCATTCTGACTCTGACAGTCAGAGTCTGACTGTCAATTTTCGTATTTGCCGCCCAAGGGGAACGTTAGAACATACCATCTGGCGAGGGGGAGGTTACACATACCCTCTACGTTTAATCTCCACCGTGGCAGTTGAAACCTCCCCCTTGCGTTGGCTCGGTCCAAACTCGACCAATGACGAGGCGGCTCCTGCCGTTCACTTCATAGAGCTGGCTTTTAGAGCGATCGACACATCACTAACGTGTTCGCTAGCAAGATGGTTAAGGTTAGGATAGGGGTGAGGGGAAGGTTAAATAAGAGGATAAGGTTAAGGTGAGGTACAATGAGCTTGTTTGGTGCCCTGGCTGCGGACATCCCATCACGTCAGTGTAACGCTGCATTGGGATCTGCAGTCAAATAAGGGAAAACCCCTTTTCGCACATAAGTAACGAAAAAGGGCACTTTTGGCGTCAGGGGTCTGACGTGGAGGGTGGCTGACCAAGCGTTTGTTTTTGACGCGCTGGGAGTGAGAATGTGTTGAGGAAACGGGACCACATCAGTCCGGTTCTGGCCTCCCTGCACTGGCTTCCGGTCTGTTATCATTCACACTTTAAACTCCTCGTCTTGGTTTACAATTTCTTCCAGGGTGGTGCTCCCCCCTATCTAGCCACACTCCTGAACAGACATTCCCCATCACGCACTCTGTGCTCCTCTGACCAACGCCTGCTCGCTGTCCCTCATTCTAGGTTCGTACTCATGGGGACCGGCCTTTCTCAGTCCTAGCTCCGTCACTCTGGAACCAGCTGCCACCCTCAGTCAGGCTGTCCCCATCTCTGCCTGCCAGTCTTTAAGAGTCGCCTAAAAACCCACCTTCTCCGCTTGGCGTTCCCTGAACGTGTTTGAGTTTGGCCCTCTTTTATGTTGATTTTATTTCCCTGCTTTCATTTGGTCTCTTTATCCCTTGTTTAGCCCATTTGTTTTCTACTTTAATGTTTTACCTTATTTTTTTTAATTGCTTTTATCATCGATTTATTCATCGTGTTTCACATTTCTCATGTACCGTGTTCAGCACCTTGGGCTTCACGACATGGTCGCGGAAGGCGCTTTATAAATAAAGCTTTGATTGATTGATTGATTGATTGATTGATTGATTGATTGATTGGTTGATTGAAGCTCACCCTTCCACCACTCAAGCTCCAATAACTGGGAGGGGCTTAGAGTAAAGCTGCAGCTCCTGCAGCAGAAGCTCTTTCCTCCAGGTGAGACATGGTTCTGTGCCAATTTCCTCATTTGTGACATCACAAATAGTGAATTTTCTAAGACTCATTTATGGCACATAATTCTTAAATTCAAGCATTGACAGAAAGCATATAAATGGACTTTTTGGCCACTATTGGAATTTTTATAGATGCAGTAGAAACCCACATGGCAGCACAAAATAATGCTAAAAGTGAGTTTTGCATGATATGTTGCCACCCAGCATAACTGAGAAAGCTTTGAATTATTGAGCCTCTCATTTTTCTATGTACAGTAAGCATTAAAGAGTTCACCTGCCAGATGAAGATGGTCTTTAGATAATCTGCTGGACAAAAAGCACATGGTGTTTGCTGTCATTTCCTATAATAGCTGCACCTCTAAAACCACAAGGTGTTTGCAGACATATATAAATGTATAAATCAACAGTTTCTAGCGCATACTTGTGTATCCTTTTCATCCCGTATCAGTTTGCTTTCCGTGATTTTTTTTATGTGTCAACCGTAGTTTTCATTTAGACTCATCCAGATGGGTTTTGGAGTGTACAGCTTCCATCTACATGCTCATCCGCAGTATACGGCACATTGTTCGGTAATGGACATCATGTTAGTCCAGAAAGATTTCAAAGAAAAGAGATTGTGTGCACACACACATACACAGAGAGAGGGAGAGATTGGGGGAGAGAGAGAGAGAGAGAGAGAGAGAGAGAGAGAGAGAGAGAGAGTGGGTGTGTGTACACAGAATAATGAGTTTCTGCTGCTGAGCATCCATTTTGCAGAATTAGCCAGAGGAAAGTGCTTCATAAGTGCACTGTCTGTATTTTTGCATGCGGCACAAAGTAACCACAATAAGTAGACTGCCAAGCATGAATAGAAAAGTTGGGGTTTTGTTTTTCAAATATTTTATAGCAGAGTCAATCTGTGTCCTGCAGAAAGCCACCGTGCACTCAAGCATGACCTGCCCTCGCATACAAACCACACTTCATCTGATGACAGAATCTGGCTCCTAGAAAAGGAAAAGTATCATTTACAAAACAAGCGGCTATAACTTAACATGATTACTGTCGGATATTTCTGTTTTTCTAATGGACTCAGAGGTTTGTAAAACTGGGTAAAGTGCAAAGAGCACCTCCTGCTGTTAATCTGTGGTACTACAGACTAGAATAATCTGTAGTAAATCTGAATTAGAGATTAAATCTTAATTAGATCAAACATGGGAAATTTAGGATTGATGCATATTTTGGTCTGTGACAACCAGCTGTTGCATATACATTTAATTGTGAGTGGAAAAGTTTTATTCTGAAAAAGTAAGTCAGTGAAATAAAAATAGGGTATAAAGATATTTTTTATGTTCTAATTGGACAAATAATCAACAGAAAGTCTCAAAGTTTCTGTGTTTCACCAGTACAGCTATCACACGTCATCAAAAATCAGGTAATATGTCTTTTTTATGGCTTTAAATTTAACTGAATAACTTCATTTATGAATAAATTAGAATACAAAGCTGAATGTTTTCTCAGTTACCCATTTAGTTTTGATCTGAGTTTGGGTTGATACAACCTAAAGATTTTATCTACTGCTTGGAAACGGAAAGTAACACTCTTTCTAAATAATTCGGAATTAAAATTTTAAAACAAAGCATTCAAATGCTTATGTTAACCCTAACTTATAACTATAAACCATTTAGGCATAAAAAGCTTCTAAACTAAAGTTGTGTCCATGGACGTAGTTTTGGGGGAGGGCAGGGGGGACACGTCCCCCCCCCCCCCCCCCACTTTTTCCAAAATCAACTTTTGTCCCCTGCGCTTTTTACCATCCAAAAATAATATTATGCTATATTAAATAGACACTGGTCGAACACTAGAATCAAAACCATGGTTGTACCAACACAAAACTCACAATTCATCTGAGAACCAATGAAAAAGTAACATTTTCACCTTTTAACTTTTCACAAATAAAAACCAGAAAGAACCAAGTTAAATGGAATCTTTATAAGTAGGCATGACACCTTCTGTGAAATGAAAAAACAAAGTAGTATTGAAGTAGTGGAAGCTGAAAACGTGACATCCAGCCAAAGAAAGCTTCAGCTCTCAGGTTCTGCTCCAGGTCTGCACAGGATGCAAGATGCCACTTTCAGGCACGGCTGTCCTCCTCTTGTCCAGTATTTTTATTTCTTTAAAAATACAACACAAACTCCACAAACAAGAACTGAAAAAGAAATGGGTGAAAAAGAAGCTCAAATCCAAAAAGAATGTGTGAAAGTCTCTCAGAATAGTTAAATGAACTGATCGAGAACGCTTTAAGAGCTTAGGAAGGGAAAGTCCGGCTCGTAGGAAGTAAAACAGAATATCGTTAGGAGTTGGTTAGAAACTCAAACCTAACTTTCAAATTGATGACACTCATATTTTATTAAACACTGCCACCTAGAGGCCGCTCATTGATGTACAAGCTGTGACTTTACATCCAGGAAACTCTTCATAGAACCAAAGTACTAATTTTATTATCAAAAACCACAAAAGAACAGGAAATCAGGGATTTATTGTCCTGCTGGCAAGTCAAACACATAAACCCTGTTAACAGAAAATACCTTTGGTAAAAACAAAAACACACCTGGAAAAGTGAACAAGCTACAAATGAAATAACTCAGATCATTATCAGAGACCGATCCCGTGTGTTTTAAAACACGACTGAAGACGTGAACGAGGATTTCCACAATGAAGCAGGTGGTTTGTTACTGAATCAACTTGTTTATTATCGAGGTTTAGAGCCACAAACAGGAACAAACAAGTAAGTAAGTATATGAACCCAACAACATAAACAGTATTTTCTTTTTTTATCTACAAAACAATATAAAATATAGAAATAAAAGCACATTTCTGCTCTTAAAGCTTGTTTATAAACAGTTTAATATTGGCCGGTCTGAAAGGGATCTGCTGCTACAGTACTCGGAGTAACAAAGAACAGGAAACATGCAAGTGACAAGTGTGTCTTTGACATGGGCGTGCAAAAGGACTCTTCTCTTATAAAAGCAGAAACAGTTTCACAACAACACGCCGTCAACTTGCTAAATAGTTTTTAACCCCTCAGACAAGATATGGCCGCTTACTTACCATAAATCAGTTTGGCTGTTTCCACCAAAGCTGAAAACTAAAAACCCGACAGAGCTGTGTGAAAGTATCAGTTTCTTTCTGTTTCAACCTTTTTGGTCACTTAAAGGTTTGAGATCAGCAAACGAAATCAGAAATCAGACTGCGCTGTCCTGGGGGAGAGGTGTCTAAGTTCAGCTCTACCTTAAGCTAAACTATCTCAAAAAGCAACACACCACTCCCAAAGTTATTCAGAACAAAAGAACCACAAGGACATCTAAAGCAACTGGTTCAGGTTAAGGTCAAAGGTCATCAAAGCTCCATGCCCAAAACGTCTGCTAATAGAACAATGAAGTCCGTTTCATGTTTGTTCGTTTTACCAAAACACATCTTGATGATCCCTAAGAGGTTCTGGAAAACATTCTGTGGGCTGATGAGATGAGATGTTGTAAAACTAACTCTACATTTCAGAACAAAGATACCATAGCAGCAGTCAAACATGGTGGTGGTAGCATGATGGTCTGGGGCACAGACATGAATACATGGGCGCTAGAGAGTGTAACAGCACCACCGCCATATTGGTTGGGTTCCTCACTCTCCTAACCCAACTGGAGTCAACCCAAAGTGAACAACTACACCCATTTTTTGTACAGCCTACGGTTGAAACAACCGACGTACTATTGAAAACAGATCACGCGGGATTACTATTGACTATCTTAGCCTACTTGTTGGAATTTTATATCTTATTTTATTTGATTATTATTAATATTATCATGCAACACAACATGTCTGAGTTTGGGAAAAATCATAAAATCTGTTTGGTTGGGTGAATACCTTCCTCAGTAGAAGTAAATTTAGTGGGGGCGAATGGGAACCCATCCAAGATGGCGGCTCACTGCTACGTCCATGGCCACAGTGGCAGTCCATGTCGTGTCTACGTATATGATGTCTGTGGTCTGGGGCTGCTTTGGAGAATGTCTGACCTTTGACCTTAAACAGACCGTTAATGCTGAAAACCCTACAATGGGGCAGAGTTAAACCAGTTCTTGAAGGTCGAACTGAAAACAACGGCACTTTTATGATTTCCTTGCAGACGTTTTATCCAAGAAAGATGACTGAGAACAATCAACACAAACAAATTAAACCAAGTCTGTGAAGAGGAAGAAAAACCCTTCCACAGGGATGTGAGACCAGTACCAGTTCTCACAAACGCTTGGTTCTCGTTATTTCTTCACACCGGGCCAGTTTGGTCTGGATAAACAGAAATCATCATTTAAAAATGAAGATTTGATTTGTTTTTCTAATCCAAAAAACTTTAAATGTGAACAAAAAAAAGCAATAAATACTTTTCACAGCACTATATTTCATCCCTTTAAATCCTCTGTGTCTATAAACATTTCTTATATAAAGCACGCCCAATAGGGGCTTCAAAATCTGCATTAGAATATGTTCAACCTGTGGAACAGTCTGGACATGAACACACACACAGTTATTAACAACACTGCTGACTTTCAGTCAAAGAAGCCGCTGTAACCTACTTGATGGAAACTGTGACCTTTTTCAACCAATCATTATAAACTGGGACAATAAACACGAGTAAAATCAGCCTCATTCCAGCTTTTCTTTCCTTCTTTTTCCTGAGGCGGAAATAACTGTGCTCCTTCACAGTCGCTCCAAGTACCCATAGGGTCCAGTACTCCAGGTTGGAGAATCGTTTCATTAAAGGGTCAGCTCAGAGTGTTTATCCTAAATAAAGACAACCAGAAAATGTGTCCCTTAAGCACCCAAGAACGAGAAGCCGTGCAATAACCCAAAGCATATTATTATTATTATTATTATTGGTACAAAAGCACACAGAAACAAACTGCTATTAGCTCTGATGCTAAAACTTACATCAGAACTCTCGAAACTACTAAAACAGTCTAATGAATGTGTCCAAACCACACCAGGACTCATTAGTTGTGATGATCCGAACAGTGAAGCACGAGGCAAGGAAACGGGAATCGTAGAAAACAAATCAAAACCTGCCTCCCTCTTTGTCAAGCTCTTCATCAATAAAACAAGAATCGGCCCCGGGAGGCGCTGGAACTAAACCGTGCCTTTGCCGTCGTGCGCTGCTCTGTTCCCTACAAAGACAGCGAGCCTGGTCCCACAGAGACTCTGAGTGGAGGACGGTATTTTCTTCGGAACAAACAGCAGCGCAGCACATCAGTTAATAGAGCATAGCTCCCAGAGGAGAGCTCAATATAGAACACTCTTCCTCTTCCTCCACTTGAGCTATTAATACACCCAAACAAAAGCCGAGGCTTAATGAGGCAGCAACAGGGAACTCATGCGAACCAAGTTGGACAAGAGCTGTGTAGTGTTTCGTTCCAAGGATTCCACCTTTTATGTGGGGGCAACAGATCCCACTTAGCTTTTTCTTTTATGGCCGGTGCAGAGAGAGTAAAAGCACAGCGTATGTACATTGTATTACGCCTTTTAAGCTCTGTGTATGAACCCATTTAAGCTTCTTTTTGAACTGCAAACATGAAGAGATGCATAGTTTTAGGCATGATAATGCGCTGGATAGGGATAACAAGTCCCAGGAAAAGAGAAAACCTCTCAAAGTGATCCGATGTTGATACCAAACAGACAAAAACAAAGCATTTCTTTGCATATCTGCATGAAAGGAAACATCCCATGCAGCTTTAAAGCAGCTACCTTAAGGTGAATGCTTTGGTTTGGATTTGGAGTGCATCAAAATGGAAGAGGATGAGGGACTGGGCTTAAATGCACACAGTAATCCAGCTAATAATCTATAATCTGGCTGAACAAGTTCACATTTTAATTACAAGTTCCGCTGTACATATCAACGTAATTCAGAATTTTGACTGTAGTATGAAAAAAAACCAACATGAGTATTTAAACACTGGTTAGAAAAAGGGCTTTTGGTCCATGGATAAAATCTAAAAGTCCCAAATCTCATCAGGGACTTGACATGTGCAAGAGAACAAACTCACATTTAATCCAGTAGGAACCTACCTTAAAGCTCATAAACACACACAAGAGGAGGAAGGTGTTTTACTTTACATCGTCATGCTCTAAAGTCTAAGTTAACCAGAAATCTGCTGGAAAGTGCGAGCTGTGGCCGAGTCACCACGAGGTAAACAAAGCTACAACCGCATCAAAGGGGAGGCGGAGCTTCAGGTTTGGCTTTAAAACGTCGCTAATAAGAGTTTTAGGACACAAGGGACAGCTTAATGCATGGTCCTAAAGTATCGCCATGGCAACTCGTTACAGCAAACCCAACCAACCCTTCATGGGTTCAGTAGCAAGTTTGGCACAAAAAAAAAAAACAGAAGTCAGCCTTTCCTGAATAATTGCATTTCATTCTTTCTAAACCAGACGCCACTTGAAACTGCCCACCGGCGTCCTCAATCGCAACTTCTCCTTCCACCGGGCTGATCCGGACTTCCCATCTGGGACTAATCCGATTGGCTGCAGCAGTAGCGACATGATCACAACACAAAGCGAACCCGCCGCTGCGTTAAACGCCAGCGTGGGGATTGGACCACGTAGAGGCGTAGCCATGCTAAATTTTCAAGTGCATATCAGACACAACAAGGAGTCTAAATATAGATCTGCTCTCCGGGTCGCGCTCCGGCAGGATTCAGGATTCTCAAAACAACAAAAAGCCGGGATTTGGCAGAGCACCCTCCTCCATGTTTGGCTGCTTTCTTCTTTAATCTAAATGCACTTCAGTTTGCACGTTTTTTAAGTAACCCTCACATGTTGCTAAAAGTCTCTAATTGTGTCTGATAGCTGCATTGATCAACATAGACAGATATGACTAACACTTACTGTATCTGTCAGTTCCCTGCTGACCGTGTGGAACCATAAATAAGTTATAAAATAGCTTATCATGAATAAATCTGTCTCTAAAAGTCATAAATAAACTGCTCCTCTGAAAAGAGAAACAAACCCACGTTTCGCTCCATGTCTTCTTTCTCTTTGATGAAAAACACAAACATTCATGATTCAAATACTGCAGCTTTCCCTTTAAAGTCCCCGAAGACGAGACAAAAACAAGTCAACAGCAGGCGGACAGAGACCGTCTGGAGCAGGGACGGTGGGGCAGCCCTTTGCAGAACACTTACATCCCCTCCTGGTCCGCTTCCTGACTCGTTCAGTGTGAAAGTCAGAGGAAAAGAAAAGAGAAGCTATTGCTAATGAGGATTATTGATTGATACGGAGGCGACAGCTGCTGCTCCTGCTGCATGCTGGGTATCGGAGACGAGCGGACGTTTGTGTGGCCGGGCGAGTGGGGCGGAGACAAAGAGGACGGTCGGAGCTACGATTCACAAAACTGAATCTGGGTATTCCTCATGCTCTCTCGTTGTTTTTCTTAAAGCTGAAAGGCGGGAGGTGCTGACCGGTCCCCAGAGTCCGTCTCCACGGACACCGGCGTGTTGACAGGAGGGCTGCTGGAGGGCTGCGGGTTGGCGTCGCCCTCTGGAGAAGTCTTCTCCTGAGACTGGGAAGACGAGGACGAGGAATGGGTGCTCTCACTAGAGCTGCTGCGGGTCTCTGTGCTGGTGCTGGTCTTTTTCATCTTCCTCCTTTTGGCCAGCGGCGCCTTGTCCACCGTTTGGAGGCGGAAACCTTCTCGCTTACATTTGTTAAACGCCTGGGACAACAAGAAAAATCATGGTGAGACAATATTTGGGATTTCTTCTGTTAAATGATTCCAACGAATGCTTTAATGAATTTATTTCTATCAAAACACAGACTGGAGACGCTGGTGCAGCATTTCAGACCAGAGTACCACTGCATGTTCTGTTTTTGGCTACAAGATCTAGAAAACGTTCAGCTGTGATCGGGTCCAGTATCGCCAGCAGGTCTACACAAAGACAAACGCCCGGTCTACTGTGGTCGGCTCGTTCGTGCCTTACATTAAAGGTGGCTTTGACGCAAGTGTGCACGGAGGCAGTGGAGGAGCCCAGAATGTCCGGGGTCATGAGTGGGTTGGAGGAAAGTTGGCTGTCGTCCTGGAGCCAGGCGTTGTAACGGAGACCGCACATCTTAATCCTCTTGTTTGGATCCACCGTCAGCAGCTCTGCAGGAAGCAAACACGTCTCTCTTAGCACCATTAACAGCTGAGTCATCGGATCCACGCTGGAGCAAAATTAACTCAGTGATGAGGTCAGAAACTTACAGGAAAACCGTTCTACTTGACTTGTTTGACCCGCCAGCTTACCGAGTCTATAACCTGACTGGAACCTTTCAGCTTTTATACAAAAACACTTTGGTTTATGAGGGTTAGGGTTTATGAGAGCGTACGAAGATTCCACTAACTGATGGATGACGTCACAGCGTTGACGCTCACAGAGCTCTTACACCCAAGTCTAACTCAAACACTTCCAAGGTGAGTCCTGACTTCCAGGACCTTCCACGGGTTCCACAGGTTCTGATTACTCGACTGCCTTGTCCCATAAAGGTAAACGTTGTGCTTTAACCGGTTTCAGGCCCTTTTAAGGACGTTATTAAAAATATAAGCACTTTCTAAACCCTGGATCAATTTTCTTTGCACTTATTTCATTGATAAGATTGTTTTTCATGTGTTGTGTAGTAAATGATCTTAAAGGACAACAAGCTATATGGAGAATATTGTTTCATTAGTAAACATGGACTCCAGGATCAAGAGCCGTAAAATTTAACCGATTATTTCCAGTTTTACATGGTTCAGACTATAACAGCAATTCATCCAATTTGCATTTTAATTTAGGATTCTAATAACTACAGTATTTCTGAAAGTATTGGTTAAAAACATACAACTGAAATAAACATTGCTGTGTGTGTCCCTTGGTGCTTTTATTTTGACGAGCTGCACCACAGGTGTGTTTCTTTTTAAAGAGAAAAAAGTTGTTTATGTTGTTGTTGTGACTGAATCCCTGATGATTTATAATTAATGAAGTAGTCAGAGATCAGATGATGGGGGCGGTAACACCTCACGGGAAGAAATCTGAAAAAATGAACACAACAATGTCATCAAGCTTGTTTTAGAAGGTTCGTAAACATTCGGACTCAGAGCAGAGTTTAGCGTGAATCCTCTCTCAGCCCTAGTCTCTGCCTTTTTGTGATGTGACGAGAAGGAGCGGCTCTAGAGACTGTGTCCAGACCCCAAACAAAGAAATATGATGCATCTAATGCAGATGTCTCTCACACACGTTTATAGTGAGCCATGATGGTAGAACTCGCCAGACTCAACCTTCCATTAGCACCAGCACACACTGGGAAGTGGTTTCAGTAAAACACTAGCAGCTTTTATCGCCTATAGGTAGGAAATCTAACAAAGGCTTATGTTTATGAAAGTTCCAGACAATAAACACGAGGACAAAAAAGAAAAGACTGGATATGAAACATTAACAGCAGCAAACTAAAAGGTTTGTATGGTTTTACTCCACCGTTACAGGTGAAGTTCCCCTTTACTGAGCACCTCTAGATCCTATAACAGGAAGTCACACCTGTGGCTCAACGTGTGGATGCTGCTTACCTTGTATCAGCTCTTTAGCCTGCTGGGAGACATTCCTCCAGGCCTCTCCTTCAAAAGAGAAATCTCCATGTTTAATTTTTTTCATGATGTCCTCGGCGCTGGTGTGGGTCAGGCTCTTCTCCTGACACTGGAAAGGCACCTGCCCAGACAGCATGGTGTACTGAAACAGAGTAAAAACACGGCTATAAAACCCGTCGTTCCCAGTATGCTCTCCGCTGCGTGTGCCGAGCTGTAGCTGTAGCTGAGCACTGGCGTTTATACGACCGGCTTTAACAGCCCTCCCGACCGATCACAACTCCACATTCTTTCATCGTTATGCTGCCTGTTGTTGACCATGCTCTCACCAGCTCCAGAGACGACGGACGAACTGGAAGCCCTCACCTTTGCCTGCCCTCAGACTTAAAACAGGGGGGAAGCTCTTTTGGGAACCGTCTCAGCTCACTTGGCTTAGGAGCCATGTGCACAGAGCGTGTCAGTGGCCATTTCATCAAAACCTGATGAAGCACACTACTCCACAAACTCCCCTGAAGGCCTTTAAACCAGACTCTGTGTGCCCTCTTTCCTTATTCTCACCACCTCTCCTTTTTAATATCCCCTCCTTCTGTGGAAAAGGCTTGAGTGGGGATGACATTTCAACCAGAAAGCAAGATTTCATCTGAGCACAGCCAGAGCCGCTTTATTCACATCCAACTGTGTCAGCTCACCACAGGAGGCTGAAGGCTGAACGAGAAAACCAGAGGAATATCATGCACAACATGATAAGAACGCACTCGCTTTAGCCTGCAGCTAACTATTCATCCATCCGCTCCAAACAGAAAAAGAAAGAACTAAGGGTGACGCTACTGACTGGAAAATATTTGTAATTAACAACGTTTCTGGAAAGAAAAAACAAAAAATAAATAAATAAACTCAAGAGTGGAGGCTCAGCTTTTAAGGTACGCATCCTTGATTTACAGGAAAGGCACTGAAGCAAGCTAACATCACAAATCAGACTTTAATATTTATAAACAAACGTGTCATCAACAACAAGAACTGGATTATTTTGGGGCCGCACGTTTATTTCTGAATATTCTACGATGAACTCTGAACGGTGGGTTCCTTTGAACTGTGATCTTGCACAACAGATGATAGACTTTTCTCTGATGAGTTTAGTAGCGGCTTCAGATCATCTGGGCCATAAGCTGAGACCGACCACAGCCGGTCGGAGCCTCGCGTCGCCTCGGCAGAGGAACACTTCAACGCTGAAACTGAAAACTAACATTGGAGTCAAGCATGAATTATCTACTAAAGAAAATCTGTTTCACATGTTCAGGAAGTGTGTGTGTGTGGTTGAACATGGAACAAAGGGAGTGTTAGGCTGGTTGTGGAGGGTTTGCTGACTTTAACCTCGGCAGGTCGACCGCTGGCCCAAACAACTGAGCGGGCTTAGCACCAGAGCTGCAACAGAGAAAAACTACAAAGATGGAGTTCAGGACTGGCGCTCGTTTGAAACCGTTTTGTCATCGACTCTGGACGATTCAGACTTAGGTCTGTGAAGGTTCTCAGTCATCCAGGTCATTGTAGTCTAAGGAGCTTTGAAAGAAAAGCATCTGGACTTCTTTGATTTGCTTGAAGACGTTTCACCTCTCATCCGAGAGGCTTCTTCAGTTCAGAACTTAGGTTCTGAAGGGGGTAGGTTCGCTGGAGTTTTTGACAATTAAAATTGTGCCCACATTTAAGTTAACACATCATTATACATTTATTCTTGTAGCCAAACCTACAGTTAAATACTCAGTGTTGACCCTTATTGTTGCATCTTGTCCTATAGAACGGTTGCATGCAGCGCATACTCACCAGAATGACCCCCAGGCTCCACAGGTCACAGGACTCATCATAGCCATCATATTTGAGGATTTCTGGGGCAGCGTATTGCAGAGTGAAGCAGGGAGTCTTCAGCAGCTGATTGTCTGGGGGTTTCAGACGGGCAAACCCATAGTCTATGATTTTTATCTCGGAGTTCTCACTCTCGTCTGTGAAGAGCAGGTTCTACGGAGCAATTTGAGACACGGTCAGCGATCTTTTTTCTTGTTTCTTCTTTTTGCCCAGTTCACTTAAGAGCCTACTAAATTGTAACTCGAGGCTGACCGGGTCCTTCTGGCCCAGTTAGGGTCAAACAATTTCACTCTTGTTTTGAAGGAGATTGCAGAGCCAGAGTGGCAACACAACACATCATATGCAATTCAGAAAAACACAGTAATCGTCTCTTTAGAGCTTGTGATCCCGTTTGTCTGCATTTATCAGAGCGACCCAGAATGATCAAACACAAAGCCCTGACCTTTGTGAGTTCTAGTACCTCTGGCTTCAGGTCCCTGTGCACCACTCCTACGTCATGCATGTGGCTGACAGCAGAAACAAGTTTTCGCATGATGCGGCTTGCCTCTGTCTCACTGAAGTGCTGCTCTCTGCGGATTCTCTCCAGCAACTCTCCTCCGCCCAGCAGCTCCAGGACCAGGTATGTGTGGAGCTACGGCAGACACAAACAGCAAATATTCACACCACTCTTCTAACCTTTATCCACGTGCATGTTTTAAATCATGCACCAAACATAACTGTTTTCTATTGTGTCAGTCTGGCTTTGAAAGCGTGGTAGGTAAAATGTTCTGTTGCTAAATGATTTCAGGAAAACAGCTCAGCCCTGATGATGGGACAGCGAGATCAAAACAACATAGTATGGAGAAAAAGTAAAAGAGGTCTAATAAAACAGGAGGAGAATAAAGTGTCTGGGCAGCAGGGTTGAGTTTCTCATTAGTGCTGGATCTAGGGAACAAAGGCAGGGCTCGGCTGAGACGAGGCGAGGCAGCGCGGCTTTGATCTAGGTCACAGGCCTGTGAGGTACAGTAATAACCCCGCTGAGCTCATCAGGGCTAAAGTGGTGCTCCTGGGCATGAAGGACTTTGGCTAATGAACCTGCATGCAGTCAGACGCTTGGAAACACCTTCCTAATAACCGAGGTAAGCTACGTCGGAGCGTATGCACACTCAGTTTGGGTTAAGTGTGCAACTCTATTAGCAACACAAGTGAATCTGGGTTGTTTGCATTCAGCAACACAAAAAGCTTGTTTGCACAGCTGCAGTTTGGAAATAAATCTGCTTTGGAACATCAAGCACGCAGAGATATTCATGGACAACAACATGTGAGGAGGAGACGGCTCCCAGCGCCCCCCATTCATCTGGCCTGCTCCCGTTCGAGGACTTAATAAGGCTGCGGTCCCACAGGCTCAACAGAAAACTGTCATGTGATACGACCACTGGAGCAAACCTCACCTGGTCATGGTAAATTTCATGCAGCTTCACAATGTTAGGATGGCCATCGCAGAGCTTCAACGCTGCAATTTCCCGCTGAGTCTGTGCCTCCATCCTGCAGCAAACACACAAGAGGTGGAAAAGTTAGCCTTCAGGTGGTTGGTTGTGCCTTTCAGAATAAAAGAGGGGCTCAGTCTAGAGAGCCCAGCATTTCTCAGTATTATTTATTAGTAGAGAAGATGTTTGATTTGAGCAACCAAGTACAAGTCAGCTTTGAGTTATCTCTAACTCACACATTACTATTTTAAAATCAGCAGAGAAATTTACTCTAATGTTTTATGACAGCATATTTAGAGTGGGCTGACTGAGCCCATGGTCCTGCAGAACGTGGGTTGGATGTGAAAATATAAATAAAACAGTGTGAAGCGTCAGGGTGGATGTTTGCACCTCTTGCTGACGATCTTGACGGCAAACGCCTGTCCAGACTTCCTGTGTGTGCAGCGTCTGCAGATGGAGAAGCTGCCCTCTCCCAAAGCTCCGTCCTTCAGGTCCATCTCGTAGCTGCTGTAGAACGGCGAGTCCTGTACAGACGCGCCCAACAAAAACACGTCTTATTATGTCATTTATGCATACTGTTGGCTACAAAAGAAAACGAGGAGTAATTATAAGCCTTTAAAACATTTGTTTATTTGTACTACTGCTCAACTAGAACCTTGCGTTTCTATCAGTATTTATGTTTTCTCTACGCAGGGGCTCTGGCTCAAACGCGGCTGTAGCACCCATAGACAAGGTGTCTCTGAATGTTTCTTTTGAATCTCTGGAAAAATCCATCAAAATGGGGTTAAAAATGAATGAAATGATGCCCAGTTGTTGAAAAATATTGGTGGCTTTGTAACATATAACCCAAAAAATCAGGTCTAAAGTACATGGGAGTGGGTCTAAGGCCCTGTCCACACGTAGCCGGGGATCTGTAGATATTTTTCTACGTTTTGGCCTGTCATCCACACGAAAACGGAGTTTTTTCACACGAAAACGGATCTTTTTAAAAACTCCGGCCAAAGTGAAGATCTGCGTTTTCTCCGTTTTGGGTGTCTGCGTGTGGACGGACAAAACCGGAGTTCTAAGGTCCGCAACGTCACTTTCAGCGACAAAAAAATGCTGACATCACGTGTGCGACCTGTGTTTACACTAGCCGACAGCATGGATGCCCTCAGAGCTGCGCTCGCTTTATCAATGGTCCAAGCGCTTTTTGCTTGTTTGTTGTTGCAAGCGGAATTACTGCTCCTTACTGCGGAAGACCACAGACGAAGGACGAGGTTAAGAACGGGGGAAGTCCTGCTGCCTACAGGTCTGGCATGTCCTTAACAACGTATTTATCCGGGTACGTGTGGACAGTGTTTTTTTTAAATGAGGTGGTGTGGATGCAAGTTTTTGGAGGGGCAGATATTCGTTTAAAAAAAACGGCTACGTGTGGACTAGGCCTAAGTCTGTGGGCAACGCCATATTGGATGCCATGCTTCCTTCTACGGGAACCCAGGAAGACAAAACGCATTTACCGATTTGTAACAAACAGTTAGAAAACGTTCACCATTCATAAAAACTGTTGTTTTACACATTTAACTCTTCACTTGCTGCCAGTGATGAAAGGGAGTCTGATGTGCTTGTTATTTTGCTGAGGTTTGCACTACCCAGGGCTTTTTGACCCTAATCGGCATCCATTGGTAAGGTCTTACTCCAACACAAAAATACTGCTTGCTTGCAATGATTTAGGTATCTACTGCCCCCTACTGCCAGGAAAAATACACACTGTCACTTTAAATAACTTATTAAGGCTTTTGGAAAAACGAATGTTTGAAACAGGGAAAGACCGATAAATCGGTTGGCCGACATTTACCTTTTTTTTTTTTACATATCGGCATCGGCTGATAAACCTTTTCAGTAGATGCGATTTAAAAGCAGGCACATCTGTGGGCAGCCTGGTGCTGCTGCTGAGTTTCATTTAAAGGAATATTTATGTATACCCCTGAAAAAAACACCTGCTGAGTTAATTCTCTAAATCATTACTGTCGACATTTATTTTTATTTACCTGTTATATTTAATACTTGGTCAGTTAATCAGTTTGTTTGATTAAATGACTTTAATACTGTGTATTTTCACAGAATATGGTTGGGCTTCCACTGTTGTCATTAATGACATATTAACATGCAGATGAGGCAGAAAACATCTAGATATCAGCCATGATGATCAGCAGCACATACCCGCCATCGGCTGACCATGATCTCTAGATATCGGTATCGGTAATAGAAAGACGGTTTGAAGATGCAGCAGCAGCAAGGTAAGGACTACACAAATCAGACATCGTCAAAACCTGGAAAAGATTATCTGAGGTGCAATTAGTCAGGAAAATGTCCTGTTTGTTTACATAAAGGAGGGGGCGGGGCTTAATGCTTTTACTGCAGCCAGCCACAAGGAGGACTGAGTTTGTTCTAGCTTGAAGCTCAGAATGGTGGACAGATGTCTAAATAATAAATAAAGTCGATGGCGACACCTTTTATAAGAAATGCCTGAGCAGTGAGTGAAACCAGACATCAAAATAGAAAAATGAAATGTTTTAGAAAAAATATATATACCTAATACAGCCCGTTATATGGATGGTCAATAACGTCTTTTAACCCTTTGAACTGAATCTACATCCATAGAGGAAACTTTTACATTTACATTTAAGGAAATCTTACAAGCAGTTAAAAATCTCTTCATTGTACCAAAACATAGAGATTTACAACAATAAACACAGACAACGGGTTCTGCTGCGTGATATTTGAATGAAGAAAAACTGAAGTGAAAAGATGAGTGTTTGTTAAAAACCCACCTCTGAAAATAACAAATAAACCTGAGTGTGTGTCACTAGCTCACTGTTTGCAACAGGAAAACATATTTAAAAGAGCACATCTGGATCAAATCACAGTTGAATTGCATCCCTCCACCTTTTCCCAAACTCCACTAAAAAGAAGTGATTATATGACCTATAAATTCATTATATTTGCTAATTAAAGTATAACAAATATTTGAAAAATCCTTACATTTGCCTCAGGTTTTTACGAGTTTCGGGGATTTGGAGAAGAAATCCTGAAACTTAGCGAGAGAACAGAAAGCCTTCTGCTGCTCAGGCGCACGCGTACATTCATGAACAAGTAGGTTAAATAAACCAGCTTATGCTTGCAGAATGGAATCTAAGCGCAGTGAAAACAAGCAAAGTTGGGAAAAAATAAGTTAAAGTGGAACGGCGAGATAGAGGTAAAAATAATCCCAGCTGTCTGTGACAGCAGCCGTTAGCTTAAGTGTGTTTTCGCCGGAGTCCATTCGTCTTACCTTCATCATGGCGCTGCGGGCCACCGCAGCAGAACCGGGCCTCTCAGAATCCCCACACAGCTGGACCGGGTCATCCATCACCACGTTCCTCTTGAACAGGATGGAGGGGGCCATGAAAGAGTATCCCTGCTCCCAGGAAAGCAAAAGAGCTGTGTGTTTACATTTTATTAGAACGGAAAGCGAGTTTTCAGATGGAGGGAAAGGTCGTTTCTGATTAAATTTAAGGGAAAAAAATGACATTTACTGCAGAAAGAGTTGTAAATATTCCTTTAGATGTTAAAGTGTGAAGCAGCCATCAGCAGCTGTCCAGCTGTTCCTATTGTTAAACCTGCCATTGTGTAGGGTGACTGATTAATTCCAGCTGTGGGGAGCCCAGAGCTTTGAGCTGGCATTAATCCCCCTCCCTTTTACACACACACACACACACACACACGCACACACACACACACACTCACACAGCTGTGTGGTACGTAGTGACAGAAATGGATGGACGGAAGGATGGATGCTGAATGAATGAGATGCCCTAAATTGCCAGGCTTGAATATTTGATTGCTCTGCTGTGAAATTACATCTTGGCGCTCTTAATGCAATTTTAATTTTGTTTTGTGAGGCACCACGGGGGAGCAAGTGCACGGTTTAAACTGGGATTGCTGTCGTTATCTCAGAGATTGCTAGGCTTGCAAATTATAAAGACCACAAAATTTCAGACTATGTGAATGGCAGCTGAGAGGGGGAAAAAGCCAAGACGAAGTTGGCAATCAAAGACTGAAGGCGTAACCGAGATCGACGTGGTGATGCTCTCAAAGTGTAACCTTTTATTTCATGAGAGAAGCCCGTTAATGGATCTATTGATCTACCAAGCTCAAGGATCCAGAAGGCAATCAGAGTTGAAATTTCGCGCAATACATCAGACAGCTATCAGCTGGCATGGAGTTGTGGGCCATATTATGGTTCAAAGCTACATCAAAAATAGTCATTCACATCTGTTACTTCAATAAGAGCTGCATATGGCAGCAATTACTCCAATAAAAGACTCTTTAGTCAATTTGAATACCAATGCACACAGACAGACTCATGTTGACTTACAGCAGCCTTTTGAGGACATTCAAAACCTCAACTGATCACTTGAATTGCTGTGAAGTATGCCAAATATAGTCTGAGACAGAACCTGGGGAGTGTATCATGCATTTTTTCATCCGTGTCAACATTTCACTTTGCCTGCAGCCACAGCTCAGACAAACATGGGTTCAGAACAGAATCTAGATATAAATGTGCAACAACCCGGGAGGGGATGGAGGAATGTCCACGGAAGTAGGGCTGCTCGATTATGGCAAAAATAATAATCACGATGATTGTGACTGAAATTGAGATCACGATCATTTAGGACGATTTTTCAATTTATGTTGATTTTATTTGTTTTTATTCTGTCATAAAACTGCTCAGGGCACAATCAGGACAAAAATAAGAAACAAGATGATCACTAAAATAACTCCTGATTCCCAGTATAAAAAGACCAATATACTTATAGCTCATAGTTTATGACCCAAGGGCTATAGACCTTGGTTTAACTCATTTAAGTCTAACCAGTACAGACCCAAATACCAATATCTTGCAAACACTGACAGCAAGAATTATACAGTGGCATTTATAACAAATAAATGCAAATTGATGTTCACAAAATGTTGCATAACATTTATTTTGTCATGTCAAGGTGCTGTAGGAGTGTGCACTAGCACCGTGTCCTCAGAGAGATTAGTTATTATATATCAGCGTGAGGAACTTATTTCTATCTATTTCTACCTTATTTATAAACTATTTATTTACAGGTCCATCAGTTAATGTAATAATTGTCCCAACCACAGCTGCACCCCCCACCCCCCAACCTGGTCTCACAGCAATCAGGGGCAAGCTGCACGTGTGTTTAGCACGCCGCACATTTAGCCGTTTTTAGTGGCTCAGGAGCCCGCAGGTACGGTGTGTGTGTCACTCACTCTGGTTAATCCAACAGTTACGAATCCAAAGTTACATGTGATGAAACATGTTCGAAGTTACAAAACTTGGTACAAGTTACGCTGAATATTGTCCCAATCCTAGTTCCATACAACAGAGCCGACTCTGAGAGCCGTTTCTTTAGCGACCGACGCATCACTACATCATTCCCTTTCCTAATGTCCTGAAGAACGGTCCGGAGTGTTTAGCTAACCTGCAGGAAATGTCGACGACAGTTATCCAGAAAGTAGCTAAGAGTTACCAGAGATGTTTCTCAGGTGTTCGCTAGGTACTTTTAAGATTTAAAAAGTCAAGAAGGGGGTCTGAAAAGCTGTTAGAAATAGCATCAAAGTCGCTAAGTTGGCAACACTGTGGAGGAGCGCTTCATTTGCAACTCAGGGCAGCGCAAGTGGGAGGAGCAAATAATCGGCTTGTTTTGTTTTTATAATCGTTCAAAACTCAGATCGTAATCGTGATTAAAATTCGATTAATTGAGCAGCCCTACACGGAAGTCCCAAAAACACACAGTCTGGTCATTAAACATGGCGTCCACCTACCTGGAAGATGCGATCACAGTTCTGAGGCAAAGCTGCGGGGGAGTAGGTCGGGTCCATCTCTGTGAACTCCTCGGCGAAGTTGCTGACATCGAGCTCATCTCGAATCACCGGCTTGAACGGCGCAGGCACCTTCTTAGCTGCTAGCTCCTCCCAGTTGATTTTCTGAATCAGAATAAGAGATTCACACCGGCAACCTCAACAAGGGAACTTCTTACATCCAATAAAAGAGACCCACCTGATAAAAAGGGTGATTCTTCACGTTCTCAGCCCCGTTAGGACCGGAGCCTAATCGCTGCTTTGGATCTCTGAGGAGGAGTCGCTTGATTAGGTCTTTGGCCAGGGGTCCCATGTCTTTGGGGAAAGGAGGATCCTTTTTGCAAATTCTCCTGCGACGTGAAAAACAGAACCGGGTCAGAAACGAGGAGTGATGAAAACTGGCTGAGCTGAGGCTGAATTTGTACTTGGCTATATCTGTGTGTGAGTTCTCGTCTCCATCTACGGTGAAAGGCGATCCACCGGTCAAAAGCTCGTACATCAGCACGCCGAGGCTCCACCAGTCCACTGCCTAACGCACACAACAGCCCCAAACCAAGAATCAATACAACGACGCTTATATTATTTGATTTCGTAAGCAACAATCTACCTTGTCGTGTCCAGATTCTCCCCCTTCGATTATTTCTGGGGCCATATATTCAACAGTGCCGCAGACAGAAAAGGCCCTTTCCACCTGGTTTAACAACCAACAAAAACCAAAGAAAGAATCATTCTAGCAAACAAAACAAACCAAGAGACTTATAAAACCAAACGTTACCTGATCAAACTCTTTACTCATGCCAAAGTCTGTGAGAACGATGTGACCGTTTGAATCCAGTAAAATATTCTCGAGTTTTAGGTCCCGGTAAACAATTCCAAGCTGCAACAAAGAGAAGAACGAGTCGAGAGAAACACGAGAACGGCGTTAGACGACTGTGGAGGCTAAGTCTGCAGGATACCTTGTGTAGATGTTCAAGTGCCAAAACTATTTCTCCACTATAAAGGGCCACTTCCTGTTCCTTAAAGCGAACCCTCTGCACCAAGTGTGTGAAGAGTTCTCCGCCGTTGACATAATCTGGAACCAACAACAGCAGTTACAGCATTTATTTCATCGCTAATTTTTAGTTCGTCACCAAGCTGGAGACCGCTTTTAAATAGGGATGCACCGATGGATCGGCATTTGATCCCAATCGGCCGATAGCGCCCCTATCGGTTTTGATCGGAGTTTTCAAAACAGATCAAAGCAGACCGATCAGACCATTTTAGATTAGGTTACATTTCCTTTATTCCCAGATTATGTAGTTTGTAGCACTCATTATAATGTTGTAGAAAATTTCTGGCCAATCCACGTGATCGGTATCGGTGATCAGCAGCAAAAAACCTGATCGGTGCATCCCTACTTTTAAAGAGAAATATTTCTGAGTACAGGAGAGGGGAGTTTGCTGAACATTATAACAGACCATCGCACGTCCTAACCAAGAATTAGGTGCAGCTTGGTGTCAGTCTGGAAGGCGTAGTGAAGCGTTACGAGGAACGGAGACTGGCGGATGTGCTCCAGCACTTGGCGCTCGGTCCGTGTGTGCTCAGCGGTCTTTGCCTTCTGCACGATGGTGGCCTTCTTCAAAACCTTCATGGCGTACAGCTTCCCCGCGTTGTGGCCGCTGATTTTCCTCACCAGGAACACCTTGCCATATGCTGGTGGTTAAAACAAACAAAGCCCGGGGGTAAAGTTCAGCGGGAAGGCCAAGTAGAAACCACTAATGTCATGTTTGTTCACATTATCTCAGATGTTGGGCAGGTACGCCAGACATTCTCTGAATGTCATGTTCTGTTCCTGAAAGAGACGCCCTTTTTACACGAGGCTGGAGCTCCGTCCTTGCTTTTCATCTTGCTTTGTTTACTAAAGCGTATTAAAGGCCGAGCTGGATGGCAAGACACGCCGCATTAGAGAGCGACGCCGCTGCTTTCTGTGATTCCACACGAGCCGCGTTTAGAACCAAACACGGGGAAAAACAAACGTTTCCGTTTGATCAGTGAGAACAGCAGCTACATGAGAACAACGCCTCCGTAAGGATGGGTACTCACCTCCTGTCCCCAACACCTTTAGCAGCTCGAAGTTTTCAATGCCTACCCTCTCGACGTAACCCGTCAGGTTGGCTGGAAACAGAAACAAACACAACAAAACAGACGCTTCAAGCATTATTACAGTTTCTAAGGAGGCTGTGGGGCAATTTAAGTTGAGAAATGTTTAATTTTAGTCAGAATCATTTAAATAAATTCACTTCTCCATATAATTTGAAAATGATCCTTTGTTTTTTATATATATTCAAGTAGTTTTGCTGCAAAGCAACTCTTGCCTATCCTTATTTGTGAAACAGGGGCGTTGCAGAGAAATTAGGAACTTCAAAGCCAACGGCAGAATGAAATGTGCGGTAACGACGATCTGCAGCAAAAACACATCCAGATATGCCAGACCTCATTATCGAAACAAGCTTGAAAACCGTTATCTTCTCTGCGAGTGTTCAGGAGAAAGCCGTGTCTCTGCTAATGCAAGCACACGTGCTATATTAATGCGTGAAAGTCATTTCTCCTCTCAGAAATCTTTAGTAACTCCAGTAGCTGCACACATCTCTCTCACAGCTGACTGAGCAAACAGCCCTTTCAGAAACACGCCGTTGTAGTGAACACACTCCTGCCTCACACTCAGAAAACACACTACTGAGCAATCATTCCAGCTGATTTCATCTTTCTCGCTGGTTTTGGATCCGTTTTAAAGTACAAAAATATGCAGACAATTTGAATGCATACCAAATCATGTTGAAACAACAAACCTGAGGTCAGAATTTGGAGTTGCGTAACGCCCAGGTCAAACGCTCCCTGCCAGCCAAGCTTGAGTTTGGTGTTTATTAATAGACGGAGACAGACGTCCGACCAGATGATACCTCACTCCTGCACAAGGGAGATGTCTTCATACACAGGAGGACGGTTCACACCGTGAGTTTGTCTGGTTTCCTGAATAATCAAACCTAAAAACCTAACATATGATAACATCTGAGTTTCAACACGTCGCTGTCTAAAAGAAGAGAGGATACGCTGTGTTTTCAGTGCGTAAACCACTAGTTAGGTTTTCTTTAAAAATTGTATATATCAGCAGAAATAAGCATGCATTAATGGTCCAGTGGTTTTGTTTGTTTTTACCTCAAAAGGGTTAAAAGCAGCAGTGAAAACAGGGTTAAGCTGATCCAACAGATATGAGGCAGGAAACGAAAAACACAAGAGAAGCTTCGTGTACAACCAGACACCACGCATTTTTAAAGTGATCACTTAGATCTTCTGAAGTGGTTTTCTGTTGGAGGGCAAAGAACAATTAATATTTTATCTGTTGGGTTGATATTTGAAAAGCCTCATTTTGGAGAAATAAAGATCCAGTCTGACTAGAATGATGAGCTCACTGCTTTAGCTATATCTGACTTAAATAATGTCCCATGCATCTGAATAAGCATAGCAAGGTAAAATCTTTGTTTAATTAGTTTTGCTTGGTAAACTGACACTTCTCCGCACATCTGATCAGGGTTGTGTGACAACAATCAAGGTTTTAGAACAGAAAATGCAGGAAAACCCCTCTGTCTGCCACAGAACTGTGCATCAGGCGTATTTTTTTTGCCATGTTCTCATTTTCATGGAATTAGATCAGATAGTTTAATTATTTTCCTTTTTACTTTTCGTTTATTTAATTTTCTGTTTAATCATCAGACAAAACAAACATACAACAAAATAAACACAGCAGGCAAGATGGTGTTTTAATAGCAAGCAACAGAAGATAGCAGTGTTAGCACCTGCTGCAGCTAAGAGAGCTAAACGCTAATTAAAATGGAGTTTAAAACGTCTTCATTAGTAATAACACAATCATCTGTTTGGTGCTTATGAACTCTCAGCAGCATCCTGATGGTAAACTGTGCAGAAAACTTTCAGAAAAGTGCATCTATTTGATAACTTTCCATCAGCAAAGTGCGGAAACAATCTACTGCTGAACTCCACAGCAGTTTGACAACATCCATGTTTATAGAATGGTTGATTTTACCTCCTAACTATTAAAGCTCCATCCTTTCACTAAGCATGTCTCACAACTCATTGTTTATGTTATGCGAACCAGTTAGAACCGTGTTTTTGACACATTCATGAATGAAAATGCTAACGGCCCCACAGAAAACAATAGAACTTACATGGTTTTGTTTCCTTGTTTGTGATTTTTAAACGACTAAAAGACACCTTGTCGAACCCACACGTGTTGGCCCAGAGCAATAATAATCGTTGTTTGTAGCTGTGTGACTAATGGCCTCCTTTCTAATAAGGGTGTTATAATGTTTACATAAGTCTCCTGACACAAGAAAACTATCTAATCAGGGTAGAGCTAATTATGAAGGGTTTCTGTTGTAAAATTACTCAAATAAAAATAAAAATATCACACCAGCACCAAGTCTGTGGTGTTAGCAGAGGAAATTAGCTACTGTAGCATTTCTAAAATATAGTGTGAAACGTATTGATCTATATTTGCATGAACTGCTATGAAATTGTTGAGACTAGCATTGTTTTAGGCAATTTTGTGTTAGCTTATCTATTTGATCAGCACTAATTGTTTTATCCAACTGAGGCCATTCCAGATGGGATCGACAACAGGTAAGACACTCATTGTTCATATTTCCAAAGATCCCTACTTAAAAAGACTTAAACTGTCACTTTAGGCAGGGCAGTAAATCCAGATGTTACAGTCAAGTTGCAGCTTGAAGAACAACGCTATAATAATAAACTAGCTGTTTCTTGGGTCAACTTTCTGCTCTGAATCTGATCTCCAAAAACAACACAAACAAATGTCAACTAATGGTATAATCCAATCCTCACCATTACTGACAAAGAAACTTCAAGTTTCATGGACTACGGACCATTACAGCTGCAGGTTACACCTGTCTTACTGGGCTTCTTTATTAAATCACATGCAAAATAAATGTAGTAGAAAATTATAACAATAATTTTTCCTGACGATCATGCTGACTTATTGCGGCATGAAATAATCCATACAACATGGTTACAATAACAGCATTGTTCAAGGGAAGATAGTTCTAATTACTAAATAATAAAGGCTAAAATGGAAAGTTAACAACCAGTTTTAGAATAAAGTGTTAAATTTAGTAAATTCTGTACGAATGCGTTGAGTTAACCTACTGACACATTAACTACCAGTTTAAACTAATGTTATTACCCTGGTTTAGAACTGGCAGTAAGACATGCTAGCAGTTAGCTACATTAATAGACGTCTAGTGATTTTCCAGTAAATATGAATTATAGTCAGGCGGACACTAGTCTTCTATTACTATTTCTGAGTAACATCAATGTTAGCGCTTACAGACGCCCATTATCAGTGACAGTTAACTCCCCAAAGCTAACATGACAACGTTTCTCACGGGACGGGTTCACAACTACAAAACGACAAATAAAACACTGTGCGTTAGGTTTCACTAGCTGACGGCCAACTTACCATTTTTCAGCTCATGTTTCACAGTAAACAGGTCACCTTCTCTGGAAGAACCCTCCATTGGGGATGGCATTGTAATGTGGTGTCCCTGTTAGGTTTAAAGATGACGGATTAGGATCACCGTTCAAACTAGGCTGCGGTACTATATTTTTAAAACTAACATAGCTACAAAAAGGCGAGTTTCACAGATTTATATTCCGAATTTCTTTCACTAAATGTAAACGCAGGGAAGCGTGAAGGAAGCACTTGCGTCTTCCAGCAGCAAATAACCACGACCACTACCTTCGCAACCAGGCGGTCCCTCTCCGCTGATTGGAGTTGCTATGGATAAGTAAGGGCTCTGATTGGCTGAATGTCAGGTAGTGACTCGTGATCCCGCCCTCCTTGGAGGATTCATGCTGCTTTCCATAACCACTCGTACACTCTAACGTCAAATGTCAGAATACAAGAATTACAAATGTAGCTTTATGGGTTGATTTATGTCGTGAACCATGTTAAAACAGCTGTTATTTTAAATAATATACAGTATTTTACTCTGTAAACTTTTTCTAAGGGTTGTAAAAAAAATCCGGGGAACTTGTGTGACACAAAAGTTGCCCAGTTTTGATTCAAAGGGATGGAAAGTATCTTGCAAAATGTAAGTGCCAGGGTTGTTTAACATCATAATGTAAAACTAAAAGTGTATTTATGAAAATTTGTGGGTTTTTTGTCTTCAGTAGTATTTTTTCACAGAACTTTATTTTTAAAAGAATGTTCAAAATGAAATTATAAAAACAATAGATTGCGAGAAGTTTTGTATTTGTTATTATAAATGCCTTCAAGTGCTCTATTTCTTCACAGGACATAGCAATTATTGCGCAATAAGGCCGCATATCAGGAAAATGATCAGTTCCTGTTAGTTGAGGTAACAGTTCCTCTGCTGCTCAGACAGTATTCTTCTAAATATGCTTAAAATATGTTTAAATAGGTTTAATCTGAACCTGATATTAATTATAATCCTCATGTTGGTAGAGTTTACAGCATGACTGTTGGACTGTGTCATTTAAAACAAGAATGCATGAATTATTTAAGAATGTTTTAAAAATTTCAGTGTAATGACATTTATATTGTTGTGCACGAGGTAAGTGGAGCAACCAGAGTTTGGGGCCACGTGAAAATGTATTAACTGTGATAAAAAATAATTTAATTAAAATAAAAATGAATGGGAACTCTGTGGGCCCTTAAGACCATTCTCACTTTCCTTTTCTATATGGCTCCCCTGCATGGAGTGTCCAAAGGAACTCTTGGAAATGTATCTCAAAACGAAACCTATATAATTTTCTTTGGCATGCATTCAATATCTGTCAAACTTTCCTTTTTGAAGTTATGTTAGTTTTAACCATTTATTCCCATTAACTGGCTTGAAAGGTTATGTAGCAAATGTAAATGTGGAGTTATTATGCTAAAAAATATGTTAAAATAATAAAATAAAGGCTTAAAACCTTTTTCATAAAAAATAAATCCCACAGATTAACACATTTGTTTTCAACCAGCAATTTAAAACATGCATCCCAAATATGTGATCAGAATTACTTTGTCAATAATGTAGTGTTTTTTTTTTGATGGAAAGTTAGCTTAGTTCTTAATGACCAGACATTTAAAAATGTGTATTTAATGTTGTGAGGAAATAGCACTTCTGCCAAATAAACTGAACTATTTCGCCATCTAGTGGCAAGATACTGCAGTTGTTTTATTGTCGCAGTTTTAGGTTTTGAATATTTTCTGTAAACTTTTCAGTTTTCACTCATAAAAGGGTATAAACGTCATAAGATGAACACACACATACACATGGCTTTAATCATTCTGGGTAAAATTAGAGATACGTTGACGTAAAAATAGCTCTTTCAACCAACCAATGAAATGTGAGGTTTTTCAAAGGCAACCAATCAGCTTCTAGTCCTACTGGCTGTTTGATCCGTAAGATTTACCCTCCGTCCGACTATACGCGGTGTGCCAGTCAGGCGGGGTTTGTGTTGCATTTCAAGTCAATGCATCTGCTGCCCCGCTCACATGCAGAACGTTACAGGGGTTTGGGGGCTTAATTATCTATTTTAGTCCTAAATAACGTAGACATACACGATTAAAGTCAGTTAATCTACTGGAAATAAACGTCTCCTGCTCCTGCCAAAAAAGACTCCTCCTTCGCCGCTCACCATCACTTCTAGCCGGGTCATAGCCCGGCTAACTAAAAAGGATTGATCCCGGTGATCAAGCAAGCTTGCTTCACTCCGACACTGCAGACTGACCTCCATTCCCAACATGGCTAGCATTCGAGCTATTGGTGTTTTATCCAGATTGTCATCAAGGCGATATGCTCCCATGTCTGGTAGGACGCATCCACTTTGAATTTATTCTGTAAAGACGACCAGTGCGGTGTGTTTAATTATAAAAACGTGGTTTTCAAAGATATTCTTAGTTTGGTGGTGTAGCTGCTAACCGAAAAGAATTGTGCATGAATGCAGTAAAGCACATGTGAGAACACGCTTGTTTTGCTATTTCAACAAACATATATTAATAAACATTTAAACCGAAGATTTTAAGTATTTATCATTTTGATGGGGTAGCTAACCCGGGGTTCACATGCTACTAATGCTAACTAGTTCGACGCTACGTAATCACTACAGCCATAAAATATGTCACTATATTAAGACGTTTTTAATCAAAGTCTGAACTTAGTACGAGGCAAGACTGTGTGAATTATGTTATGTGAGGAGTTGACGTGTTTTGCCATTCATTCGTCATTGTGATGGCCCCTATGTGTGGTAGGGTGGGAATGTAGGTGAAAAGTCATTCTTCTACTGGCTTGCCTGGAATGGCTTAGACCGCCTGAGGTCACGAGAACATGTCACATTTACACTTCATATGTTTATTTAATGGCATTTACAGAAATAGTTTGTAGAAATAGTAATTTACAATTAGTTTCACAGTTAGTTTTACATATAACCACTTAGAATTAAACTGTGTTTCCTTTTTTTTCAGGCAGCATTTTTCGCACCTTCTCAGTAGCTTCAGCCATGCTTGGTAATTTAAAAACAATCACACGTCGTCTGATTATTCAAACCTCGCTGTCAGCTCAACTAATTCAACCCCCACCTTATCTATTGTAGCCCGAACCCATGTCAACTATGAAGTCAAGGGAGATGTTGCAGTCATACGGATCAACGACCCAAACTCCAAGGTGAGTGCTCAATCACAACACATCCAAAAGGTGTGAACCATGTGGAAAAACTATGACGTCTCCCTTCAGGTTAACACGCTGTCGGTTCAGATGCAGAAAGAGATGACAGAGGTCATGAGTGAAGTTTGGGCCAATGATGCGGTTAAAAGTGCCGTCCTCATCTCCTCAAAGCCTGGATGTTTCATCGCAGGAGCTGATATTAAGTAAGACACATTTCTGATTGAACTCGTGTGACTTCCTGTTTTGTTTGGCAGTAATAACGACTAATCGTATGAGGTATGGTGGGAGTTCTGGTTCTGGAATTAAAAAAATGAAGAGTCCAAGACCTGCCACCTCACAGAAGGGGGGATATCTTTTAGGGTGTTAAAAGTCACACTAGACCCAAAAATAATATCTACTAATAAATGAATATACATATATAATAAAAGAGTCACCAGAGGCAGGTGAATCCTTCAGTCCCAAAGATTTAGTCACCATTTTGTTCTAATTGAAGTGTTACATTCATTACAGTGCAGCTAAGTTACAAGTAAATGCACACCGAATAACAAACCATGTTTATGTTGCTGTAGGTTGTCACGGTGTGAAAATTTAACCTCACGGTTATTGTGACCAAAATTATCACGGTTTTCGGTATTATCGCGGTATTTTTTTTTAAACGTGGTACATTTTCAGACAACTAAATAAACCCTGTATATCAGGAAAATATCGTCCTCAGTTTGTGTCTAAATTTTGCCTAAAATGTGTTATTTTGTAATTATGTTGTTTATTTGTTTACATATTTTCCCTCTAGTCTTTAAAATACCAATATTTGCCCATAACTTCTTATTTTATGTCTGTTTGATGTCATCATTTTAAAAATATTAGATCAGATGATATTCAGTACTCAAGTAGCCTTGTAATCAGATACTTTTTTACCCTTACTTGAGTAATAAACCCTATATGAGGAAAATATTGTCCTCGGTTTGTGTCCTTCCAGTGAGCTTTGCAGATGTGGGAAAATGTCATCAGCCAGTAATCGTTGTTAAATTCATAATTATTCTCAGAGAGAGACCAACTCCTATCTGTCCCTGGGAGCCCCGTAATGCATAGCGTTGTTTCAACATGGGGGTGTCCGCGACACGGTTTATATGCAGGTAGCGGCGCTGCGGCTGCTTTATATAGCGACTCGTTGCATTCTCCCTCAACCCAAATCCTCAGATCACGCATTTTAGCTAAAACGCTAACGTTAGCTTTCCTTGCGTTGACTGTAGAGTTGTGGGTGATGGTCACGCAGATGTGTCATGAGATTTGAAGCGTTGCTGCCTTTCACAGACACTTTTTCTGCACGTGCTGCAAACAGGATAGCCGTCTTCTATAAACTGTTCCTCGGCATTCTTCAAATATCCAAAAGATGCCCGTACTTCCCACTTTGTCTTCTTTGAGGGATTAAAAAATGAGGGATAAAAAATGTCCTCCTGAGCGCTGCCGTCTCCTCCTTTGGCCATTATTTCAGCTTTAGCTTCAAGAAAGTTTTGGTCGTAAACAACAAAGCGTGCATGTGCTGCCGGCAACTTCAGCAGATGATACGGTGGCTGGTAAGGGTCACCGCGCCTACACCGCAGCCACGGTAATCCCACCAAGATAATATAGTTTTTTTAAAAACAAGACGGTTATTATTATTGTCAACTTTTTTACCATGGTTTACCGCTACACCGGTTACCATGACGACCCTAAACCCCACACGGGTTTTCATACACTTTGAAACAGGGCTATTCAATTCTGGTCCTCGAGGGCCGCTATAGAGCTCCGGACCCCACGTGACTCTCAAGCCCTTTTCAGACAGACATTCTGGAACATTTGTGGACAATTCAATCCGGTTTTTAACCGGAACTGTGTTTTCAGACATGCCACTTTTGTACCGGAACTTGTCCTTTCGGCTGCATTCACACAGCAGGGAAAAGTTCCAGATGTCTGACGGCAGCGGGGGGTGGGGTGGGGGAATCGGACTTATGTTAAGAAGAACAAGAAGAAAATATCATTTCTATAGCGCCTCTCAAGATAAAAGTCACGAGGCGCTTAAGCATAATTCTGCGCACACGAAGACGCATAAGAGACCTGGATGATGAAGCTCAATGGTTAAAGGAATCACTGAAGCGGTGTGAAGCGCTCCGTCACACGTCTAGGCGGTACCGTAGGAGGCGAGCTGCCGTGGTTCGCCGCATTCTACAGCAGCGGGCTATCTGGGTGCGCACAGCGTCCCCCGGTCCCCTCCTCCTCTCCCTCCCTCTTGTCCGGAACTCTACCTCACCAGTCTGAAGCAGCCACCCTGTCCGTAACAAGTCCGGACCTGTTACTTGGGGCTTCGTCCGGATAAATTCTGGAACACATTATCCGGATGTTTGTATTCAGACAGAAAGGTCTTACGGACAGATTCCGGAACATTTCCGTTTTTCATGGCCTGTCTGAAGGGGGCTTCAGTTAGTAGACGCCATATTGGCAGGCAAAAAAGGTAAACAAACACGGATCGTAAACATGAACGAGATCGGCTTGGATTTTACTTCGTCGGAGTTTACTTCACACTTTAACACCGAATAAATCGTTTTATATAGTCAGAAACTAAATAGACTAAACATCTCCGACCCTTACCGTGCCCCTGGGATACTTTTTAAAAACGCCAGAAGCTGTCGGAGCAGACTTCTTACCGGACCTGGCCGGGGGACCCCTTGGGATTTCCCCGGAGGAACTGGCCCAAGTTGCTGGGGAGAGGGAAGTCTGGGCCTCTCGACGCTACTGGCCCCGCAACCCGACTCCGGATACGCGGATGGACAAATAGCATAGATTTACATGTAAGTAGTTTAAATGGAGTGCTGTGCTGTTTGAATGTATAAACTGAACGTCAAGAGAAATCACTAGTTTGATTTTTTTTCCATGAATAAAATAAATATGTCAGGCAGGAGCGTCTCAGGATCTGTCTGAGATCTGTCTCGGTGAAACAGATAATAGCAATCCAAAGTGCTTTTTATGTGTGATCCTACAATCGATCAACCATTGCTTAAAAATTAAATACAGCTTAGCCGGTTAATTGCTGTGATCATAAAACACGGAAACGGCAGCACGCAGAACTCACGAGGCAACGTTTTACGTGATGTTTACTTGTTGCTATGAGTAATAAGACATAAAAAGCCACGCCAAAATAAGTTTAGGAAGCCCACTAAGAATCGTATTAAAAGCATTTAAAATAAATACCATACACAGTTGAGGAAACGTTGGTTTAAGTACCTGATATGAAGTGGTCGCTGCATAAGCGAAATCCTTTACTGTTGTTATCCCACAATTTCATTTTAGCCCGGCCACTAGTGCGCTTTATTGTGATGATCCAACGTTTGCGGGGTTCCGGATCTTGGGGAATCCTGTAGATGGCTCATTCCTTATGTCGTCCGTGTCTGTTCTGCATCTTGGGGCACAACAGGAATCTACCATATTTCCCGTTTGATTGAGTTTTTAACAAATAGTCCAGCTGCGGGCTTCTGCCTGCCAATATGGCGCCGTTTCGATTTGAACTGTTGCATGCCGGGAGAAGTGACGTCAACTCCCGGAGCTCTATAGGCACATTTTAGTTTTAACTCTGCTTCAACACACCTGATTTCAATCAGCAGATGATTAACAGGCTTCTGCAGAGCCTGATGAGCTGCTGCACAGTTGATCCAACCACTGAATCAAGTGTGTTGGAGCAGAGAAACCACTAAAACGTGCTGGATACCGGCCCTCGAGGCCCGGATTTGAATAGCCCTGCTTTAAACCGTCTGAGTTATGTTTAAAAGCTAAACAGAGACCTTCCTTTGCCATCATCTTGGATGGACTGATGTGCTTCATTACAGCATGAAAAGCAATGGAGTTGCAAAAGTCCGTGAAAAACCGCCGCACAAGTGGTACTCAAAAATTTTTGACAAGGTTGGCAGGTCTGCTATTGTCAGTTCTGGTCAGCAGGTGGCGTGCTTGGCAAAAAAAAAAACATATCACAGTACATGATAAGATAATCACTTTTATGGTTTTTAGAAAAAAACATAATAATTCCTGAAAGAGGAAAACGCTGAAAAAATACTTTAAAGGAGGAAAATCACTTTTTTTGCACAACAGCTGTTTTGCTCTGCCATGTTTCTGTTTTAAATATAAATTCCTTCATTCTTGAGTAGTGACGGATAATCCATGTTTACTGCACAAAGACAGGACTCGTGTCTCTGTTATAAACTGCCTCGGTGCTGCTCTTTCACACTTGAGTCTTTTGCCTTCCTCAACATTGCATTATTAATCACCATTCATCATAACAACTTTGAAACATTTACAATGAATTCTGAATTATTTATGCAGAGAAATTCATTGTAAATTAGATTTACTTGGCTTTGTTGTTTTCGCTGAAAGCTTTTATTGCTGCTAGCTGCGTCCACTCTGGCTGTTTGTAAAGAACGTATCAAAACGATGGTGCGTGCATCTAAAACACTTGACTCTCTCCGTCCAGCATGATCCAGGCCTGCAAAACCTCAGAAGAGATCTCTAAACTTTCTCAGGAAGGACAGAAGATGTTTGAGCAGATTGAAAATTCTCCAAAGCCCATCGTTGCTGCCATCAACGGCTCATGTTTAGGAGGAGGCTTGGAGGTAAACGAGTCAAGTGTGTTGTGAAAAGTGAACTTATTGTATAAAGGTTTACTATAACAGGCATCTTTTTGTGTGTTTTAGTTTGCCATTGCCTGCCAGTACAGAATTGCAACAAAGAGCAAGAAGACTGTTCTAGGTACCCCTGAAGTGATGCTGGGCCTTTTACCTGGAGCTGGTGGGACACAGAGGCTACCCAAAATGGTTCGTATTGAAATGATAAATTATGCTTTTGGTGTTCAATCAGTTAAGAAGTGGTTTGGTGTTTATCTCAGTTATAGTGTGTGAAGCATTCTGGTGTAGCTATCTGAACAAAACCTGCAGAGTAATCTGGTTATTGCTTGTAATTGGTTTAAGAAGCTGACGGGTGTCGGTACAAGATCGGCTCGGGGTCTTTCGACTGCCGATGACGTCAAAGTACGGCAAACCCACTCGGACAAAATACACTACACATCTAAACTGCTGGAAAGAATTTAGCAGTTTCGTTATTAAAATAATGTTTCTTACGACGTAAGTTTGTGTTTATAATGGTATTTGTAAAATAAAACACTATATTTTATTCATAATGTTGAACTCCTCTTTGAGCACATCCCTTGAAGAATCATAGGTATTAGAAACACCTGTGAAATTGTATTTGCAGGAAAGAAGTGTGTCCCGTTTATTGAAGTATTTTGTGTTTAGAGTTTTTGACGTCCATGCGTAGTTCAGTTACGCTCATAGCTGCTAGCCAAAACTCTGGAGTTAAAAGTTTTCTGGCTTTACTAAAATACCTGTCTGTACTTATTTGATTGATGGTAGTTTTACTTTCTATTAGACTCCAAATGTAATCATTTGGCACGTTTCTAATTCATAATTTGTAAGAATGTAATCGGTGATATTAGCATTAGCATTCTTATGGGTTTTTCCATGTATATTAGCATTGCGCTAACCACGCTCTGCCAAATTGCAGCCTTTGCGATTAGAAAATCTCCTTTCGTCACATCGCAATTTAATTGCACATGCAGTTAATCGTTCAGCCCTAATATGCATGCAGCTCTATGCTAAAAGTGTATTTTCGAAGAGGTAATGATGGATTTCTTTGTAAAAGTTGTCCATCTTTCCAACAGAAAAATTTGCCTGGACCAACGCAACGTGATAATAATGTAACATGATTACGTAATTCCGTAAGGTTCATGTTCAGCCAATCAACTGCTTTGATGTCATCGGCAGTCGAAGGACCCCGAGCCGATCTTGCACCCGAGCAGATCCTGTACCAACACCTTCTACACTGGTAGCCTGCAGACAGCAAACAAGACAATCCCTTTTCCCTAGGGATAATCATGCCCGGTGCCCTAAAACCCTGATAGAAACCACACTGGTGCATTTTATCTCACTGGGGGGGGGGGGGTGGGGGGGTGGGGGGGGGGGGGTCGCTGGAGTTTTATTTGTTGACAATTAAAATTGCTCCAACGTTTTCAAAGTTAAAAACATTTCTTTTAATCAATCAATCAATCAAATTTATTTCTAAAGCGCTTTTCAAACAAAGTGTGATTCAAAGTGCTTTACAAAATGACCCCATATTCCCATAACAGGTTAAAAACATTAACAAACATATGCAAGCACACACGCACACACACACAGACTCACACACACACACAAGTAAAAATTATATTAGGCTGAGTCCAGATGAGCCAAGTATGGTAACACAAGGAAACGCCGTCAGAGGAGCCGTCTGTCCCGGCAGCATCAGGTCTTCCACACTAAGTCAAGAGCGCTCAGTGGAAGGGGAGCATAGACCCCCACCTATAGAGCGCCCAGGAAGCTACAGTCGACCACCGCTCCCGGGGCAGAGGGCCCCCACAGAGGAGACACTGGATTAAAATGAGTAAAAATGTAATAAAAGAGCTAACATAAATGACAAAAATTAGAAAATAAGTAATAAATAAAATGATCTAGACAGTAAAATAATAATTTAACAACGGTAGTTTCTGCTTCAGCCCTCCCCCCCTCCCCCTGCGCAGCGGCCGCAAACTCACTGATGCGCCTGCAGCCTCTCAGAGTTCCTGCTGCTCTAAACATTAAAATAATTATTTCATTTTCTGTTCCTCACTTCTGATGACCTTCAATGGTGTCTGTTTGTTGCAACCAGCAGGTAGAAAAACTAACTTTTTATTTGACTATTTTTCTGTCCTGCCTGTTTATTATCTTCCTGCATCTCCTCTCAATCCTAAAGAGAAACTGCTACCTGGGTTCATATATATTCACCTTATGAGTTACCTTTGAACTGCAGTTCTAAAAGATCTACCGACCACAAAAACAGCGAAGTGCCGCTGCTCGCCGGCCGCATCAGTGATCGGTGCGTCACCGGAGGACAAAACAGGTGATGCGCTCCGCTCCACAGCAGCAAAATGCATCAGGCGCAAATAAAAGACAGAAAACATTAAAGGAAATGAGCCGACATGAACAATCATGTGTTAAATTAGTTTTTGAGTTGGCGGCACCTGATTTGATAACGTTACTGTGGCCGTGCTCAGGACGCAGATGTCTGGAGCGCGTCAACGATCAGAGCTTTGCATGCGCAAGCCGGTTAAGGTTAGGATGGGGGTGAGGGGAAGGTTAAAAAGGTCACAATTTGGTCAAATGTCCGTTTTAGGGCATGTGTCAGTACCGACGCTCTGGCACAGCGCGTCGCCTCCCGACGCGCAGGAGCTCGTCACCTGCTGTCTTTTCCGAGGACTGCATCTTGCCGGTCATTATCACGTGACAGCGACTTGTCGATGACAAGCATAAAAAGTCACTACAGAGCAGTGAGGTCGACTAGTCGACTAGTTCATACAACCCCTAGTTGGCACCAGTCGCAGTCAAGCAGACATCATCTAAAGATCTTTGATTTGGCTTTTCAGAAACCTTTTAGATTAAAAGAACCTGAACTTCATCTTTTCCAGCATCTTATTTATATAAAAAGCAAATTTTTTATCCCAAACATCTCTGGTAGTTTAATACAAGCAGATAGGAGAATCTAAGGTGTGATTGTTTGTTTAGTTTCCTAAAGGAGCAGAATGAACTAACCAGTTAGTGCACATCCAGGGTATCCACGGGTCCTTAAAACGTCTTTAAAAGTCTTAAATTTGCTTTTCCAAATTTAAGGCCTTAAAAAGGGCAAAGAATCCTTAAGTACAGTTTCCAAAGGTCTTAAATAACCAAAGACCCAATAAACAAGATTCTTTTTTTTTTTTTTTTTTTTTTTCGTGAATATCTAGTTAGTTTTCAGCATTTTTTGTGAACGATGTTTGCGTAACCGTACACATTCAGTTGGGTGTGAAACGGGGCTAGTTTTAGATGGTTAAGCTAGTGGGAGCTTGCGCCATGAGGAAGTGCAAGTTTAATTTTAACTGGATTGCTAATCCAACGTTCGCAACGTGGTTATCACCGGTTCCAGGCAATAGCTGGAAATTATAGTTTAAATTTAATTTAAGAAATATCTTAAATTTGGTCAAAGTGGTCTTAAAAAGTCTTAAATTTGGCTCCCTTAAACCTGCGGACACCCTGACACCTCTTCTCGCACCCTACAGGTTGGTCTTCCCAATGCCTTTGACATGATGCTGACAGGCAGGAACATCAGAGCGGATAAAGCCAAGAAGATGGGGCTCGTCCACCAGCTCGTCGACCCTCTAGGTCAAAAATCTTCTTAATTAGTTTAAAAACCTAAACCTGCTTTAAACAAGGCTGTCCTGTTGAGCTCCGATGTTGTGAGGTAACTTTGTGTGTGTTTTCTGACAGGACCGGGGCTGAAGAGTCCAGAGGAAAGGACGATCGAGTATCTGGAAGAAGTAGCTGTTGATTGTGCCCGAGGCATCGTCAACAATAAGATTCCTCTCCACAAAGAGAAAGGCTTGATGCAGAGTGGGTGTTGAATCGTTGTCCCCTGAGCCGATTTAGTTCTGATCCAAACTAAAACTCAGTCTCCACAGAAATACAAGACTATGTGATGAGCTTCGAGTTGGTACGGAACCAGATTTACAAAACGGTCCACGATAAAGTCATGAAGCAGAGCAAGGGCCTTTATCCAGCACCTCTGAAGATTATAGAAGTAAGTTGCCCCGTCTCCGTTCTCACTGGCTGCATGGATAGATGAAAGTTCTAGCTCCACTTGGTGGATTGGTCTACTGGATTTGTGTAAAGTTTTTTTTTTCTCTTGTTTAGGAAACAACCCCCTAATGTCTTATTTAGTTCACTTTGGATTCAGAGACACTTATTTAAGATTTATTTCTAACTATTTCATTTTTGTACATTTAAAATTTCACTTTCCTTTTACTTCCTGTTTGGTGATCTCCTGTTTTCTCTTCTAGTGTGTGAAAACTGGGATTGAACAGGGTCCCGATGCGGGATACCTGGCTGAGTCTCAGGTAAAGCCAGTTCGTCTGCGTCTCTGTGGCATTTATTGTTTACATCCGTAAACCAAACATTCATAAGTCACCTGTTTGTCACAGAGCTTCGGTCAGTTAGGGAAGACCCCTGAGTCTGCAGCTCTGATCGGTCTCTATCACGGCCAAGTAGCGTGCAAGAAGAATCGCTTTGGAACTCCTGAAAGAGAAGTGAAGTGAGTGTAGTTCTCACATGTGGTCCTGATGGGGGAACAGACGCCAGCTACACCGTTACCTGTTCTTGTTGTTTACCTGCAGAACTCTGGCCATCCTGGGAGCGGGGCTGATGGGAGCAGGTATCGCCCAGGTGACCGTGGACAAAGGCGTGCACACGATCCTAAAGGACACGACGGTGGAAGGGCTGGCCAGAGGAGAGCAGCAGATTTTCAAAGGGTCAGCAGGCTTCACGCTTTAATAAAAACGTTGTTTTTATAATAAAAGACTCTTAAGTCTAACCAGACAAAATATTTGGATTAAGGCTCAACGATAAGACCAAG
Organism: Nothobranchius furzeri; assembly: GCF_043380555.1. Lineage (NCBI taxonomy): Eukaryota > Metazoa > Chordata > Actinopteri > Cyprinodontiformes > Nothobranchiidae > Nothobranchius > Nothobranchius furzeri. The sequence goes on along the minus strand of NC_091758.1, from coordinate 21,004,298 downwards.
AAGAGGAGCATCACGTCGTTTGAGCGAGACTCCATCCTTTCCAACCTGACCGGCCAGCTGGATTACCGGGGCTTTGAAAAGGCTGACATGGTCATCGAGGCCGTGTTTGAAGACATTAGCATCAAACACGCCGTGCTGAAGGAGGTGGAAGCGGTGAGTCGGACTCCAAACAAATGACTTGTTGGACTGAATCTAGTCGCTTTTCATTCTGACCCAAAAAGATGTATGACTGCAGGTGGTGTCCCCCCACTGCATATTCGCCAGCAACACGTCCGCTCTGCCCATCAAGGACATCGCTGCTGCCAGCAGAAGACCAGACAAGGTTTGAGCCGTTTAGAAATACGAAAGAGATTATTAATCATGTGTAAAAGTTCTGATGGGTTTCCCTCCCTCTGTAGGTGATTGGAATGCACTACTTCTCTCCAGTGGACAAGATGCAGCTTCTGGAGATCATAACCACTGATAAGACATCAAAGGACACCACGGCATCCGCCGTGGCGGTCGGCTTGAAGCAGGGCAAAGTCATCATCGTTGTCGGGGTGAGATTTGGTGTTTGCTTATGTTACCTAATGGAAAAGATCAAAGGTTTGATAACAAGCTACTCACTGATGATTTATGTTAAAGGTGCAGTATGTAAGAATACAGTGAGAAAATCCCAAAAGAGTCTAATGTTTCTGTCATTTTGGAAGGAAGGTTACACTGAAACACGTTTCATATCCAGCTGGCTGCGGGGATTGTCGGTTTTTCTCCTTTCAAAACAAAGGAAGGAGGGACGTAACTACTGTTAGCCATCAGTGAGTGTGGGGGTGACGTGTCTCTTGCGAGCTAATACTGCAGCGCCGACGACTGTAATTTGACGACGGTCGGCAAAAAGCTCCAGAATTGTTTAAAGTGGTTGCAGTAACCAAATTTTACCACAGGATGTCATTTTTTACTTCTTTTCTACATAATTCACCTTTAATGTTTTAATAGGAGTATTATTACCCACAATTCTTGGCAGGATGGACCTGGATTCTATACAACTAGGTGTCTAGCCCCCATGTTGGCTGAAGCTGTTCGGGTTCTTCAGGTTAGTTGTGTTTTATTTTAACGGTTAAATTACACACAGAAATGGTTTTTATTAGTGTTATTCGTTATTTTTGTGTCTCTTCACAAACAGGAAGGAGTCGACCCCAAGAAGCTGGACACACTCACCACAAGCTTTGGCTTCCCCGTAGGCGCGGCGACGCTGGCCGATGAGGTCGGTATTGATGTCGCGGCGCACGTGGCCGAAGACCTCGGCAAAGCCTTCGGCTCCAGATTTGGTGGCGGAAACGTGGAGGTTCTGAAGACCATGGTGAATCAGGGCTTTAAAGGTACTGCTGGTCCCATTAGAGAACCGTGTTCATACAAGTTTATTTTACATTTATTAACGATGCTTTTTGTTTTTGTGAAGGCCGTAAATCAGGAAAGGGTTGCTACGTCTACCAGCCAGGACGCAAAGCCAAAGACGTCAACCCAGAGATTGGAGACATTCTGGAGAAGTTTAGGATGACACCGAATCCCGCTGTGTGAGTCAGGATTGAACCCACTACGGGAGCAGCGTTCCACACCATCTCTGAGAGTTCTTTTAGCACTGTGAGTAGAAGTTTAAAGGATGTTGGGTCTTTTCTGCAGGTCGTCGGACTCGGATGTGCAGTACAGGCTCGTTTCTCGATTCGTCAACGAGGCCGTTCTGTGTTTGCAAGAGGGCATCCTGAACAGCCCGCTGGAAGGAGACATTGGAGCAGTGTTTGGGCTGGGGTTCCCGCCCTGCCTCGGCGGTGAGACTTTACCTTCATCACCTTCACTGGAAACAGCCGAACCCGATAATCTCTGTTTTGTTCCACATGAATCACAAAACTTAAGAACACTTTTATGCACCATTTTCATCTCTTTCTTTTATTGTTTTGATTATTTTGGTCTAACCCAACTTTTCCATGCTGCCAGGGCCTTTCCGCTTCGTGGACACCTTTGGCGCTGACAAACTGGTCCAGAAGATGAAGCAGTTTGAAGCCGTGTACGGGAACCAGTTCACACCCTGCCAGCTCCTACTGGATCATGCAAGAGATTCTAGCAAGAGATTTCACAAGTGATGGCGTCGCCCTGCGTGCCAGTAGCTGAGGATAAACTCCAGACCGCCACTAGAATGTGCCTGACATTGGTATCACATACGGGACAAACAGGCTGACAGCTTATTGGTGCACCAAACTCAAAGTGCTGTTTCATCAACAACTCCTGCAATAATTCCCACCTTCATGACTTCATGACTGAGCGAGATGTAGAGTAAATAAATAATTATTACTGAGGATCCAGTTTGAGGCAGTGTGAATGTTTTGCAGAAAAACATGAGCTCTTTGAGTCGAGTGTCCACTAGAGCCTCTAGAATGCCTACCTAATAAACTGGCAGCTGTGTGAAACTAAAAGGTGGTTTTGTTAAATTTTTACTTAAATAATAACTTGATGTGTAGATTAAAGGGCGTGGAGGCTGATACACACACTGCATCTGTAAAGACATTTGTGGAAACTTCCAGCTGCCAATTTCATTGTTTAATACTGATGAATGTTGAGGTTTGGGTTCATTAAGTGTCTTTTTGTACATTAAAGCCTTCCTTGTTTGGAGATTTATGTAAATGTGAAGCTTCAATAAAAGACTATTGAAGGAAATCTGCTTTTGTCTTAGTGTTTGGTTTGAAGGCAGGTTGGACAAAATAAAGTCTTAAAACCTGCCGGACTTGTTTACTTAAGTTATTTAAAGAGCAAGTCACCCCCAAATCACATTTTTTTTGCTGATAAAACTATATAAAGGAGTGTCTAATCATGCTACAGACACGTGTAGTCAATAATTTGGCAGTTCATTGCATCTTGGTTAAAATTAAAATATTCTGCCTAAAACTGTCAGTGTTGCACCGTCGTCAGGGAAAAATTCTGCATTGTATTTGAATTTAAATCTGCCACCGCTATTGGCTAAGGTATGCTATGATGTCATCTGGTATATTACGACGTCATAATGCCATTGTGAGCCTATGTGTGTGTGTATTTGTTAGCGGCTCCGCCCTCTCGGTCTGCCAAGCAACAGCATTTGTTGCATTTTTCAAACATGAAGTGGGAGTGAAGTAAGTTTCTTGTAGGGGGTGACTTGCTCTTTAACCCTTACCTAACATCAAAGCATTTTTGGTGCTAAAATGACATTAATGTTAGAAAATTTAAACGTTGGGAAAGAGTTAAGATATTAGGAGATGGTTTAAGTAGAATCTCTTAAAGGTGCATTATGTAGAAATAAAGTAAAAATGACATCTTATGATAAAATGTGGTTACTGGCACCACTTTAAACAACCGGAGCTTTTTGCGGACAGTCAAAATTGTCGGCTCTGCAGTTTTAGCTCGCAGGAGACACGGCAGCCCCACGCTCACTGATGGTAGACAGTAGTTGCGTCCCTCCTTTGTTTGAAAGGAGAAAAACTGACAATCCCCCCAACTGGATATGAAATGTTTCAGTATAACCTCCCTTCCAAAATGACTGAAATATTAGACTCTTGTGATTTTTTCATTGTGAAATTCTCACTATATTCTTACATACTGCACCTTTAATCCTCCCACCGTCCTAATGGGTGTGACCCAGCGAGGAAAGTTGACCATTGAGCAGGATTGATGGTTTATCCTTTGAGATCCATGTGGCAGGGGTGAGGTGGTGCTCACTCCTCACCCCTGCCACATGGACCCAAGCGATAAACCATCAGCCCTGCTCAATGGTCAACTTTACTCGCGGGGTCACACCCATTAGGACAGTGGGAGGGTTAAACTAAAAAGCCTTTGGGTGGCAGTGACAAAGCTCTAGTCTGGGGTCAAGGCCCTTAACCAGGGATTGGATTGGGAATGGACCACAGCTCCAAATAAAAGCTCGAACAGGACAGGCGAGTGATGGGTGGGTTGGCGTACTGACCTGTCACTGTGACCAGTAGGCTGAGCTGAAAGGAGAACCTTCGACTGTGACCTGTGGGTAAGTGTAAATACAAGCAGCCGAAATGAACTTCCTACACAGATTGGCTATGGATTCACCCTCGGATGGTTGAGAAACTCAGCAGTCACGGGTCCTCCACATAAGGAGCATCTGGTACCAGATGTGTTCCTCAGGGCAGACCCAGGACCTGCCGGAGAGATTACATCTCACTGCTGGCATGGATGAGGTGGCGATGGAGGTATTTGCAGCAGAAGATAAATTTATCATTTAGAACTGGTAAAGACCTCATATTTCTGCCTTTGTTTTTGTGGAGCCAAGTACAATATGCATCAACTGTGAAGCAGTAAATGTCAAATCAGAAGACAGGCTGGACTGAGATGTCCACGCGGAGACCTAAAGGGATGGTTTTTGAAGCAAGTTTCTGAGGAAAGACTATTTCATATCTAGCTGTCGTTACCGGTTTGGAGATTAGTTCCGACTACTAACAATGGGGCCAGTTGCAATGTGAGGCTTTTTTCAGCACAATTATAAACTGTGACTTTAATGTTTCACTACAACGAAATTTGACCACAAATATTTAAGTTTTTCCTCAGAATATCACAAAGAAATTAATGTAAATAGCGTGCTTGTGTGACAGGGTGTGCATCCTGTCACTGTTTCCCTATTGATCATGCACCCTGACTGCTTTGCCAGGGATATCCCTTTGGCTGACTGGTTAGCACGCATGACACTCGCCTGGGAGTCTGGGGATCAAATCCCCGCCCAGGCCCTTGCTTCTCCACCTTGCTACATTTGGCATGGTTGGCAGGATCCATGTGTTACTGTGAAGTAGGTCCATGGATTTGAAATCTGTGGCACCCTGCGCGGCACATAGGGACATGCTTGTGGAAAGAGGGGGAGAGATGTGACAGGGTGAGCATGCGCCCTGGCTACTTGGACACATGGATATCCTTTTGGCTGACTTGTTAGTGCACGTGGCCATCACCCGGGAGTCTGGGGATCTAATCCCGCCCGGGCCCTCAATTCACCTTGTCACACTTGGCAGTGAAAATGTTTATGTCAATATTGTTAGCATAACTGCAGCGACATTTCTGAGATTAGTAGCAGGCTATTTTATTATGTATGGCAGTCCTCACTCAGACTAGCCGTTAGCTTATCAGTCTGGTCGTGTAATCTCTGTTTAATCCTCAAAGAGTGTGTGTATGCGCATTTACAGTAAAAAGGTAACCAAATTTATAACCCGCCCAGTATATTTATTTTACGTCTTCTTTGGAATTGATTTGATTGTTTGTTTGTATCTCATTCATTTGAATGTTTAAGGACCAGACGGACCAGACGTTATTTTTGCAGGAGTTTAACGTAATGACTCAAAAAGTACCGCATATATATGTAGGCGACTATCTCAATATTATGAGATAGCTAAGTCATAATTTTGAGATTATATATATATATATATATATATATATATATATATATATATATATATATATATATATATATATGAGAGAGAGAGAGAGGGAGAGAGAGAGAGAGAGAGAGAGAGAGAGAGAGAGAGAGAGAGAGTTATCTGAGTGGCGGGAATGGGCTTCCATAAAAACGCGCACGTTTGGACATAAAATTATTACAACCAGATTACTCTTTTCATTTCCTCATCAACATAAAAACGTGTTTATTTTTAAACTTCTTTTATTTGTTTTACGCTCGCGTGGTAATTGTTTGGGGCTAATTTGTTGAAGCGGCGCACTCATTCGTCGCGCAGGTCACGTGTCTGGTCTCCATTGTCTGCAGAGCAGGGTGTGTTCCGCCGGGACTCAGAGCGGGCTGGGTCGGGCCGGGCTGGCTGCTTTTCCCCTCACATCAGCATCTTTAATTATCCTGTGACATCGCTCCATGATGCCCCGGAAAGGAGGAGACGCTTCGGCCTGAGCGCTTCTCCATGATGCTGATGCTGATGACGGTGAGGCGTGTCTGACTTCTTGTTTTGCCGCTGCTGATGAAACTGAGGCACCTGGAGAAGGAAGATAGAAATAAATCTGCGAGGATGTTTGTTGATTCTTGGTAAATAAAATGTCTTCAGCTAGAGCCTGCGAGGCGGTGCAGGTGGTGGTGCGCTGCCGGCCGTTCTCCAGGAGAGAGGAGGTGGCAGAGTGTGAGAACATTCTGGAGATACATGACAAACTGGGACAGATCACCATCCGAAACCCGAAGGCACCGCCTGATGAGCCAATGAAGGTCTTCACCTTTAACTCGGTGTACGGTTGGAACTCAAAGCAAAGTGACATCTATGATGATGCTGTGAGACCTCTTGTAGAGTCTGTGCTCCAAGGCTTCAACGGCACCATCTTTGCTTACGGACAAACCGGGACCGGTAAGACCTACACCATGCAGGGGGTGTCCAACGACCCGGAGAGGAGTGGAGTCATACCAAACTCATTTCAGCACATTTTCACTCAAATCTCCAGAAGTCAGAATCAGAAGTATCTGGTCAGGTCTTCGTACCTTGAGATCTACCAGGAGGAGATCAGGGATCTCCTGTGCAAAGACAACAACAAAAAGCTGGAGCTCAAAGAGAACCCTGAGTATGGCGTTTACGTGAAAGACTTGTCTTCGGTGCTGACGAAGAATGTCACAGAGATCGAGCACGTCATGAACATTGGGAACCAGTCCAGAACGGTGGGCTTCACCAACATGAACGAGCGCAGCTCAAGGTCTCACGCCATTTTTGTTGTAACCGTGGAGTGCAGCGAACTAGGCCCGGATGGTGAGGACCACATACGTGTTGGCAAACTGAACATGGTTGATCTGGCTGGAAGCGAACGCCAAAGCAAGACAGGCGCTAAAGGGAAGCGTCTGAAGGAAGCTGCCAAAATCAACCTGTCCCTCTCAGCGCTGGGGAACGTCATCTCAGCCCTGGTGGATGGGAAGAGCGCCCACATCCCTTACAGAGACTCCAAACTCACCCGCTTGCTCCAGGACTCTCTGGGCGGCAATGCAAAGACGGTCATGGTTGCAACAGTTGGACCCGCCCATAAGAACTTTGATGAATCCCTGGCAACGCTCAGGTACGCCAGCAGAGCCAAGAAAATAAAGAACAAACCACGGATCAACGAGGACCCTAAAGATGCCCTGCTAAGGGAGTTTCAAGCAGAGATTGCACGTTTGAAAGCTCAGCTGGAGGAGCAAGGGATGCTGGCAGAAGAGAGGAGGAGGAGGAGGAGGAACAGCAAAAGACTGAGTAATAGTATGGCTGGGACGGAGGAGGAAATCTTTACAGATAAGACTGTAGGGGAAGAAGATGAGAAGCACAGGCTGATTGAGGGCAACCCAAAGGCCTGCCAAGGGAGCAGCGAGAAACTAAAACATCTAAACGTTAACAGAAGATGTTTGGAGGAATTTCAATGGGACCAAGAAGCCGTGGAGAAGATCATAGAGAAGTATAAGGTACGGACCTGCAGTTAATACCGTTTTTATTCAGCATCTGGTGTGATAAATGACTGGGTAGTTGAACAAAGGACATTTACATAAATAATTTATCAGATCTCTTTGTTCACAGGCTATGGAGAGCAAACTGCTGGTGGGAGGAAAGACCATCATCGATCACACCAACGAACAGCAAAAGATGCTCGAGCTGAAGAGACAAGAAATAGCAGAACAAGTAATAAAATCAGCAATAATAAAGTGTTGGTGATGCTCCATGGTGAAACATTTGAATGTGCACAAGATCGTTGTGACTGCGGGATGTTGGCTTTGATTTGCAGATCAGACGAGAGAGGGAGATCCAGCAGCAGATGATGCTGCAGGACGAGGAGACTTTAGAAAGGAAGGAGACGTTCTCCTCCCTGCAGCAAGAGGTGGAGCACAAGACGAAGAAACTGAAGAGGGTGTGTCTACCAAGTCCGAGTGTCTTTGTTTACATTCAGATGTACATATATACTGTTCAGCACCTTGGACTTCTGCTAAGGTTGTGGAAGGTGCTGTACAAATAAAATTAGATTGTATTTATTGATTGATTAATCTGTTCTCTGTAGCTGTTTGCTAAACTGCAGGTGTTGAGAGGAGAGATGAATGACATCATCGATGAACACATCCTAACCAGACAAGAGCTGGAGGAGACACAGGATGAGCTCACCAAAGAGCTCAAGTACAAGTAGGTCCACACAAATAGGAGACTTTATTAATAACTCAAGTAAAAGTTAATAAACAATAAATGTGAGCTTTCATCACAGCCAGGAAGCTGCTGCAGCATAGTGAACAACAAAATCTAAATCAAACAAAATCGTTAAAGCCACACTGTGCAACTTTTTCATATTTTTAATAATTTTCTTGAGCCAGAATGGGCTAAAATGACCCTTTACATGGTGAGAGAGAGACACTCAGAACCCCACCACCCTCTGTGGTCACTGGTCAGAATACCACATTTGCAACTTCAGAGTGGTTGTCTGGTCCTTGTTGGACTTAGTAAAGTGGAGTGGACATGCCTGGCATTGGAGTCTGCTTCCAGCATGTTTTCTGCATGTTTTAGATGGTGAACACAGCTGATTTGTTTGATTTAGTGATGAACCGCTCTTGTAGAAACTAATGAAGGCTGAGGAGACATTTCAGATGTTAGATTAAGGTGTTAAAGAGACAATTTGTAGTTTTTTACCATTAATCTCTGGAAATTTTCAACTAAATGTTGAAAATGAAGAAGAAGAAGAAGAAGAAGAAGAGGAAGAAGAATATCGTTTATATAGCTCCTCAAGATAAAAATCACGAGGTGTGATGTTCAGTTGTTTAAAAATATTGGCGGCTTCGTACCACATACTGTAACTATAAAATCAGGTCTAAAGTACATAGTGGGCGAGTCTAGTGTCTTTGGGAGATGCCATATTAGATACCATTTTTTCTTCTTGGGGTCCTGCGCCTGTCGATGACATCACTAGATAATTGGCTGGATATTTAACTTAACGGAAGTTACGTTACCAGGTTCAAAAACATTTAGACAGGAAGAAATACAAATTTGATTACAAAACTGCTAAAGTTTTTCCAAAACGCATGTGAAAGAACGGAATCGAAAGAGAGACACAATATATTTGGGCCGAGAGGTGTTGCCGTAGTATGATGACGTCATAGACAGGTGCAGGAACCTGAGCAGATCTGGAAAGTACAACGCCAGGAAACTACAATCGGCATTGTAATTGTGGCAAGGTGGAGAAACGAGGGCCCGGGCGGGATTCAATCCCCAGACTCCCGGGTAAGAGTCACATGCGCCAGCCAGTCAGCCAAAGGGACATCTCCTTGGCCAAGTAGCCAGGGCGCATGATCAATCAGGACACTGTGACAGGACGCTCACACTGCCACATCCCAAGTAGCCAGGGTGCATGATCAATCTATCACAGTGCGCCCCCCCCCCCCCCCCCCCCCCCAAAAAAAAATTATGCCCATGGGCCTGAGGATCGGGCCTCTGCTTTTTGCAGACGATGTGGCCCTGTTGGCGTCATCGAACAGTGATCTCCAGCTTTCCCTGGAGCAGTTCACAGCCGAGTGTGAAGCGGCTGTCTTAAGTCGGAAAAGGGTAGAAGCACTTATTCGGGTCAGGGATGACGTCCTGCCCCAAGTGGAGGAGTTTAAGTATCTCGGGGTCTTGTTCACGAGTGAGGGAAAGATGGAGCATGATATCGATAGGCACTGCATCTGCAGTGATGCGGGCGTTGTACCGGTCTGTCGTGGTGAAGAGAGAGCTGAGCCGGAAGGCAAAGCTCTAGATTTACCGGTCGATCTACGTTCCTACCCTCACCTATGGTCACGAACTTTGGGTAGTGACAGAAAGAACGAGATCGCGGGTACAAGCGGCCAAAATGAGTTTTCTCTGCAGAGTGGATGGGCTCTCCCTTAGAGATAGGGTGAGAAGTTTGGTCATCTGGGAGGGGCTCGGAGTAGACCCGCTGCTCCTTCACATCGAGAGGAGCCAGCTAAGGTGGCATGGGCATCTGGTCAGGATGCCTCCTGGACGCCTCCCTCGTGAGGTTTTCCGGGCATGTCCAACCGGGAGGAGACCTAAGGGGAGACCCAGGACACGCTGGAGGGACTATGTCTCTCGGCTGGCCAGGGAACGCCTTGGGATTCCCTTGGAAAAGCTGGCTCAAGTAGCTGGGGAGAGGGAAGTCTGGGTGTCCCGGCTTAGGCTGCTGCCCCTGCAACATGACTCCAGATAAGCGGCTGAAAATGGATGGAACTTTATATTTTAATATTAATAAAATAAACACTTTACACTATTTATACTCAGGCCTGGATTATTTTAGAACTACATGAAAAAGAAACTGATGTGTAATCTAAAATACTATTCCCTTTAACTATTTTTTTCTCTTTAATTAATTTGATCCCATTACAGATATCTCCTTATTGAGAATTTTATACCCCCTGAGGAAAAGAACAAGATAATGAACCGGGCTTACTTTGACTCTGAGGAGGATCAGTGGAGGCTCCGACCCGTGATTCCATCAGAGAGGTCAGTCAGTCGATTTTACATCACTGGCATCATCAGAAACAACCAAACCATTTATGGCACATAGGCTTTGAGTAATTCAAGTCAGAATCAGTAGCCAAACTGTTTCTGAAATGAATCAAGATGCAGCTACAAGTAAAACAAAAAGGTTTTACTTCCTCTTCTGCAACAAGTATACAGACGTTTACTTGAGTTCATCTTTTTAATCAAATTTATCAAGAATCAAACTGTGGTGGCTCAAGGTCAGAGCGTCATGTGCATGGTGGATGGATTTAATTATAAAGCACTCTTCACAGGATAAAACCCGTAAGTGCTTCACAAATGACACCCAGAGTATCACAGATGACAGCGATACGCAGAAGTTTTAATGATACTCTGATAGAAAACCTTAGATGATAAAACACCCACCTAAAACGTGTTAGAAACAACCACAGACTAAATAAATAAAAGACACAACCCTAAAGTTAATCAAAACATAGCCCCCTAGTGTAGTGTACGTTTAAAGGTAGCGTTGTAGTATTTTTAATAGAGGAACATGAGTAAATGAAGTATTTATTGTTTTAGGGACATTTAATGGGTGACCACAGACAGTATGTGGCACGTTTTTGCACAGGTTGCAGTTCAAAACAATTTTTATTTCAAAAATACTTTATATTTCCTAGACAGAAATTAAATGTTGTAACTCATATTATTAAAAAAACTTTTTAAAAATTTCATAAAAATAAATAAATTAATTAAATATCAAACAAAACAAGGAAATACACAAAATAATTAAAAACCAAAGGTGTTTTAATTATATCCAAACCAACTCTTTGTATTTTTCTCAGTACACACACCAAGCTCAAGAGAAGGCCAGTTTCTGCTGTGGGATACAAGAGGCCAATCAGCCAGTTTGCACAGATGGCTGTTGCTGGGGCAGCTGGGACTCCATCTAGATACCAGGTCGGTGCTCGTACTTTCACCCGGACGGGTGGCCGAGAAAAGAGTCGGTAGTTTTGTTTCCATTCTCGTGTCCACAGCAGCCCTCTCTGCTGGAGTCGAGTAAAGTTTATGAAATCTGAAACTTCTGCTTGTTTAACTACAGTTGTACTATCATCTACACCTGCAGGCTGAGAACATAATGCTGTTGGAGTTGGACATGTCTCCACCAACCATGTTCAGCTTGAACCTACATGGGGCTCACCTGGAGAGAGCTTTCTCTCCCAGACTGATGCAGGATCTTCCCAGAGAGAGAGCCGCCTCATCATCACGGGTCAGAAAATCTCAGTCCTGGTGAGTGAAAACTAAACTAAATACATTTTAATGAGATGTTTGAACCATTTTGAAGGGTCTTTCTGTGTAAAATGTACTTTCTATCTTACCTTCCAGTAGTTTTGCATTTAAAACCTCTACTTGGATTCAACTTAGTATTCTGACCTTGAGCAGAGCTGCCCTTTACCAACATGATTGGTGTCTTCAGCAGACACGTATCAGTTAGGGTACGGCACTGGATACGCTTTAAATATAAACAACTGAACAGACGAAATTAGCTGGGCTAGTTGTCTGGTGGGTCTTCTGGTTTTAAAATGAATCCTCATGAAACCCGTAGAATGGCGTGAAGTAGTTCATCACATCTTGGACCAATCATCGTCATCAGCTGCAGGGAAACGTATACTTCTGCAGCAATAACAAGATCGTTTAAAATTGGTAGAGTAGCTTACAAACCAATGTTTACATTAGCTGTTTTAAATGGCAATAATCCACTTGGGTCTGTCCAACCAACCACTTAGAATGGGAGAAGTGAGAATTATTTACAGAACCGCAAGGTTCTGTGCTAGGGCCTCTACTTTTCATTATGTTTCTGCTTCCTCTGCAGCTCATTCTGAGCTCCTTTAAAGGAATCTCCTACCGTCTTTATGCAGATGACATCCAACTGTACATCTCCTTTAGCCCCATGAGATGTCTAAGGCTACATTCACACTGCAGGCCTGGATGCTCAATTCTGATTTTTTGAGTAAATCAGATTTTTTTGTGAGGCTGTTCACATTATGACTGGAATGCGACATCAAACTCTCTCCAGTGTGAATGCTTCACAACCCCAAAGTGACTCGCATGCGCAAAAAGAAATCACACTCAGCGGAGAAACCAGGAGGAGCGGAATTGGGCAATACACTGCTCGAGCTGCGCTGCGAAAGCCTTCACTGACAGGATCACACCTGTTAATTCTTCTGTTTTGGGCTGGAAACTGTTTTAAAAACTGTAAACTATTTTACTCCTTGTTCCCGCTGTCTTCCTGAATTATTATTGACTGAAAATGTTCCGGTATTAATTCATTCACGGAGACGGAGACCGCTGAAATGCTTCGCTTTGCTCCAGCAGGACCTCCTGCATGCTCTCCTGTATTTTTAATTCCAAAACGCTCACCTCCGCTGAGTCAGTGACATAGGAGATGGATTTAATGAGACATGACCGTACAGACTGCAGTCGCTTTCAAAAACATCAGATATGTGTCGGAATCAGTACCACATATTCAAGTGACATAGATCGCATTTGAAAAAATTGGATCTGTGCCTTTCAGACTGTCATAAAAAATAAACAGATGTGGGTCGCATGTGGGGAAAAAAGCGGATTTGATGTGCTTTTGCCTGCAGTGTGAACGGGGCCTAGGCTGCAGATGTTACACTCCTGCTTAGACTAAAACCTGGATGGCTGGGAGCTTTCTTCAGCTGAATGAAGATAAGACTGAGATCCTCATCTGTGCCCCAGACAAGCTGGTTCCCAAAGTCAGAGACTCTCTTGATCAGCTTGCTTCTCACACCAAACCATCTTGGCGTGGAATCTTGGTGTGACCTTTGACCCAGCTCTCACCCTGGATTCTCATGTCAGTTCTCTTGTTCGCTCTTCCTTCTTCCATCTCAGGAACATTGCTAAGCTGAGTCCCATTCTGTCCCGCTCTGAACTTGAGACAGTTATCCACACCTTCATCTCCTCACGCTTAGACTACTGTAACTCTCTTTTCACGTGTCTGAGCAGAACCTCCCTGAACCGTCTACAGGTGGGTCAGAATGCCTGTGCTCGGCTTCTGACCAAGTCCTCCAAACAAACCCACATCACCCCGCTTCTCCTCCAGCTTCACTGTCTGCCAGTCAACTTCAGGGTTCATTTCAAGATCCTGGTTCTGGTCTATAGGGCCTTACATGGACAAGCACCATCTTACATTGGTGATCTTCTTAGTCCCTACACCCCCAGCAGGTCCCTGAGGTCCAGTGACCAAAGCCTACTGGTTGTGCAGCACCAGGCTAAAGACCAAAGGTGACAGATCATTTGCTGCTGTGGCCCCCAGACTCTGGAACTCTCTCCCCCTGAGCCTGAGATCAGTGGACTCACCTGAACACTCACCTGTTCAGGCTGGCTTTTGCGTGACCTTCATCACCACCTTCTCCTTATTCTGCTCTTTCTACCAACTCTGTCTTTCCCATTATGCACTCATTTCCCTCTTTCCCTCTCTGTACATTTTTAACCACCATTTATTTTTTTCATTTTAACCATATTTTCAAAAAAATGTATTTGTAAAATATTTTTTGCATTTTGACTTTTTTGTTCTTGTGAAGTGCCTCGTGATTTTCATCTTGAGAGGTGCTATATAAAAGATACATTTCTTTCTTTCTCTCTTTTAACGTTAACACAGGAATAATTCATAATGGCTAAATGAATGCCTATTGCATCTCGTCATGAACTCAGGCCAAGATTCTACATTAGGACCTGTGTTTTATGATGTTGGTTTAATGTGTTTGATTTTAAAAATAAGTGTTTTTGTGCAAAAGGTGAGTTTTATCCACAAACCACATGAAAGTAAGTGTGCTTTCTGTGGATTGCAGGTATCAGGCACCACAACAAACATCTGTGACATCATCCTCCTCATCTACTGCTCTGACATCAGGAACTCAGAGCTGTTCTCCGTCTCAGAGACAGAGACCGTCCTCCGCTGCCCACCTGTCTTTTGGAGGTCCTTATCAGACGAGCCCTTAAGTTGTGTCCATCTGATTCTTCTTAATTTAGTTCTATTTTCAGATATTACTTAAAAGTGACCGAGAGTTATATTAATATGGTTTTTTTCTTGCTTTTGACCCCAAAATGCTGCTTTTCTTATTAATCCAACAAAGATATTCACATTCATAACAAAACATTGGAGCCTTCTCTACAGGATTTCTCATGATTTCATTTTATTCCATGGCATTATTTTACCTCTTTGGAGCCGATCGATAGTCTTTCTCCATGGCCTCACCAAACTCCTCCCACGCCCGAGATTTTGCCTCAGCAACTGCCACTGCTGCACCCCGCTTGGCTATCCGGTACCTGTCTGCTGCCTCCGGAGACCCACAGACCAGCCATGCCCTGTAGGCCTCCTTCTTCAGCCTGACGGCTCCCCGAACCTCTGGTGTCCACCAGCGGGTACGGGGGTTGCCACCACGACTGGCACCAGCCACCTTGCGAGCACAGCTAGCAACAGCCGCCTCAATAATCCCAGAGTGGAACAAGGCCCACTTGGAGTCAATGTCCCCCACTGCTCTCGGGACGCGGTCAAAGACTATCGATCGGCTCCAAAGAGGTTCTGGCAAACTGTCCGGCGCCTCAGGAGAGGAAGGCAGCAACTCACTCACACTGTTTACAGTGGGGATGGGGAGCTGCTGATGTCAACTGGGACTATAGTCGGACGGTGGAAGGAATACTTGAGGAGGAGCTCCTCAATCCCACCTATGTGCATTCTGAGGAGGAACCAGAGCCGGGAGACCTGGGGATGGACTGTCCAATCTCGGGGGCAGAAGTTGCTGAGGTAGTCAAACAACTACACAGCGGCGGAGCCCCGGGGGTGGATGAGATTCGTCCTGGGTATCTCAAGGCTCTGGATGTTGTAGGGCTGTCGTGGCTGCGGACGTTGAGCCGATCTGTTGTGGTGAAGAGGGAGCTGAGCCAGAAAGCCAGGCTCTCGATTTACCAGTCGATCTACATCCCAATCCTCACCTATGGTCATGAGCTTTGGGTAATGACCGAAAGAACGAGATTGCGGATACAAACGGCCGAAATGAGTTTCCTCCATAGGGTGGCCGGGCTCAGCCTTAGAGATAGGGTGTGGAGCTCGGACATTCGGGAGGGACTCGGAGTAGAACCGCTGCTCCTCCGGATCGAAAGGAGTCAGTTGAGGTGGTTTGGGCATCTGGTCAGGATGCCTCCTGGACGCCTCCCCGGGG
Organism: Nothobranchius furzeri; assembly: GCF_043380555.1. Lineage (NCBI taxonomy): Eukaryota > Metazoa > Chordata > Actinopteri > Cyprinodontiformes > Nothobranchiidae > Nothobranchius > Nothobranchius furzeri. The sequence goes on along the minus strand of NC_091758.1, from coordinate 20,988,607 downwards.
AGGTGTTTCGGGCACGTCCTGCCGGCAGGAGGCCCCTGGGTCGACCCAGGACACGTTGGAGAGGTTACATCTCCAATCTGGTCCGGGAACGCCTTGGGGTCCTGCCGGAGGAGCTGGTGGAGGTGGCCGGGGAGAGGACGGTCTGGAGCTCCCTAGTTGGGATGCTGCCCCCACGACCCGGACCCGGATAAGCGGAGGAAGATGACGACGACATTATTTTAATCATAGTTCAAACACAAATCTACGTTTTTATTTATCAAGACAGAGTAAAACTTCACCTGGTATTTTCTGGTGTACAGATTGAGTAAAAACAGGAACACATGACACATTATTCTCTTATTTTTAAAGCTAAACTAAAAAGAAGAAGCACTGTTGTAAGGAAAGGAAATTGTTTGCAAGTTACTTCTCTCTAAAAAGATCTCGTTAGCACAACTTGGTTTGCAAAGTTACATAAAAAGCTGAGGGATCTGGTGACATCTAAAACACATATTAGCACAAACAGCTCAGTCGAGCAGCATGGTGGTGGACGACTGATGATTTGAGATTATTTTCCTGTTGAAGCCCTGTGAACCTTGCATCCTTTTGCATACCAAAGTTTCCAGATTCCTTCTGTCTGACAGCTGATGGTTGATCCTAAGCACCGTCGCAAACCTACAGCAGAACAATATTAATTAGAATGATGACGCCATGGAGCTGTGAAAGTTTAAAATTCAACCAGACTAAATGAAGGTAGATTGTTAGGGTTAGAACGTGTTTGAGAAATGCCAAAAAGCAGAGGTCAAAGAGCACATTTTTATCTCTTGGCCCATTGCAAAATTGCACAAACTGATTCAAGTGTTATTTGGCCTAAATGCCCCGTTTTTATTTTTTAGGATTAACATGGAGAAATACTTTGGTTGCAGTGCTCGTAAGTAAAAATCAATGTAAAATATAGACAAACAAATGCCTTCAAATCTCACTGGGTTCTTTTATTATGTCCAGTTAAAAGAAATATACTTACTTTTTATATGAGTATTGCACCTTTTTACACATGTAGAAATACTTTAAACCTTGCCATGCCTTTGCCAAAACTTTAAGGGGGACTGCACGCCAATCATGTGTCACAAATGGGACATCATCCTGTGTGCTTTAATGATTTGCTGCTTCAGTTTCTTGCTAATGTATTTGTGAGCCAAAAACCTGAAGAAAGCGTAATGTCTTGATTAGCTGCCTTACTTTGCTCACTCAGATTTGAAAATAAACAAATAGCAATGAATAATAATTTTTGGACTCCCTGTTTTTATTTCTTAATTTTGTGAAAAATATAATTTTATTATAATTATATGTTGTGAAATGTACTTTCTTTAGCTACATACAGTAAGATGACGTTCCCAGTGGTCAGTCACGTGACTTTTTACAGTAAATCCAATATGGCAGACGGAGTGGTTCTTGCACGGTAACTAAAGCAACGTTTCAACAAAAGCTGTCAAATTAAACACTACTCAGCCACAGGACGTCCACTATGAGGGAGAGGCAGAAGAAAAAGAAGGGGAGAACCTGGGCGGAAGCCGCTAAAACGGTATTCTTTGTGTTTTTGAGTTGTGTTTGTTGTGGTTGTTTTCCTTGACTCTCCCACTTGTGTTCAACTGTGTTGATGAGTTCATGACCTGCTCGTGAAGAAGAAATGTGTTGTGTACACCGCGCGAGGCCTGTGTTGACGGCTATAGTAGCCACCGTAGCTGTCTCTTAGGAGGAAACAGCTGTTTAAATGTCTTCCATGTGCACCCAAACACGTTTCCGTAGCTCTCGTTGTTGTTTTATGCACACATTGTAAATGACATGTCCTGCACAGATGAAGGAAGTAACCACGGAGGGATCATGTCAGTCATGCTACGCTAGCTAGGCTAGCTGTGGCTAGCTTCGGCTAACCTTCAACAAGTTGGTTTTTTGTTAGTTTAGAGTAAAATACTGGTCAACTTACATTTTTTCAATAACATTCAGTTTTCTTTATTTTGTCTTTAGACCCCTTGTTGGTGTCAGTGTGGATTTATTGCTTAACGCCACGTACAAATAACCAGTTAGTGGCACTAAATATAGTTACGCTAGCGTAGCATACTGATGAGTACAACATATACAGTTTTTTAAATAATGCGTATTCAGCTAAATGTGTGGTTATTTCATTTAGTTATCTTTATGAAGGATTTTAGTTGAGTATAACATAATTTCTACAAAGATAACTTTTCAAGTCTAAAGCAATATGAACCAAGTGCGGACATACTATACCGTACATCGTGTTATTTATGTTAATTTGCATTAAAATGAGGACTAAGCAGCATTCTTCTCCAATAAAATTACCAATTACCACTTTTAAGATTTCAATTGTTTAAAGGAGTTTCTCATTTTTGTTCATAATGTGATTAAAGAAAAGATAATTCAGAAAAGTTCCCAATGGAAGTGTTGAATCTGTGTTATCTTCAGGTTTGTTCGTATTAAATATGATCCCTGCTGTGAAAGTCCCTCAGGGTTCCAGAAAACCTCCAAAAACACAATTCCTACAGACCAAAGCTTGTCACCTTCATTTATTTACAACTCAAATAACTTTTCACAATCAAAATAATTATACCATAACAAGCTTTCTTTGCCTGAAGCCTCTAATATGACGGTGACTTACAGTAAACCAACTTTTTTTGTGATGTATGAAACTATAGTTTGAACTAATGATGCACCGATATGAAATTTTAGGGCCGATACCGATAGCCGATACTGTTATGGCAGATACCGATATACTGACATGAATGCTTCTAAAATCAGCAATTTTGTATAAAATGAAAGTTATTAAAGCTGAATTTACTTTATTATGTACACTCATCACACACATTCACGCTTCTGAGATGATTACATTCACTGTTCACATGACAATTACACATCACCCCCTCACCCTTTGAAACAGGCAAACAAATGGAGCCAAGATGGAAAAAGTAATGCTTTTTAATATCAACCCGGTTTTAATTTATCGGACCGATACCGCTATGTTAAAAAATGACTATCATCGGCCAATACCGATATTGATGCCAATCTATTGTCCATCCCTAGTTTGAACTAGTTGATAGTGCCGTGTGTACTACAGCTGAAGTACTCTTGAAACTGCTGTTTTTTTTTTTTTTTTTTTTGAGTATTCCTACAATAACTGTACAATTGCATTTTCTTAACAGTGCGTTTTATATTTTTAGGTTCTGGAAAAGTACCCCAACACACCTATGAGCCATAAAGAGATCTTACAGGTGATCCAAAAAGAAAGGCTTAAGGAAATAAGGTAAAATGTTCCTGATGTACTCTGTGTCTGTCAGCCAAAAACACCCGTCTGAAGCCACACCACAGCCGTCGCCCTGTCATCTTTTCTGTTTTCATCATGTGTTTTCCAAGTTCATGCACACAATTATTTTGCTTGTTTAATAACATTTACTTTCTTTTTGTTTCATTGTCACTGTTCACATCCAGAAGGTAAGAGAAGCTAGGCCCCCCCAACACCACCCGATAACCAGACTGCATTCTCACTTGTCACGAGTCTTCCCTTTGCATGTTATTAATAATAACATGAACTAAACTCAATCAAGAACAGTGTTTGATTCACATTTAGATCTAGTCTGAGACCCGCTTTCCACTTGCCATAAAAGATTTGTCCCTTTACCTGTGAATGTGTGTTTGAATGGGTGGATGACTAAGGCTACATTCACACTGCAGGCAAGAGCACATCAAATCCAATTTTTTTCCCCACTTGCAACACATATCTGATTTTATTATGACAGTCTGAATAGCACATGTCCGATTTTTTCCCAATCCGATCCAGGTCACTTTCATATGCGGTACTGATTCCGATTCATATCAGATGTTTTTGAAAGCGACTGCAGTCTGAGTGGTCATGTTGCATAAAATCCATCTCCTACGTTACTGAATACAGAAGCATGAGAACGGAAGCGGGAGGTGCTGTTGGAGCGAATCGTCTCACCGGTCTCGGTCTCCGTGAGAGCGGGGTTTCTCTGTGAATGAACTTAATACTGGAACATATTGCTGAATAATAATTCGGGAAGAGAGAATAAGGAGACTTGACCGGTGTGATCCTGTGAATGAGTCGGTGAAAGCTTTCACATCACAACCCCTTCTCTCCTGGTTCCGACTCCACTGACCGTAACTTCTCATCTTCTGCGGGTCGCTTTTGGGCCGTGGAGCGTTCACACTGGAGAGAGTTTGATGTCGCATTTCTGTCACAATGTGAAGAACCACACAAAAAAATCGGATTTACTGAAAAACTTGGAATTGAGCATCAAGGCCTGCAGTGTGAACATAGCCTTATTGTGTCGTGAAGCGCCTTGGGGGGGATGTAGAACCCTAAGAAGGCGTTATACAAATACAGCCACTTACCATTCACCGTTTCATGCTTCAGTGTTTATTTATAAACATAGATGGTAAAAAAGCATGTGATTTATAAACAGATGAACTGACGTGTTGGATCTGTCTCTAGCACGCACACACACACTTCTTGTATGGTTGATGTGGACCTTCTCTGATTTATTTAGATCGTATTTTTTTGGCCCACCACTTGACTCCCATAGCGATGGTTGCATCCATGGGCTAGTTTTTTAAATACACACTATCATTTCTCACACTGGTGTAATTCTCACCAGGTGCATATCAATAGTTTGTTCTCAGATAGCAGACCAGTTTTACCCAACCGGATCCTTTTGTTTAGTGTTAATTGCATAGATGTGTAATCTGTGGTTTTCTCTCATCGACTAGTGGGACCTCTCCGCTGGCCTGCCTGAATGCAATGCTGCACACAAACTCTCGTGGTGATGAGGGAATCTTTTACAAAGTTCCAGGCAGGATGGGCGTCTACACACTAAAGGTTAGTTACGCACTAAACGTCTCACACTGACTGAAACGATTCATATATACTGTAATATATTTAGTGTAGGGTTTATTTTCTAAATGAATCACACCGTCTTTGACCAGTTACAGTGGTGCTCATTTACATCATTTTTGGTGGAAGCTTGTGTCTGAATTTTGTTGGAAACAAATGATGCACTTGGATAGGTCGAGCAGATTTGTTCTAATGCAGAGGGCTGAAGGGATTCATCAAGTGATTCAAAAGACTTGATTATGAAAACGGTTAGATTCAGTTCTTTAAGATTCAAGATCGTTTTATTGTCGTACAATGGAAATGTCATTGCACTCAAAGATGGCTCTTAAAAAGGAGGTAATAAGATATAAAATCATCTAAAACAGATATCTAAAACCCTTTTCAGATTGACAATCTGGTATATTTGTGGACAATTCAGTCCGTTTTTTAACCAGAACTGTGTTTTCTGACATACCACTTTTGTACCGGAACTTGTCCTTTCGGCTGCCTTCACACAGCAGGGACAAGTTCCAGATGTCGGGGGTGGGGGTGGGGGGGGGGGAGGGGGGGGGGGGAAGACATGCGTTCACTAACTTGCTTTAGTAAATCCTTACTTTGGTTAAATAAATCAGTTGTTGAACCCCCACTCCTCTGTTTGGTCTCCTTTCTTATTACAGCCCACCACTTCCAGTCTGGGTTGAATGTGTGGCGCTGACATGATGCTTTTCAGCTGTTTCAGTTCTTGCAACGGAGGAGATACCACAGACATTTTTATTAAAAGTGTCATTATACCAATAAGCATCTCTGTGTTCTTTTATCCACATAGAAGGACAGCTCAGATGTTGTGAAGAAGCTCTCAGAAGAGGGCTCTGATGACAGCAGTGATGATCTGTCTGACTCCAGAAGCTCAGAGAACAATGGTGCTGCTGCTACAGAGGGCAGGAGAGGAAGGTGGATGCGAAGAGGTACCATCCACTACATCTGTGTGTGTGTGTGTGTGTGTGTGTGTGTGTGTGTGTGTGTGTGTGTGTGTGTGTGTGTGTGTGTGTGTGTGTGTGTGTGTGTGTGTGTGTGTGTGTGTGTGTGTGAATAAAAATATCCTTAAGTGACTTCTGTTTAAAGACCTGTTTCCTCCCGTCCGTACCGCGGTGTGAACTGTATTTTCATGTCAAATTTCCTTTTTTCTGAAACTAAATTAAAATTTAAAAAAGATAAAAATCCCATTTAATCAGCTTTGATACAGAAAGGCTTGTTGCAGCTGTTTAACAATTGTTTAGGAAGAACACAAAGAGAAAAGATAATTTTTTTAAACATTTTCACACACTTGTTGCTTTGCTCTAAAAACATAGATTTAAGCTGACTGGGGACTCAGCCCCAAATTAAAGGGAACGCCCTTTTTCAGCTTTTGCAAATGCACAGGAAGTCAGCTGAAGTAAGAATAGACCAGCTCAGGGAACGTAGCTCCACCGTCAAGATAAAACCATCCCATCGCACCATTTTCTCAGGATTGCACCGAGCATCCATCATGGTGACAAAAGGTGGGTTTTTAATGAACGCATGTTTTCCGTTACAACCTGCAGACACGGTCATCTAACAGAAATTGAACCTTCTCCTCTGTCTTTGGACTTCATGGTTTTTGTTTAATGAAAGGAGAAGAAAAGCTTTGTGTTGGTTGGACTGTATTAATGTTTCTAATCGAGCAACTTATGTTAGAGTTGAGACAGGAAACTGAATTTGGCCCATGACCACTTCCTCATCATGCACATGTTAGAATCTGCCTCGTTTACAACCAAGCAGCAAGTCTCTGGTGTCGTTTTTTATTTACTTAATCAAAACAAACTCTGTGAAAGGTGTCTTATTTGTATTCATTGATCGTGTTCTAGTTTTTTTATTGGTCTTTGTTGGTTTTGTTAAGATCCACTACTATTAGCTGGCTTTCAGATAGAATCTCCATTTTATTTGTTTTTTATCTTAATGCTCTTGTAGGTGTTTTATTTGTATTTGTTGATGGTGTTTTATTTTGTTTTAATGGTCCTTGTATGGTTTTGTGGTATACAGCGCTGTGGTCAGCTCACACGCTGTGTTTAAATGCACTTTTATAAATACATTTGGTACGGTATGAAAGTCAAATGTAATTAATTAAGTTTATAAAAATAAAAAAGTGAAACCAGCAGCAGTGAGAGAGACATACTCAGCTCATCTTTGAAAACATGATGGGTTAGTAGGTAATGTAATCTGTGTCTTTGTCCACAGTGTTGGTTTCAGTTTCATCAAAACAAAAGCTAAATGTTATCGTTATGTACACACCCCTTAGAAAGTGTGTGTGTGTGTGTGTGTGTGTGTGTGTTGTAACATCTGTTTTGCTCATTTCTGTTTCACAGTTCCTTCCAAGCTGCAGTCACAGCCGCCGTCGTCTCCGCAGCCGCAGTGCTCATCGCCTCCCGTCCCCACCTCTAAACTCATCTCACCCTCGCAGAAACACAGCAAGAAAGCACTGAAACAGGTACTGGACCCAAGTTTTAAGTTTAAACGATGCGTCGCAGCCGCTGCTTAGCTACTTTTCCATCTAAATCGCTGTTGTTCTCTTCACAGATGTAACATGAGTTCCTGCCACACCCTCATACTCCTATAAACCTGTTCCTTCCACCAATCACAGTCTTGTTGTGTGTACTGTTGCTTTAATTGTAGTATTGTCAAATAACAATTGGAGTTTTATTGTTAATTATTTTGTTGTCACTAATCCATACGGCGCAGCTTTAGCTGTATTTATGTCAGCTTTCACTTAGACAAGCTTTATCTGCATAAATGTGACTCATCCTGTGTTTCAGCTGTCAGGTGTTGTTCTGCTTTTCCCCTCTGACATCTTGTTTGGATTATTAATAAAGCAGCAAGAAAATAATTACAGCTGCTTTAAGGGTGTGATAATCCCATACTGGGGCTTTTATGTTGATATGTGTTGCATATAATAAGACGTCTTGTGTGATAACCCGTCAGTGCTGTTTTGACACATTTAACTGCAGTTTGTTGTCCCTTCTCTGGAGAATGTACAACAAGATACCAGTTATGCTTTAATATTAGTAGAGATGCACGATTTATCGGTATCGGCTGATGTTAGTCATTTTTTAACATATCGGTATCGGTCTGATAAGTAAAACTGGGTCAATATTAACAACCAATATTTTTACCATCTTGTTTCCGTTTGTGTATCTGTTTCATGGGGGAGTAATCATCTCAGAAGTGTGTGTGTGCGCGTGCGCGTGCGTGTGTGTGTGTGTGTGTGTGTGTGTGTGTGAATGAATGACATTTGCAAATTCCACTTCATAGAAAAAAAGCTAAACATTTAAAAATCCAGCTTGTGTCATTTCAGTCTATACAAAATTAGCTGATTTCCGAAGTGTAAATCAGTATCTGCAAATATTGGTAATCTACCTTAACGGTGATATTAATATCGGATATCGATATCGGCCCAAAAACCTCATATCGGTGCATCCCTAAATATTGTGAGTGATCTGTCCTGTTGCTCTCAGCAGGTTGCCTTCCATTAAAGTCAGTGTTTCTGCTGTTTTGTGAGATCATCAGATTTCTTCATAAATTCACATAAGAATGATTTATTTTTCTGTTATGCTGCTTGTGTTTATGTGCGGTCGTGTTGTTCTTTAGCCTGACGCAGCGTTTACTGTGAGCGCTTATTTTGTTTTTTTTTCCTCCATTTGGCCCTTCTGCAGGCCTTGAAGCAACAGCATCAGAGAAACCAGCGCAGACAGGGGGGAATGCCAACCATCTCCAGTTCCAGGCTGCTTCTGAAGACCATCAAAGACATGGCAGAGAACATCACAACAAAAACTGGTAGGTTGCAGCTGTTGTGTTGTTAAATATAGTTAAATGTAGTTACAGTGTCATTCAGACGTGTCTGATTTGTATCAATAAGGTCCAAGCTGAAACACGGTTATTTTCTTGCAAAGTTCACTGAACTTTTCCTTCTTGTCCAGACTTATGCCACCCAGTCATGCCTAGAAAGGTTTCCCAGAGATCCAGCCGCCTCAGTGCAGGTGGGTGAATTTTGTTTTGTGTTTCCAAACTAGCTAATTCTCTAGCTTTGCTCAGCGCACCTCTTAACTTTGTTCTTTCTGCTCCTGAGCATCAGACTCGGAGAGCAAACTGCGCTAATTATATGGTTGAAACACAGCCGTGACCTGCAGCAGGTGGAAATGTTTTCTCCTTGTGAGCTGCAGGTCTAAAGGGATGAAAAACAAAGTCATTTCCACATTAAAGTGTAACTGGTGCTCATTCATCAGTTTAAAATTTTAAATGTAAAGACCAATGCTTCAACACCACTAGTGTCTTTATCAGTGACTCCTCTTCCTCCTCCTCCGGAGGAGGAGTCATGTTCTAAATGACAAAGGGTCATTTTGTGCTTCTCAGACCTTTAAACTAGGATTATCATGATTGTTTTAGGCATTTTGGTACTTTCATAATGTTACGTGTCCTTTAAGAGATATCTAAATGTATCTTATGAGTTAGTTACAAATGACCATCAGCTACTGGCACATTACATTTAACTGAATATCTGCTCAGTTTACTGAGTTTGAGCTCATTTTGTGGACACAAACTACCTTTGTTCTTGAAATATTGATCAGTATATTAAATACATTTTCACCCAAAGTGATTTAACTATAACCAAATGAAAATGCTTCCGTGTTGTAGGAAACCTGGTAGTTTGATGATTTTATGCATTTTCAGGGATTAATGACTGTGGAAACATTCAAAAACACTTAAAAAAGGTTATTAGATAAGTTTGTGGCACAAGTTCATCCACAAACACGTCACTTTGGATGTTGATGGTTAAACCTGAAGTTATTTGGATTAATGAATTATTTTTATTTCCTGTGTTGTGTTGCAGGTCAGATAAAACGTACAAAGTGCAAAATCGATGTGGAGACACCAGACTCTATTTTGGTGAACACCAACCTGAGAGCAATCATCAACAAGCACACCTTCTCCATCTTGCCTCCAGATTGCCAGCAGAAGCTGCTCAGACTCCTTCCTGAAGTCGACCGACAGGTGGCTCTTCTGCATTTAGTTTCTGCTCAGCTGTTTTACACAAGGCAGCATTTTTCTGCAGTTATTTAACAGAATTGACAGAGTCTTGATGCCCCGTTCATCTTATTGAAACCGTTGTGATGTTAGTCATTCGTTCCCTCTTGTCTCCAGGCGTGTTTAGATGGTCTTTTGAAGGTCACCGGTTCTGCCTTAAACAACGAATTCTTCACATCTGCAGCTCAGTCATGGAAGGAGAGGCTGGCTGAAGGTCAGTTTCATGCATTCATTTCACACGTAGACAAACTTTATCACCTAGGTGAGCTAGTGCAGCAAGAGTTTGCTTCTCTTTTTTAATTGTTATTTACACGTTTTTCCTTTTGTAGGGGAATTCACTCCGGAGCTGCAGCTTCGAATGCGTCAAGAAATCGAGAAAGAAAAGAAAGTTGAGCACTGGAAGGAAGCTTTCTTTGAGCGCTATTATGGGGAAAAGTAGGTTCTGTTATATTTGTAAAAGGGTTCCTCAAATCCAGAGCAGTTTTAAAACGGTTGCCTTTTTGGGTTAATTTCAAACAAAACGTAAAGTCTTTATTATGGCTGACTTTGTTATTAATACATTTAATTACATTTTTAAAAATCAGAACTTATCTTCAGTGGTTGGGAGGAAATCCCCAAAAATTGTAAAGATGCATCGATTCTGGTTTTTAGGGTCGACAGACGGCTCTGACCTGCTGCTTCCATTCAGATTTATCCCAAAGACGTAAAACACAGAATACTGTTTGTTGTTGTTCTGAAGTAAAAATGTCCACATAGACCAGCTGTTATTGCTAGTGTTTACTGGCTCTTACTAAAGTTGAGTTTATAGAGCAGAAACCATGGTGATTATTTTATATCTGCATGGAAATGTTGGGTTCACAACCTGAACAGATTTTAAATCTGATTTTTTAAATTAGACTGATGATCCTGAGTATGAGATGGACCCAATCACCATGCAGTGCTTTGGTTTATTTCAACAAAATATAAATATTTTTTTTATTTATTTTCAGGATAAGAATTGCCTCAGCAATCTTATGTCAACTAAAAAATGAACTATTTCTTATTTTTATATTTCATATAACATTTAATCATGAATAAAAGTCAGATTATTTAAAGGTGGAATATGGAACATTTTCATAAAAAGCTATATTAAAAAATTAATACTTCCACAGAGCATTTAGAGGTGTGCAGAATGACTACAGTTTTTTCCTTTAAAAGCTGTATTTAAAAAAATTTTTTTAAATTTCGTTGTATGTTTTGGACACCCGAGCGAAGAGAGGAGCGGAGCTGTCAACTGATCACCACCTGGTGGTGAGTTGGATCAGATGGCAGGGGAAGATGCCGCGTAGACCTGACAGACCCAAACACATAGTGAGGGTCTGCTGGGAACACCTGGCAGAAGGACCTGTCAAGACGGTCTTCAACTCCCACCTCCGGCAGAGCTTTGACCGCGTCCAGAGAGCAGTGGGGGACATTGACTCCGAGTGGGCCTTGTTCCACTCTGCGATTGTTGCTAGCTGTGGTCGCAAGGTGGCCGGTGCCAGTCGTGGTGGCAACCCCCGTACCCGCTGGTGGACACCAGAGGTTCGGGGAGCCGTCAGGCTGAAGAAGGAGGCCTACAGGGCATGGCTGGTCTGTGGGTCTCCGGAGGCAGCAGACAGGTACCGGATAGCCAAGCGGGGTGCAGCAGTGGCAGTTGCTGAGGCAAAATCTCGGGCGTGGGAGGAGTTTGGTGAGGCCATGGAGAAAGACTATCGATCGGCTCCAAAGAGGTTCTGGCAAACTGTCCGGTGCCTCAGGAGAGGAAGGCAGCAACTCGCTCACACTGTTTACAGTGGGGATGGGGAGCTGCTGACGTCAACTGGGGCCATAGTCGGACGGTGGAAGGAATACTTTGAGGAGCTCCTCAATCCCACCTATGCACATTCCGAGGAGGAACCAGAGCCAGGAGACCTGGGGATGGACTGTCCAATCTCGGGGGCAGAAGTTGCTGAGGTAGTCAAACAACTACACAGCGGCGGAGCCCCGGGGCGGATGAGATTCGTCCTGGGTATCTCAAGGCTATGGATGTTGTAGGGTTGTCGTGGTTGACACGTCTCTGCAACATTGCGTGGTCATCAGGGGCAGTTCCTAGGGAGTGGCAGACCGGGGTGGTGGTCCCCATCTTTAAGAAGGGTGACCTGAGGGTGTGTTCTAACTATAGGGGGATCACACTCCTCAGCCTCCCTGGAAAGGTCTACTCCAAGGTACTGGAGAGGAGGGTTCGATCGATAGTTGAATCTCAGATAGAGGAGGAGCAATGTGGTTTTCGTCCTGGCCGTGGAACTGTGGACCAGCTCTATACCCTTGCAAGGCTGATGGAGGGGGCATGGGAGTTTGCCCAACCAATCCACATGTGCTTTGTGGATTTGGAGAAGGCTTATGACCGTGTCCCCGGGGGCACCCTGTGGGGGACGCTCCAGGAGTATGGGGTGGGTGGCTTTCTGTTAAGGGCCATTCAGTCCCTTTACCAGAGGAGCGTGAGTTTGGTCCGCATAGCCAGTAGTAAGTCGGACCTGTTCCCGGTGAGGGTTGGACTCTGCCAGGGCTGCCCTTTGTTACCGGTTCTGTTCATTACCTTTATGGACAGAATTTCTAGGTGCAGCCGTGGTGTGGAGTGTGTCGAGTTTGGTGGCAGGAGAATCTCGTCTCTGCTTTTTGCGGATGATGTGGTCCTCCTAGCTTCATCCAGCTCTGACCTTCAGCTCTTGCTGGGTAGGTTCGTGGCCGAGTGTGAAGCGGCTGGGATGAGGATCAGCACCTCCAAATCTGAGATCATGGTTCTCGACCGGAAAAGGGTGGCTTGCCAACTCCGGGTCGGGAGAGGTCCTACCTCAAGTGAAGGAGTTTAAGTATCTCGGGGTCTTGTTCACGAGTGAGGGTAGGAGGGATCGGGAGATCGACAGGCGGATTGGTTCGGCATCTGCAGTGATGAGGGAGCTAAGCCAGAAAGCCAGGCTCTCAATTTACCAGTCGATCTACGTTCTAATCCTCACCTATGGTCATGAGCTTTGGGTAATGACCGAAAGAACGAGATCGCGGATACAAGTGACCGAAATGAGTTTCCTCCGTAGGGTGGCCGGGCTCAGCCTTAGAGATAGGGTGAGGAGCTCGGACGTTCGGGAGGGACTGGGAGTAGAACCGCTGCTCCTCTGGATCGAAAGGAGTCATTTGAGGTGGTTTGGGCATTTGGTCAGGATGCCTCCGGCAGGAGGCCCCCGGGTTGACCCAGGACATGTTGGGAGGTTACATCTCCAGGCCTTGGGGTCCTGCCGGAGGAGCTGGTGGAGGTGGCCGGGGAGAGGATGGTCTGGAGCTCCCTAGTTGGGATGCTGCCCCCGCGCCCCGGACCCGGATAAGCGGAGGAAGACGACAACGAAATTTCGTCGGGCACGATACTGGGTTTATGTTTACATCTACCAGCCACTAGAGGGCATCATTGCACTAAAAAGTTTGCTTAGCAAGGCGAGGCTGGGATTGTGTAAAATGGCGGACTCGACAAGTCAAGCAGCTGATTCTGAGCCCAGAAGATGTTCTAACAGTAAATACTAATGTAAAATAAACATATTAGTACAAATTAGTCCTTATCCTGTACAATTCGTTGCTGGACATGGTGCTGGCCGGTCACTTAACATGTCAGCGGTGAACCAAATGTTTTCTGTTGTTGCAGCTACCACCTGTACACACTAGATTTCGCCGGAGTGTCCATGTTCCATATCCAACATAAACTTAATATGCAATATGAACAACTTTTTCATATTTAAATCATTTTCTTGAGCTAGTATGTGCTAAAATGAGCCTTTACAGGTTTAACGAAATGTCACTCAGACCCCCACCGCCATCTATGGCCAAAATATCGCACTATTGTGACATCAGAGTGGCGGCCCGATGGACTTTAAAGTGAAGTTGACAGACCCAGGCTGCAGTCTGCTTCTAGCATATTTTAGATCACGAACACAGCTGATTTGCTTCATTAAGTGAAGAACCGATCCTGTAGAAACTAATGAAGGCTGGCGCACAGCGAGGAGATAAGTTTCACTTTTGTTTTTTACTGATGGACACTAGGGGGTGCTAAAAGCAAGTCAAAACCACCTAGTCTCCCTTTAAGGCATAAAGCAGGGCTATTCGATTCTGGGCCTTGAGGGCCAGTTTCCAGCATGTTTTAGAGGTTACGCCGGGGACACACCGGCCGCGGAAGCGCCGCGAAAATGGGACCGCCTTCATTCGGTGCCCTTGTTAAGCTATTCTATAGACCACGTGGGCCGCCGAAGCGCCGCGAATTGCCTCGCGCGCCGGCGCTCCAGCCCGCACCGTGCAGCGATCATTTTGGCGTTGGCTCTATTTTTTTTCGCGAGCCGCGAGTGAATCGCGTCAATTCTGGCAGGAAGTCAAACCTAGACATAAGAGGCAGGCCGGTAAAGTTAACAAAATAAAGCATTTCAAAATAAAATTCCGCAATAGTCAAATGTGTTCGTAATCAGACACCGCAGAAAAACCACACGAACACACACACACATCGAACTTGTGTGCATGTGCGACCACGTGAAGGGAGTGTGGTTTTGGGTGTCTTTTTTCTGGAGCAAACAGGACAGAGAGGCAGAAAGTCTGAGGCAAGCAGTAAAGATGGATGACTTTAAATTAATTATGGAAGTTGAGAAACACAAGGAGCTGTACGACCCCCGAAAAACATGGTTATTTACGTACCCATGTCGGAAGAAACTGCTAGGATACAGCTGCAGAATTGGAGCGGGTTCCAAGAGATTCAACTGGCAGAAACAACACATACCATAGGTTCACACACACACACACACACACACACACACACACACACACACACACACACACACACACACCACACACACACGTACAAACACTCAAACGTAGAGGAAAAGAGCTGAGAAAAGGCAGAGAGGAAATGGAGGACACCAAGTGTTTAAAAGAAAAACTACAGCTGAGCCGAGGCGCGCCTCGAGTGGGGCGCGTCTGATCTGAACTGAGGAGCGGCGAGCAGCGCCAGAATT
This sequence comes from Nothobranchius furzeri, assembly GCF_043380555.1. Taxonomy (NCBI): domain Eukaryota; kingdom Metazoa; phylum Chordata; class Actinopteri; order Cyprinodontiformes; family Nothobranchiidae; genus Nothobranchius; species Nothobranchius furzeri. The sequence goes on along the minus strand of NC_091758.1, from coordinate 20,973,598 downwards.
TCGTGAGCGATTCGCTTCTCGGCGCTTCGCGGTGCTTCTGCGGCCGGTGTGTCCCCGGCGTTACTCTGTTCCAACACCTCTGATTCAGTGGTTGAACCACCTGTGCAGCAGCTCATCGGGCTCTGCAGAAGCCTGTTAATCTCCTGCTGATTAAAATCAGGTGTGTTGAAGCAGAGTTAAAACCAAAACGTACTAGATACCAGCCCTCCAGGCCTGGAATTGAATCGTCCTGGCATAAAGGGAACAGAAGGATGTTTTATCTATTGAGTTTCTGTCCTGATCAAAGCTTGTGATCTAAATTGTTTCTTAGTCACAACTCAAGACAAAATGATTGATTTCTTTATTCTTCCATCTACAGTTCAGGCCTCAGCTATGAGGAGTCCAAGGCGCTGACGAAGGCCGATCTGAATCAAAAACCTTCCAGACTCCAGTCTATTTCTGACCGGGTTAGGTCTGCCGCTCAGGCGCCAGAGGACAGGAAGCGCTCCAAGAACAGCAGCTCGTCGGATCCTGCTAATGGCGCGAAGCCAACTCACACTTCACAGGAGCCTCAGAAAGGACATCAGGGTCACAAAGAGTCCGTCTCCGTCTTAGAACCCATGAAGACCCGACGCTCGCACAGCGCAGAGGAGCGAAGGTCGAACTCCGCTGCAAAGGCTGGCTCTCTTCCTTCGGTTAAAACATCAGAAGCCGTGAAGCAGCCTGAGCACAAGTCACCTTCTACCCCTGCTGATAAGGAACATGAAGAAGAGAAGAAAAGTGAGCTCCCTCAGTCACCTGTAAAGGAAAGTCCTCCATCAAAGGCGGGTTCAGATCTAAGCGAGGATCAGCTGGGGACCCCGGCTAAGCCTGCTGTCGATAGCAAAGAGGTCATTGCGGAGCCCAGCGGCACGTCAGACCCTCAGAAGAGGAAATCAGTCAGCGAGACTGAGGGGGAGGTGACACCAGAGAAAAGACCTCGCTTGTCCTCAGTTTCTTCAGTGTCTTCAATCTCATCTGCGTCTCCTTCAGTGTCCTCTTTATCCAGTCCTGCTACACCTTCTCCATCCAGTCAGAGAGTTCCACCGCTCAAGGTGACGACACATCTTATACTCCTGAGAGTATTCCTGCTTCTTCTGCACTAAAATCTGAGTTGGTTTTACTCTTACTAAATGCTTTCATTTGCTGGTTTTTATAGCTGGTATTTTTTTTTCTTTGTTTCAAACAGGAATGCTAAAAACAAATCATAAACCACTTATTGGTTTTGCTTTCTTTTCAGATCCCAGTGTCACAAATCCTTCCCGTTCCTCTGTCACCCAATCAGATCTCACCGCGGACTCCCCTCCACGCCCCACTCAGCAGCCCAGGTCGCACCGGTGCTCGCACTTTGGCTGACATCAAAGCTAAAGCTCAGCTTGCACGAGCACAGCGTGCTGCTGCGGCTGCAGTGTCCTCTGCATCGAAGGGACCTGGGCCGGGGGGAGGAAGTGGTAATCAGACCCAGGCATCACCAAGTCCCAGCCCAACATCCCCTCAAGCACCAACCAGGTCACCAGCCACCAGCAGCTGCCACTCCGGTGGACTTTCTCCCAGTTTGCCTAGCTTAAACCAGCCTCAGATATCTGACACAAATAGAAATGGTGAGATGCACAAACATCACTCTGTTGGTACAGGTGGGTCACAAAGCATCCACAACTGTTCAAACGCATCAGCGCAGCCTGGGGAGCAGGCCTCCCCAAAGGCTGCAGGGTCACTAACCAGGACCAGCTCCTGCATCCCTGCTAACAACCCTCTGGTGACTCAGCTTCTGCAGGGCAAAGAGGTTCCACTGGAACAGATTCTTCCTAAACCATTATCCAAGGTGTCCAGCCCACCCGCCCAGCTCTCCGCTAGTAAACTCAAGACTCCTCAGTGTGTTGATCAAAGTACTGAGAAGCAGATGGATTCTGGAGAACGACCCGGACCTTTGTCAGAACACGCAAAGCATCACAGGGAACTTCCCGATAAGGCGACCCAGGATCAGATCCTCCAGGCACTAATGCAGAGGAAACTCCAGCAGAACCAGCCTTCTGGAGGCACGGGGTCTCCGTCCTTACAGCACAACGTGCATCACATGATACACGCCGAGGAACAGCAGGATCAGCCTAGATGTTTTGTTGGCTTCTTAGGTCGAAAGAGAGTTCCCAGACCTGCCATGACAGGACATTATTTACTCAACGTGTCCACGTACGGGCGAGGACCAGAGAGCAGGAGGCTGCAGATGCCCGTTTGTCCAAAAAAGGTTGTTTCTAATCTAAAAAGGGAAAGCACAGAAGGGAATGAGGTGAGTAGGGAAGAAGGAGTGAAATCCGAGCAGCAGGGATCTTCAGGAACTAAGAGTGACAACACGGAGAGCTCTCAGTGTTGCCCCGGCATAAAGACTGAACCTGGATCAGAGGATAGTTCAACTGGTGATGATGACCGCACCAGCGCTAAAGCCAAAGACACCAGCTGTTTTCCTCAGCCACACCGAAGCCACCTCGATCTCTGCAATACTAATCAAGGAAACTCCGAGCCATATCCTGCCCACATGGACCCAGGTCACCAGCAACTGGCTGCCTTCCAAGGCCAGAGAACTCTTGATAATCAGGAACCCGTAGAAACTTCGCGCTACGACGGCACCATCAGCGTGTCTGTACCTCACTCTCTGAACCACGACGCAGCGGGCTCCGGTTCTTTGTCAGCCTCCTCTGAGGCCGACGGCGGGAGCATCTGTGGGAGGGTCATGTCATTCTCGGTGACCGTCACCACCATACCCGCTGGACACTCGTTAGAACACGCCGGTCAGGGCGAGCCCTCGCTTAACCAATCATACATGGAAGGCTCCAACATGGAGGACGTCCAGTCTAAATGCTACTGCCGACTGAAGGCCATGATCATGTGCAAAGGGTGTGGAGCCTTCTGCCATGATGACTGTATCAGCCCTTCCAAACTGTGTGTCTCTTGTTTAGTAGTACAATAATATAAAGTTAATAATTACATGTTTTCTATATATGTAAATGATATATTTGTGGCACAAACGAGCATCAGGTTACTTAGCCCCAACAGCCAGCATCTGGTTACGTTCAGCAGAGTGAGACTTTACACTGGATGATCTTGTTTTTATCCACTAACGTTTTTAAATTAAAAACTAGAAATGCCAACAAGTTTCTAATCCGTTTACTCGCCTGTCAGACCAGAACCGGCTTTTAATGAATTTGTTTTTAACAATGAGGGAAAATGATTGTTGCTGTTTTTTTGGATCTTTATGACTGTTATACGTCGAGACTGAACCTCTTCTTTCTTTTTAGTTTAATAATCGGATCAAATGGGTCACGTTTAGCGTCACAAAAGGGCACGAATGATAATCATGGGTTGTGAGGACCTCCTGTTAGGGATTTATGCATAAATGGCAGGGAAGAGCAACTATTTTATGTTAACAGGTACATTATTACAGAACAGATGTATTTAAAAAGATGTATAGTTTATCAGTAAAGTATATTCTCTAATCAGTGATTGCACATCATGACGTCAAGGAAATATGCCAAAGCACTTGAACCCCCTTAGATAAAAGGTAGAAGCCGAAAACGGCGCTAAAATTCAGACGTGTAAAGAAAAAAAACGTATTTATATATAACCTTTCCTTTTGGTAAACACATGTTTCCATATCAGATAAAGGTCTTAAGTAAACTTCTACTGTTCAAACCTGCTTTTTTTCTGGACTAAGAGCCGTTTTTGTAGATATATTTTCTATATCTTGTGTTTTTATAGATCGATCAGCCATGGTAGTGACTAAATAATGTCATTGGGAAAAAATGAAGACATATTTGTTTATTATTTGTAAATAATTGTTTGTTATTTGCCTAACTTTGTGCAAAACCACCTTCCTTAAGCAGCTTTTATTGCAACGGTCTTGTTGAGCGTGTGGAGAAAAATGGTGGAAAAGGAGTTTTTATGCTAAAGTAGTAAATGATATTGGAAGTTTTCTGCACGGCACGCTTGATTTAGTAAAAGCATCACGAGGTACGATAAATCAGATTAATAACACTTCACTTCTTCCAGTGTAAAATATACTGTTATTTTCTTCCATTTTAAGGTGGTTTCAGCCTTTTTAAGCCCCAGTTTTTTAATATCCCATTTATGCCACGTAATGTTGTGCACATGCGGCGCAGGGAACCCTCTGTTGTTTTCACTGTGATAATATAACACAGCATGGGCTCAGTTTACCCAATTCCCTCTCAGAAACGGTCAGCGTGAAATCGTTACCTCAAGAAAAATAAAGACTAATGAAATGAGTTTTTAAATCTCCAAACGGTGCAGAAATGTTCCCGTTTATTATGGTAGTTACTTTAAAGGCAACATGCCAAAGTCACCTTAGAGAAAACGGATAATCAGAAGTTGTTTATCATTTCACACAAGTTAAGTCATAGTAATATATTTTAATTAATATATTTTAATATAAAGATCTATTAGCGTTTTTTCTCTCTTTTTGACAAATCAACAGGGTATTTACTGTAGTAATTTATTAACTTGTCCATGTTTTCTATAGTTTTGTGTCGAGTGGGACGTGCACCATACATAGAAACATAATGGACGGCTTTAATCAGCCCACTGGTTTATTATGTGTGTGTCATCAAAAACAAAGTGTGCTTTCTAAGGGGTCCATTAAATGTTATTTTATTATTAAAGTGGAGGATGTTGTTTGTTGAAATTGGGTTTAATATGTTAATATGTTGATTTCTGTTGATGATATTGTTGATTTCTCGTGATTTGGCTGAATGTGATCCGAAGATGCTGTATTCACTCGTGTGGACTTTGGGATTGGAATGCACTTCAGGAAAGGCAGCTGAAATCTTTTGTTGATGACTGAATTACGTGTCCAGTGGCAGCAGTCCCTGCTATTACTGAAACGAGCTGTTTTTATGCATTTGGCTGAGTGGTTATTGTGAATGATCGCCACCTTCTCCAGCTATTCGTTTGTTTCTGTCTCATTTTGCCTCCAATAAAATTCCAGTGAATGTAACATAGTAATCTGCACTTGTAAACAAAATGTATTTTATCAAAAGAATCATCGACTATTGTATAAATAAATATTAAAACACAATGTTTTTTTTTTTTAGCAGAACATACTCACTGTTGGACATATTAAAACTTGAGAGTAGCTTGATTCATCTTCTGTGATAAAAAAGTTACGTCAGCTTTTGAGAATGATGTTCTGTTGGCAACCAGTGTAGGTTTTTAAGAACAGGAGTGATGTGATTTCTTGACGGAGTCCCAGTAATGATGCGTGCTGCAGAGTTCTGGAGAAGTTGGAGTTTATGAAGGGATTTAGTTGGGAGACCAAATAGAAGGGAATTACAGTAGTCGACGCGAGAGGTGATGAGACTATGAACGAGGATTGCAGCAGCATGAGGCGTGAGAAAAGGACGGAGTCTGTTGATATTGCGAAGATGGTAATATGCGACTCGAGTAACATGGTTAATGTGAGATTGGAATGAAGGTGTACCATCTAGTATGACACCAAGACTTTTTACCTGTAAGGATGGGTGAACTGTGGAGTCGTCAATATTGATAGAGAAGTTGGGAGATTTTTTTAAAACCGTTCATTCAATGGAAATTTTTTTTAATGGACCCAGACACTGCTCCTTCAACACCTAGCAAAATGTGCCATTATCCTATGCCTGTGATCACTAGCTTCAGAGGAAGGTCACGCACAGCAAACCGCTTTCGCAACCTTCAAAACCTCCGCTCGCTAAAACCAGCTCCCCCCGAAGACATCCATCTGTCTATGGGACTTTGGAACTGCCAATCAGCTGTAAACAAAGCTGACTTCATTACCGCATATGCAAACCACCTGTCACTTGATGCACTGGCTCTCACTGAGACCTGGATCAAACCATGTGACAATGCTACCCCATCTGCTCTCTCAGTTAACCACACTTTCTCCCACGCTTCACGTGCATCTGGCTGAGGTGGTGGAATGGGCATGTTAATTTCCAGTAAATGGATATATAGTCAGTTGCTACCCATCACTAAATACAACTCCTTTGAATACCATGCCATCCAGGTGACTGTACCGAAAAAAATCTTTTTGGTTGTCATATATCGACAACCAGGTCAACTCGGAGACTTTCTTGATGAACTCGACACCCTGCTTTCCTCCATTCCTGAGCATGACTGTCCCACAATGGTCCTTGGAGACATGAATATTCACGTGGACAGTCCCAGCTCATCAGGCTTCCTGTCACTAATGTCATCATTTGATTTAAAACTAGTACAAATTCCTCCAACTCACAAATCTGGAAAAGCACTTGACCTCATTTTCACCAGAAACTGCCATAGACACAATCTCTGTCACACCGCTGCATCTTTCGGATCATTACTTCATCCAATTCAGCACGACTCTACAAGGGAGGTCCACTGCTTCCTCCCCAATGGTCTCATTCCGCCGCAACCTCCGCAATCTGGCACCCAACCACTTCTCCTCTCTTGTTGCCTCCACTCTTCCATCTCCCAGCACATTCTCTGCTTATGAATTGAATGAAACCACCGAGTCACTGTGCTCCACACTCTGCTCTTGTCTTAATAACTTGTGTCCTTTAGCCACTAGACCTGCTAGATCCTCTCAGTCGCACCCTTGGCTAAATGATACCCTCCGGTCTCTACGCACCAATCTTAGAGCTGCGGAACGGAAACGGCGCAAAACAAGAGATCCTGGTGATCTATTGAAATTTCAAGAATTACTGTCCTCATTCTCATTCTTGTCCTCATGACCCTATGTGGCATTTGAAGGGTTAAACTTCTCAAAATGATGAACGCTTTTATGTGTTTGAGCAGGACTGAAGTTGCTTGACAGCAAATATATGTATATACAGTTGTGGTCAGAAGTTTACATACACTTGTAAAAAAATATAATATAATGGCTCTACTGAGTGTCCCGTTATTTCTAAAACTCTGATTTTTCTCTGATAGAGTGATTGGAACAGATACTTCTTTGTCACAGAAAACATTTATGAAGTTTGGTTCTTTAATGTCTTTATTATGGGTTAACAGAGAAAAGTGATCACATTTGCTGGGTCACAAATATACATACAGCAGTGCTAATATTTGGTTACATGTCCCTTAGCCATTTTCACTTCAATTAGGCGCTTTTGGTAGCCATCCACAAGCTTCTGGTTGAATCTTTGACCACTCCTCTTGACAGAATTGGTGAAGTTCAGTTAAATTTGATGGCTTTCTGACATGGACTTGTTTCTTCAGCACTGTCCACATGTTTTCAATGGGGTTTAAGTCAGGACTTTGGGAAGGCCATTCTAAAACCCTTATTCTAGCCTGATTTAGCCATTCCTTTACCACTTTTGATGTGTGTTTGGGGTCATTGTCCTGTTGGAACACCCAACTGTGCCCAAGACCCAACCTTCATACTGATGATTTTAGGTTATGTTGAAGAATGTGAAGGTAATCCTCCTTCTTCATTATCCCATTTACTCTCTGTAAAGCACCAGTTCCATTGGCAGCAAAACAGCCCCACAGCATAAAATTCCCACCACCATGCTTGACTGTAGGCATGGTGTTCTTGGGGTTAAAGGCCTCACCTTTTCTCCTCCAAACATATTGCTGGGCATTGTGGCCAAAAAGCTCGATTTTCGTTTCGTCTGACCACAGAACTTTCCTCCAGAAGGTCTTATCTTTGTCCATGTGATCAGCAGCAAACTTCAGTCAAGCCTTAAGGTGCCGCTTTTGGAGCAAGGGCTTCCTTCTTGCACGGCAGCCTCTCAGTCCATGGAGATGCAAAACACGTTTGACTGTGGACAATGACACCTGTGTTCCAGCAGCTTCTAATTCTTGGCAGATCTGCTTTTTGGTGATTCTTGGTTCACTCTTTACCCTCCTGACCAATTTTATCTCAGCAGCAGGTGATAGCTTGCGTTTTCTTCCTGATCTTGGCAGTGATGAAACAGCGCCATGCACCTTATACTTACAAACAATTGTTTGCACTGATGCTCTTGGGACCTGCAGCTGCTTTGAAATGGCCCCAAGTGACTTTCCTGACTTGTTCAAGTCAATAATTCGCTTTTTCAGATCCATGCTGAGCTCCTTTGACTTTCCCATTGTAGCGTTTGTGGGCGTTTGTATCCAATGAGCCCTATTTACCTGGCCTAAGAGAAGTCACCAGCTGTAGTCACTCATAATCACTCACAAGAAGTTAAGAGGCCATGCTATGAAGCTCAGTTCACTGACACGTTTCTAAGTCACCTAAATTGCTAGTTCATGTTGCTGTATGTATATTTGTGACCCAGCAAATGTGATCACTTTTCTCTGTTAACCCATAATAAAGACATTAAAGAACCGAACTTCATGAATGTTTTTGTGACAAAGAAGTATCTGTTCCAATCACTCTATCAGAGAAAAATCAGAGTTTTAGAAATAACGGGACACTCAGTAGAGCCATTATATTATATTTTTTACAAGTGTATGTAAACTTCTGACCACAACTGTATGTATATATATATATATATATATGTATATATATATATATATATATACATATATATATATATATATATATATATATATATATTCCCATCTCACCATCCACTGGTGGTCTCATCCTTCCAAGCTCAGGTCCTCTACCACAGGCCTGGGAGCTTGAGGGTTCTGCAGTATCTTAGCTGTTCCTATCTGCACTTTTCTGGACTGAGATGTCTGATGTTTTTCCTGGGATCTGCTTTAGCCACTCCTCCAGTTTGGGGGTTAGTGTCCTGAGTAAAGTTTTGACCCACCTTCTCATTCAATGTGTTGTCTGTATTTGCATGACCATTTACATTGGCAGCTTTTCACTGAAGGTACTTAACCAAAAAAGGTGAAATGACTGAAAAAAAAAAGTTTTATATTCTATTTTCTTCAAAATAGCCACCCTTTGCTCTGATTACTGCTTTGCACACTCTTGGCATTCTCTTGATGAGCTTCAAGAGGTAGTCACCTGAAATGGTTTTCCAACGGTGTTGAAGGAGTTCCCAGAGGTATGTAGCATTTGTTGACCCCTTTGTTCAAGGTCAAGGTCATTAAAATTAAGGTCGTTTTGCAGGTTAAACATTATTTATGTGACTGCCACAAAAGAAAGCTCATGAATAAGTCTCGTTAAAAGTAATTCTTCTCTGTAAGGAACTTAAGTGGCAGTAGTAAAGTTGAAAATGCAAAATTGTCAACCAGTTGCATTGTGCAATTTAAAGTCAACTTCATAAATAACATAAAAAGTTGGATTACATGCTCCAGTCTAAACCACAACCAACCATCCCAGAGATAGTCGTGACCACAGCTTTAATAAAAGCAATTAATGTCAAAAACAAAACAAAATGGCAATAGCCCACTAATTATTTTATTTATTTATTATTATAATTAGAGGTGGAAAGATCACTAAAAGTTCCTACTTAAGTACAAGTACCAATACTTTGATCATTTTTTACTCAAGTACAAGTAGAAGTACTTGCCTAAATTTTTACTCAAGTAAAAGTAAAAAGTATCATAAATAAAATGTACTCAAAGTAAAAGTTAGTTACATCTAAGTAGTGCAAAATCACAACGCAGGTTCGCAACACACACACACACACACACACACACACACACACACACACACACACACACACACACACACACACACACACACACACACACACACTTGATTTAAAGGCAGAAAGTTTAAAATCATCAAGTTTTTTATGTCCTCAAGACAAACTTACTTGATTAGGTTCATCAGGGTTTATATATATATATATATATGTATATATATATATATATATATATATATATATATATATACATATCTCTGTGTGTGTGTGTGTGTGTGTGTGTGTGTGTGTGTGTGTGTGTGTGTGTGTGTGTGCGTGTGTGTGTGTGCATCTGCTCTGTCTTCTCGATGCCCAGTGAGTCGTGGTGGATGGCTGCTTATACTGAGCCAGGATCCTCTGGAGGTTTCTTCCTGCTAAAAGGGAGTTTTCCTCTCCACTGTCGCTGCATGTTTGCTTAGTATGAGGATTGCTGTAAAGTCAGTGACTCAATGCTATTTGCTGGTTTGCTTATTTAGGAAACTTTTTACTGATTGGCATAATAAACTATTGGAATGTTTACTGTGTGAAGTACCATGCTTGTTGTGATTTGGTGCTAAATTAATAAACTGAATTGAATTGGATTGGACGTCTGCACCCTGGATCTGTGAGTGAGGAGTGTTTCTCTGGGAGTCTATCACCATTCCCTTTGTCTTACTAATGTTCAAGCGAAGGTACTCGCACACAAGTCCACAAAGTCCATGACGACTGACCTGTACTCTAGGTAATTTCCCCCAGACACACAGCCAAATAAGGCAGAGTCATCTGAAAACCTCTGGAGGTGTGTCTGGTGTTTTAGGTGAAGTCCGAGGTGTAGAAGGTGAATAGAAAGGGTGAGAACACAGTACCCTTCAGAGCTCCAGTACACACAACTACCTCAGACATTACGCAGCTTTCTGTAGAGGCCTTTTGGTGACGCAGTTGATTTGATCCTCTGACAAATCATCAGATGATGAAATCTTCTATAACTTTTTCATTATTCTAATTGATCCTTTACTGATCAAATAAGACATTGTACCTCATAAGTCATAATTATAAGATATATCATACAGTAATGTAACAAAATGATGTAGATAAGTAATTATTTGTTCATCAGATTGGTGGAAATTCACTCATTGAACAATAGTGGTTAGACTTAGGCCAATGTGAGAAGACCTTTCACGTGAGGTGCACTATGGGAAATGTAGTCTGTTGATTTTTGCCTTTTCTTTGTCATCTTAGCCGTGCTTTATATTTTCTCATGTGTTGCCAGTGTGATCATAGTTCAGCTCCGTGCGCACATGCGTAAAGTGTAGTAGGTGGACGCGCATGGCATCTCCGCGCAGCTGCCGTCTTCCGCCGCTGGCTTGCTGATGATGCCGAGCGGAACGGGTAGCTTTTACGATCCTGTGTGCGGCCACAGCCGCAGTTACCGGGGTTGAAGGCGAAGGAAACTGGAGAGGAGTCGGGGGGCGCGATGGATGGTCCGTGTCCTTTCTCATCGGCCCGACAGCTTTAACGTCGGTGGATTAATCAGAGGTGAGAGTGAATCAGGAAACATTCCTCATATTCATCCCGGACCACTCATCCTCCCAATCTGCTGCTGCTGGTGACGATGCTCTTAACGCAACCTGCGTGCGTTTCCTCCGGTAAAGGCCAGCTCGCTCGGTGCAAACCCAGATCCTCAAAGAATCCCGGATTTCTCCATCAGCAGAGATTTCTTTAAAGGAAGCATCAAACACGCCACTGCGGAAATAAGAGAGCAGCTAAATCATCAATATGGCAGCGTTTGGTTCCTCCTAGAGATCTTGGAGTGTTTTCTTTTTAATTATTTTTTTGTGAGGATTGAGAGGAGCAGAGAAGTGGGTGATATCAACGGACAGGAGATACCGCAGTAACCGAGTCTGTGATCCGCGTCAAAGGATGCCGTCATCCCTCCGAGCTGAAGGTGCGGCTACCTTAACAGGCCAGATCACTTTTATTTTGAAGGATCTTAATGGATTTGTGTCTGATGTGGATGAGAGAATTACAGTCGGCTACATTCCTGCACTGCTCTCGACTCCCTGTGGGAACTGAATGTGCTCTGATCTGAAGAGAACAACTTGTTTCCTTATCTCTCATAAAAATACACGATCTTATATTTATAGGCAAGGCTAAATATTTGCTGCCAGGTTATGAGTTTTAGGATTATAGATTGTTGATATTTCTGCTGACCAGTCTGAATGCTTCTCCCGCTGCAACAAATGCACCAGAGCTTTTAGTTTTGATTGAAAATGCTCCAGATGTTTTGATTTCTGTTCTTTTTATAGCGTGATCAGTTTGATAACGAAGCGATATTAATGACACGCCTGTTTTAAATTGAAATTTAACAACAGTTATCCTCTGACACAATCATCTGGGGGCTGTTTTGTTTATTTGTTTACTTTTGCTGGAAGACAAAGACACTAATGAAACATAGTAATAATTAAATAAATAGCAGAAAATACAGTCTTTGTGGTCTTTGTAAGTTTAAATTAATACAATTTTTTAAATATAAAAACTGTCAGAAAAAATAGGAAAAAAGAAATCAGTCATCAAACAACTAGAATATTTATCCCTCCAAAAAAGTTTCGTATTAAACTAAATGTCATTTCACAAAAGTACATCATATAAATAGTTATAATTAACACAAGCCTTAAACCAAAAGGGCATTAGCGCCTCTTGTTTAACAAACCTTTAATTTTTGATTTATATGGTGTTTGGACACTTTTATTAAACTATTCATAAAGCATGCATAAATCCGTAGCTTTATTATAAAGTGGTACCTGATAGTTCTAATCTTTGGAAATCAGGTAAAAGTTTCAAAAACCTGTTAACTCCCTGAACAGCCTCAGTTTGGAGAAACAGATTAGATCTGATCAAAGCGTGTCGTCTCATCTCTCGTTTCTTTGGTCTCGCTCTGCTGACTGCCTTGTGAGGCACTGGGTTGGTGTTTGGATCTCGTAGTTTGAAGTTTTCCCAGGGACATTCAGCGCTCATCACTCATTGGCCATCCGTAATGCGCTTAGCATTCTTCATCATTAGGTGGTTCCTGTGCAGCTCTGTTGTCATTAGCCACAGGATGCAGCCACTGCTGAGCAGGATGTCATGGAGAATTATCTGTTGCCCAGACCACAGGCGCTGGCTGGCTCCCGAGCACAGCTTCCTGGTATCGCCGCATGGGGAGAGGCAGGAAAACACAAACCCAAACTCAGACCTAATCGAGTTTTGGAAGGAACGATGAAATAAAAGCTTTAATTTCTTTTTAAACAGTCATTTTCATCAAATAAAAAGATGTTGACTTTTCAATGTTTCTTTCACAGGGTTCAAGGCTTGATAATCAGCAGCAGGTGAGTCGCTTTGTAAGTACAGAGAACCTTCTGAAGCATGTGGCACCAGAATTTTCTTTTACAGATACACTATAAAAAATGAAATATACCCAACAGATGGGGACATGGTAAAAATAGACGATTTTACTTTATTTTCTGCTTCCATTTGTTGTGAAAAATATTTGAACCATAACTGGATACACAGTCTCATGGCTACGTGGCAAAAAATAATGTTTCTGACAAAATTGCGGTTTAAGGGTTAGGGTTAAATTCATGTTTACAGTGTTTATAAAATATCAGTTGCATTTTTAAATCAAGCCAAACATTTGATCACATTTTAAATATTCTACAGCCGTTTTCTCCCCAAAGAAGTTTGAATGCTGTGCAAATGTTTAATATTTAAATTGGAATGATGAAAAATATCAAACGTTGAGCCGTAAATCCGTCTGTTAGTGAATCACACCCACAGACTCTGTGACAAACTACATGTCCCATGATGCATCACTCCTACTCAACATGTTTCAGATTAGCCAACTGTTCTCAGGTCTGAACATCTTTTCTGATGACGTTATGGATGCTGATTTTGTTTTTATCAGCCTACAAAAAACATCAAGTATCTGAATATCAGTTAAAAAATGTATTTAATTGTTTTGTTTGCTTCATGTATAACATGGAAACTTTGCTAATAGATGGACAGAAACAAACATGGGTGGTTTTTAATAAGTTAATATGTTAAAGATCAATCCCTAACACTGGGGGGATGTAGCCAATTGCTTTGTTAGAAGCACGGTTGTAAAAAGCAAAACAAATTACTTTAAAGTGACAAAGTGTAGTTTCTACCATTAATCTCTGGAAATATCCATCAAAATGTTGTTGAAATTGAATGAAATGATGCCCAGTTGTTTGAAAAATATTGATGGCATTCAGCCATAAAAATCAGGTCTATAATACATGGAAGCGAGTCTCTGGGCGACACCATATTAGACTGTGGCCTTGTTTCCTTCTACAGGAGCCTGTGAGGTCAAAACACATTTACTGATTTGTAACAAGTGGTTACAAAACTTTCACCATTCGTAAACATTGTTTTACACATTTACCTCTTCGCTCGTTGCCAGTGATGAAAGGGAGTCTGATGTGCTTTTGATTTTACTGGAAGTTGTGCTCCCAGGGATTTTTGACCCTAATGGCCATCCGTTGGTTAGGTCTCACTCGAACACAAAAATACAGATTGTTTGCAATGACTTAGGTATGTACTGCCCTTACCGCCAAGTAAAATACACATAGTCACTTTAAGTACTTCTAATTTTAGCGATTAATTACTATAATGTAATAATATTAAATTAGTTAATTTAGATAGATTAGATTTTCAATAGATTTAAAAATACAGGTTAACAATTTGGTGCTAAATACTTTTTTAGTTATTTATCTCAGTAACAATAAAATGTTTGTCTGAGCATCTCTTTTCAAATTCAGATAAATGCAGTCACGTGCTGCACACGCTGAGCTCTTTTAAAGGAATCTCCTACCATCTTTATGCAGATCACATCCAACTGTACATCTCCTTTGAGCCCCATGAGATGTCTAAGCTGCAGCTGTTACACACCTAGCATGATTTATACATCTCTGTGAGCTCCGCAACAGAGAGACCCACACAGAGAGTTGGAAAGGTTTTCACATGTGAACTTCTGTGCAGGCAGCGGAGTGTTGCTAAGCAATTCCCCACCAGGACAACAGAGGGCGTAGCGCTTTTCTGTGGTATCCTGCCACTCATGTATCCGGTTCACGATAGTGAATTTACCAATGTGTTTATATACTTCAGAGACTTTATAACACGGACAAATTTGTCATTTCCGGCCACGTTTGTTGGGGGGTCCGAGCTTTCTAACAGGGTGGCACTGACCCACTCTGAACTCCCTCTAGAACCACCCCTGGATTAACCTCTGAAAGGGGTCAGAAATACAAGCATGTGTATTTTTAAAATTCAGCAAAATATCGCTGCCCTTTTTTTTAAATGAGTTCTTGTGATATTATACTAATGTGCTAAATTATAAGGATAAAACATGACTACTATGTTAATTGTTGATGTTGATTTAACCCTTCCTAAGGCAGGATTTGAGTCTCTCTTGCATCACATCTGAGTATCTTAGCTCCTTTAAAGGGCTGTGCTTGGGATTTCTTGTCACTCGGCTGTCTGAACAGTAAGCACTGCATGCTCTGGTGTTTGATGTGCCACAGAATGATCGAGGAAGGCAGCAAACGAGGCAAGGCCATGGTCGAGAAGAGACAGCTCTTCATGGAAATGAGTGAGTGCTCTCATCTTTTTTCTCAGTCAGCTCGTGGAACTCTTTGGTCTGAAGTTGCACAGAAGATGCGTGGTCCCTCGCACATTCGATTCCTCCCACATGAAGACAGTTAGGCGTGTTTGAATGTACCGGTGATCTGAGTGCGTTCTGTTGGAAATCTGTTGCAGTTCTACATCTTTAGGTTAATATTTTAACTGTTTTTGTTTCTCAGGAGCGCAAAACTTTGATGTTATCAGACTGTCAACTTACAGGACCGCCTGTAAACTCCGGTTTGTGCAGAAGCGATGCAACCGTAAGAGCACGTAGACTCTTAATGACACAATCATTTGTTTAAACATGAACACTGTCTGGACTGAGTACAGTCTGAGTGTTTTCCGCCCCCTTCTCCCCCTTCCTCACAGTCCATCTGGTTGACGTCTGGAACATGATTGAAGCTTTTCGTGACAACGGGCTCAACACGTTGGACCATAACGCTGAGATCAGCGTGTCTCGGCTGGAGACAATTTTGTCTTCCATCTACTACCAGCTCAACAAGCGGCTGCCTACCACCCACCAGATCAACGTGGAGCAGTCCATCGGGCTGCTGCTCAACTTCATGGTGGCCACCTATGACAGGTTTGGGACCACTGAGACGTCAAAAACACAAACATTGAAACAGCAAAGCAAAAGGGAATAATGATCAAAAGGATAGGTTCTGTGTATGAACGATTAAAGGGTGCTCAATCTTTACCACTTTGGATGGTTTATAGATAATGACAAGCACATTTCTGCAACACATAGACTAAATAACATGTCATCTGAAGCTGTTATTCACTGTTTGATGGGGTAATGGTCATTGTTTTGGAGGTTCCTTGTGCAGCCACTGGATACTTGCCATCTATCTGTTATCTAAACCTAGAGTTGTGGGGAATTAAGGTCTGTCTCCACACACTCACACACACACCTGTCTCCTAGGACCCAAACATGCATGGATTTGTTCTGTAAGAGAAGCCCCCGGAGAAGACCCTTGTATGCAAGGAGAAAACACGCTAACTTCATACAAAAACCCCATGAGGATTCAAACCTGAGTCATTTTGTTGCTAGGCAGCGAAGCTCCTCACTGCACCACCATGCAGCTCCATGTTGGATACCAGGTTGATAAAACTCTCAGATCCTCACACACAGCCAGGAAAGGCTTCCTGTGGTTTTCTTAAAAATCAACCAGCACTTCTTGGGATACTTTGTTGACAAATGGGCTTGACTTCAATGTATAATACAGAAGTTCTACATTAATGTTTCACTTACTGTGTAGTGGTCTGAGTGAGTGTTGGGGAGAACCCTCATCACACCAGATCTTAGCTCAGTATCTGAAAAATTGACTGAGTTGTGGCGCTTTTGGTGTCTGAATGGGTAGATTAGCTTTGGCAGCCTCATTGGTTTAGATTCACTCAAGGAGTATGAAGCTAAGATTGGGACAATATTACATGTAACTTGTACCAAGTTTTAACTTGTAACATATTTCGTTACAGTAACTTTTGTTTTGTAGCATATAATTCACATTTTGTAACTCATAACTCTTGTTTTGTAACATATTATTCTAGTTTTGTAACATATAACTTTGTTTTGTAGCATGTAATTCTTGTTTTGTAACATGTAACTTTGGTTTTGTAGCATGTAATTGTTGTTTTGTAACATATAACTTTGGGTTTGTAGCATGTAATTCTTGTTTTGTAACATATAACTTTGGTTTTGTAGCATGCAATTCTTGTTTTGTAACATATAACTTTGGTTTTGTAGCATGTAATTCTTGTTTTGTAACATATAACTTTGGTTTTGTAGCATGTAATTCTTGTTTTGTAACATGTAACTTTGATTTTGTAGCATGTAATTCTTGTTTTGTAACATGTAACTTTGGTTTTGTAGCATGTAATTCTTGTTTTGTAACATGTAACTTTGGTTTTGTAGCATGTAATTCTCGTTTCGTAACATATACATTTGGTTTTGTAGCATGTAATTCTTGTTTTGTAACATGTAACTTTGATTTTGTAGCATGTAATTCTCGTTTTGTAACATGTAACTTTGGTTTTGTAGCATGTAATTGTTGTTTTGTAACATGTAACTTTGGTTTTGTAGCATGTAATTGTTGTTTTGTAACATGTAACTTTGGTTTTGTAGCATGTAATTCTTGTTTTGTAACATGTAACTTTGATTTTGTAGCATATAATTCTCGTTTTGTAACATGTAACTTTGGTTTTGTAGCATGTAATTCTCGTTTTCTAACATGTAACTTTGGTTTTGTAGCATGTAATTCTCGTTTTCTAACATGTAACTTTGGTTTAGTAGCATGTAATTCTCATTTCGTAACATATACATTTGGTTTTGTAGCATGTAATTCTCGTTTTGTAACGTGTAACTTTGATTTTGTAGCATGTAATTATTGTTTTGTAACATGTAACTTTGGTTTTGTCGTCGTCGTCTTCCTCCGCTTATCCGGATCTGGGTTGCGGAGGCGGCATCCCAACTAGGGAGCTCCAGACCGTCCTCTCCCCGGCCACCTCCACCAGCTCCTCCGGCAGGACCCCAAGGCTTTCCCAGACTAGATTGGAGATGTAACCTCTCCAACGTGTCCTGGGTTGACCCGGGGGTCTCCTGCTGGCAGGACATGCCCGAAACACCTCCCCAGGGAGGCGTCCAGGAGGCATCCTGACCAGATGCCCAAACCACCTCAACTGACTCCTTTCGATCCGGAGGAGCAGCAGTTCTACTCCGAGTCCCTCCCGAATGTCCGAGCTCCTCACCCTGTCTCTAAGGCTGAGCCTGGCCACCCTACGGAGGAAACTCATTTCGGCCGCTTGTAACCGCAATCTCGTTCTTTCGGTCATTACCCAAAGCTGATGACCATAGGTGAGGATTGGGACGTAGATCCACCGGTAAATTGAGAGCCTGGCTTTCTGGCTCAGCTTCCTCTTCACCACAACAGATCGGCTCAGCGTCTGCATCACTGCAAATGCCGAACCAATCCGCCTGTCGATCTCCCGATCCCTCCTACCCTCACTCGTGAACTAGACCCCGAGATACTTAAACTCCTCCACTTGAGGTAGGACCTCTCTCCCAACCCGGAGTTGGCAAACCACCCTTTTCCGGTCGAGAACCATGGTCTCAGATTTGGAGGTGCTGATCCTCATCCCAGCCGCTTCACACTCGGCCGCGAACCTACCCAGCAAGAGCTGAAGGTCAGAGCTGGATGAAGCTAGGAGGACCACATCATCCGCAAAAATCAGACACGAGATTCTCCTGCCACCAAACTCGACACATTCTACTCCACGACTGCACCTAGAAATTCTGTCCTTAAAGGTAATGAACAGAACCGGTGACAAAGGGCAGCCCTGGCGGAGTCCAATCCTCACCAGGAACAGGTCTGACTTACTACCAGCTATGCGAACCAAACTCACGCTCCTCTGGTAAAGGGACTAAATGGCCCTTAACAGAAAGCCACCCACCCCATACTCCTAGAGCGTCCCCCACAGGGTGCCCCTGGGGACACAGTCATAAGCCTTCTCCACAAAGCACATGTGGATTGGTTGGGCAAACTCCCATGCCCCCTCCATCACCCTTGCAAGGGTATAGAGCTGGTCCACAGTTCCACGGCCAGGACGAAAACCACATTGCTCCTCCTCAATCTGAGATTTTGTAGCATGTAATTCTTGTTTAGTAACATGTAACTTTGGTTTTGTAGCATGTAATTCTTGTTTAGTAACATGTAACTTTGGTTTTGTAGCATTTATTTCTTGTTTTGTAAAATGTAACTTTGGTTTTGTAGCATGTCATTCTTGTTTTGTAACATGTAACTTTGGTTTTGTAGCATGCAAATTTTTTTTGTAAAATGTAACTTTGGTTTTGTAGCATGTAATTCTTGTTTTGTAACATGTAACTTTGGTTTTGTAGCATGTAATTCTTGTCTTGTAACATGTAACTTTGGTTTTGTAGCATTTATTTCTTGTTTTGTAAAATGTAACTTTGGTTTTGTAGCATGTCATTCTTGTTTTGTAACATGTAACTTTGGTTTTGTAGCATGCAAATTTTTTTTGTAAAATGTAACTTTGGTTTTGTAGCATGTAATTCTTGTTTTGTAACATGTAACTTTGGTTTTGTAGCATGTAATTCTTGTCTTGTAACATGTAACTTTGGTTTTGTAGCACGTAATTCTTGTTTTGTAACCTGTAACTTTGGTTTTGTAGCATGCAATTCTTTTTTTGCAAAATGTAACTTTGGTTTTGTAGCATGTAATTTTTGTTTTGTAACATGTAACTTTGGTTTTGTAGCATGCAGTTCTTGTTTTGTAACATGTAACTTTGGTTTTGTAGCATGTAATTCTTGTCTTGTAACATGTAACTTTGGTTTTGTAGCATTTAATTCTTGTTTAGTAACATGTAACTTTGGTTTTGTAGCATGTAATTCTTGTTTTGTAACATGTAACTTTGGTTTTGTAGCATGTAATTCTTGTCTTGTAACATGTAACTTTGGTTTTGTAGCATGTAATTCTTGTTTTGTAACGTAACTTTGGTTTTGTAGCATTTAATTCTTGTTTTTTAACATGTAACTGGTTTTGTAGCATGCATTTCTTGTTTTTTAACATGTAACTTTGGTTTTGTAGCATGTAATTCTTGTCTTGTAACATGTAACTTTGGTTTTGTAGCATGTCATTCTTGTTTTGTAACATATAATTTTGGTTTTGTAGCATGTAATTCTTGTTTTGTAACATGTAACTTTGGTTTTGTAGCATGTAATTCTTGTTTTGTAGCATATAAATTTGTTTTTGTAGCATTTAATTCTTGTTTTGTAACATGTAACTTTGGTTTTGTAGCATGTAATTCTTGTTTTGTAACATGTACCTTTGGTTTAGTAGCATGTAATTCTTGTTTTGTAAAATGTAACTTTCGGAACTAACATGAAACTTTCATTCAGTACAAGTTTTAAATGACAACTCTCAAAACACACATCTCAGCACACCGTTACAAAACTCAAGTCTACATGTACAAAACTTTTTGTCCCAATTCCATCTTCCTTCCCAAGGAACCAATGACGAGAACTACATGCTACAAAATGAAAGTTATGTGTTGCATAATAAGAATTACATTTTACAAAATAGAAGTTCAAAATGAGTTACAAAACGAGTATTATGTGTTACAAAATAAAAGTTATAGTTACAAAACATGTTACAAATTACAGAACTTTGTACAAGTTACATGTAATATTGTCCCAATCCTTGCTCCATACGGGAGTGCATCAGTTGAAGATGAAAATCTGTAGATTTTGTTTTTAGGGTTTGAATAAAACCTGTTCATTTGTTCTTTAGACCAGTTTGCAAATGGACACACACACACACACACACACACACACACACACACACACACACACACACACACACACACACACACACACACACGCACACACACACACACACACACACACACACACACACACACACACATTACATCATTATTCACAACACATAAACATGTATTTACAGATATGTATAACCTAGCTTCATTATTACTTTATTAGAATTTAACGCGCAAAATAATAAAAACATTCTTTCTTCTTGGTTTAATTTATTTGGTGGCGTCTCTTGAACCTGCAGTGAAAGCCACGGAAAGCTGACCGTTTTCTCCATGAAATCCATGCTGGCGACCATGTGTGGAGGAAAAATCGTGGACAAACTGCGCTGTGAGTTAGATTTAATTCTCAGTAAAGTGAGCTAACTTTTGCATGCTATCAACTATTAGACAGTTTTTAGTTCTTGTGCACTAGCTGAAATACAACACAAGGGGGTGGCAGTGGAACATATGCATTACATTCAATTCAATTCAAATTCAAAAATACTTTATTAATTCCAGAGGCAAATTGATTGCTGTAGTAGCTCAGAATAATAATAATAATAATCAAGTCGTCAAAGAGTTGTTGTATATTACAATGGCTGTTGGCAGGAAGGATCTCCAGTAGCGGTCAGTGTTGCAGTGAAACTGAAGAAGCCTCTGACTGAAGACACTCTTCCGTTGTCGGACAGTCTTGTGAAGAGAATGCTCAGGGTTGTACACCTATCAGATACATATGGATTCTAATTGTTGAGGTCAAGGGGTCAACAGCTTTCACCCACAGAAATATAATTAAAACCTCTGACATTGTATTCCTTTTAGATATTTTCTCCCAGATCTCCGACTCAAGTGGAGTCATGGTGTTCGCTAAGTTCGACCAGTTCCTCCGGGAGGTGTTGAAGCTCCCCACAGCTGTGTTTGAGGGCCCCTCGTTCGGATACACGGAGCATTCAGTGCGGATGTGCTTCCCCCAGCAGGTAGGAGACGGACTCTCAGGGATTATTAGTCACTTGTGAATCTCAGTGTGCATCTTGCTGAACCCAGGTCTGTGTGTTTGCATCTAGAAGAAGATCATTTTGAACATCTTTTTGGATGTGTTGATGGCAGATCCTCCTCCTCAGTGTCTTGTCTGGCTACCGCTCATGCACCGACTTGCCAATGTTGAAAATGGTACGTTTACACATCTCCAGTAAAGATTCACAAGTCTGGAGCTACAACAAATTCAGATGACTTGAAATTTATAAATTAAAAACGTGCAAATACATTTTTTCAGTATGAATGTACAAAAAGTAATCAATCTTTATACTAACAATATTAATAAATAAGGCTATGTTGTTTATTATTTTATGTAAACGTCTTGATATGTTTTAGATTTTCTCTTTAGTGAATGATTTATTGACTTACAAGAACTAAATACAGTCAAAATACTTTAATCTTACCTGGTATTGACAGATCCTTGAACAACCTCAGTTTATAGAAATGCAGATTAATGCTAATTGGGAAAAACAATATAGCAAAAAACAATTAAAAATGACTCTGAAAGCATCTATTGTGGCAGGGGCGGATTAAGAACTGAAGAACATCCGGGGCTTAACACACGCACACACACGCGCCCGCGAACACACGTGCGCACGCACGCACGCACACGCACACACACGTGACACGCACTAGTCAACATCATATATGTCTTGTACCACATAATTTTTAATCTGAAGCTACATATTAAGCATTCTCAGGGCAGAGTATTGTTCCTGTTAGTGTTTAGTGTGAGATGATAGTAAATATTCCCTTTCTTTCCCCAACCACTTTACCTGATAGTAAGCTAACTTTAGGCAAACCAGCAGCACAACAAATATTTTCAAATAAGACTCACAAACCTGAGTCAACACCAGTCTCATCAAAGCTGGGGTTCTGTCGTTGTACTTTTTGTCTAAAAAACGTCCTTATGTCCATCTTCACTCATGCGTTTCAGGCAGAGACTGTAGAAGAAGCCGGCTGCTGAAGGGCTTCTTCTTCAGTGGTGGAGGCTCAGGCAGGCTGTATACAAACTACTGCTAGCTGCTCCCTCTCTGTTGGACTTTGGTACTGCATGTTACTTCCGCGATTTAGATCCGGGGCTTTTCATAGAACATCCGGGGCTTCAGCCCAAGTAGCCGGGCCTAACGCCGCCCCTGCATTGTGGTTTGTACAATCGTTATGTATAAAAAATTATTTCATTACCACAAATTTCCCAGAAATTCCTGCTTAATTAGACAGAGCTAGGATCTGTAGCATGTCCAGAAAAATCGAGTCAACTTCATAATTATAATTTTTGTTTGTCTGTTTCTGAACGTATTTAAAGATGCTCTAAGATGCAAGAAAACAATTTATGAAACGTAAATATATTTTTATTAATTCAAAATAAAGCCTGAAAAAAATAAGACTACTTTGCTCAAAGGTTAAAAAAAAAAAAAAAAAAAAAAACGAAAAAAAAAAGAAAGAATATGATCTAGATTTTTTTGTGTTTCAGTCTTCCATCCGGTGGAATGTTCTTATTGCCGGAGTGAGAGCATGATGGGCTTCCGGTACCGGTGCCAACAGTGCCACGGCTACCAGCTTTGTCAGAGCTGCTTCTGGCGTGGTCATGCCAATGGTCCCCATAGCAACCAGCACCAGATGAAGGAACACTCGTCCTGGGTAAGACATGTCTGGCAGATTCTTCCTGCTCTTACAACTCAACATCTCTCAGAGACGAGGAACTTGATCACTCTGGGAATGAAAGGGTTTTGACTCAAGATGACATGTCGCCTTGTTGCTCAATCGTTCTTTTTTAAACTGAAACAAGGGAAGTGAAGTGAGTCTCAAATACATTAATTTGGCTTCAGCATTACATGCCTGAATGAATTTAACACAAAATCCTGAATTATTTATGTCACATCCTGTAGGAGCTGCATGCTGGTGCCTTTGCCTCTCAGCAAGAAGGTTGCAGGCTCAAATCCCGGCTGCAGTCTTTCTGTGTGGAGTTCATGTTCTCCCCATGCATGTGTGGGTTTTTCTGACCACCCAGCTTTCAAACCTGATATTCTTTATTCAGTCGTCCCCTGCTGGCCATTAAAGATACTGCAGGTTTAGCAGTCCTAGGCAGTGAATTCTATGGTTTACATTCAGTTTATATGACCATCAGATGGGCTTGATGACTGACAAAAGGACTGCTGTGGTTTTATGATAATAATTAACACCTTCAAACATTTGACGCTGGTTTTTGACCAGAACCTCTGGTCTGGGAGCGAGTCTGTGAGGCAAAGGTCTCGTTTTACCTGTTCAAACCTCACCTGTGGTAGTGAGATTTAGACCAAAACAAATGATCCTGGAAGGCAAATGGCCTGTATTTGATATAACGCCTTCCAGAGTCGTTGAACACCCAAAGGTGCTTTACAACACAATCAGTCATTCACCTATTCACACACACACATTCACACCCTGGTGGGGATGAGCTACATTGCATCCACAGCTGCCCTGGGGAGCACTGACTTAGGTGAGGCTGCTGAGCACTGGCACCACTGGTCACTCCGACCACCACCAGCAGGCAAGGGGGGTTAAGTCTCTTGCCCAAGGACACAATGACAGCGACAAACTGACCTCAGATCTCTGACTGGAGTGATGGTGGCACCCAAGATAAAAGGATAAAAGTGACTGAAATGAGCTGGAAAGTGTCTGAGATCAGCTGCAGAGATCCACACCAAAATGAGTCATATGGAGGTGACTGGAGGATCTGATCAGGATGACTCACGCTCGCCTCCTTCTGGAGGTTTTCCTGTTTTTTTCCACCGGGAGGAGACTCCAGGACATATCCAAAACTCTGTAGAGGGATCACATAGCCTCTCTGGTCTGGAAACACCTCAAGATCCATCAGGGGGAGCTAGGCTTCCCCCCTGAGCTTGTTAATCCCCCAACCCAGCCTTGGATAAACAGCAGAATATGGATGGATGTATTGAAGGATGGATGGATAGATGGATGGATGGATTATTGGATGGATGGATAGATGGATGAATGGATGGATTATTGGATGGATGGATAGATAGACAGACAGACAGATAGATAGATAGATAGATAGATAGATAGATAGATAGATAGATAGATAGATAGATAGATAGATAGATAGATAGATAGATAATGGATGGATGGATGGATGGATGGATGGATGGATGGATGGATGGATGGATAGATAGATAGATAGATAGATAGATAGATAGATAGATAGATAGATAGATGGATGGATGGATGGATGGATGGATGGATGGATGGATGGATGGATGGATGGATGGATGGATAGATAGATAGATAGATAGATAGATAGATAGATAGATAGATAGATAGATAGATAGATAGATAGATAGATAGATAGATAGATAGATGATTGATGGATGGATGGATGGATGGATGGATGGATGGATGGATGGATGGATGGATAGATGGATAGATGGATAGATGGATAGATGGATAGATCATACATCTTGTATTTTTTGAGTTGAATGGAGTTTTGGTACATTTTCATGCAGTTGCCATGAAAAACATATTTTCTGACAACAAATAGAATTAATTTAGACACAAAACAAGCTGAACTTTTGAGTTTACATAAGCAAAATACGGAGATTAAATAAAGTTCAGTAAATCATTTTATCGTTTAAAATTGGCCAACCACGATTTAAAGGAGCTACAGTCATGTTTCCTGGCTGAAGCGTTTCCCTAGCACATCTATTATTGACATGAGAAAATCTCTCGTTTGAACTGCACTGGGTGGGTAATTTGTATTTCTGACCAGTGAAACTGCTGTAGAAGCAGTATAGCTCAACTTGCAGAACCAGCCACTTATTTAGACACCACACAGCATGCTTGGTGACAACTCTGCTTTTGTCCCCTCCACAGAAGTCTCCGGCCAAAAAGCTGAGCCACGCCATCAGTAAATCTCTGGGCTGCGTCCCGATTGGAGAGCCGCCCCATCCTGTGTTCCCTGAGCAGGCCGAGAGACCTCAAGAGCTCACCCACACCGTGTAAGTGCAACACGGCGAGGCCCATATGCTCATGATCTGTCCCCATCATGCATGTGCTTCCATCACCACATGATGGATTATCTCACCAAGATGTCCACCCGCTGATCATTAGTTAACGTGGGGAGCGTGATGTACGAGTGGCTCAGAGGGCCGCTGCTGTTAGGCTAAGTCATCCTCATCAATCAGCTGGCAATGATACGCGGACAACGCCATAAATCTGACGTTTCAGGCTTTGAGGCTTCTGGAAGTCATTATAGGAAATGCATTATATTCTGCTGCTGTCTCAGACTCCGCATTTACATTTCAGCTGAAAAATAAGTCGAATTTCCATAATCAGCTCCAACTCTGAGATCCATGCAGGCCACTGAGCTTCCTTTATAGTTTTCCCTCATCGTTCCAAGGAAAACCTCACAATGTTTTTGTTTTTATTTTGTTAAAATTCATTAATGGTTTTGATCGCTCACGGCGTTCACAACATCACAGGATATCCCTCAACGTTAACTTTCCCATCTCCTGCTCCTTAACAGGATCCCGCTTAAAATTCCAGTCAGAGCTGTAAATCTAAGCCGTCTCCCCACTCTGGCTGCGGGGCGAGTGTCAGCCAGTAATTGATAGTGAGTGGCGTTTTAGCAGGAGCGTGTAGCGCAGCCGATGCCAGGGAAATAGACACAACGCCACGGCAGGGTTTTCTGTTTGATGGATGCCATCATCTCAGAATCAGTCCTCATTTCCGAGCTCACGCCACTGGCAGGGAGATTTTTCTGCTTTGTGTCCAAACATGCATTAGTAAGATGAAGTTGGTTCTTCACACACATGTGCAGTTTATCACTTTGTGGAGGAGAAACAGTAGAGCTGTCTTTTCTCTGAGAGTCTATGGAGAAGACTGTGCTGCTCAATATTATTATTATTATTATTATTATTATTATGGATGTTTAATATTAATATTATCAGTCTTTTAATGACACAACCTTTACATACCATACACATATTATACACCAGGCTCTTTAGCTACATCTCCTCTCTTTCACAATGTCAAATGTCAGAATTAGAAAAACGTTTTAAAATTCTCATGATTTAGAAATGACTTTAAATGGATACTATGCAGTTTTGGCTTGCTTTTAGCACCCCCTAGTGTCAAGTTAGTAAAACCAAAAGTGAAACCTATCTACTCAATAGCTACGTTTTCATACTAAAATCTTGGTTGATTGGAAATCCCAAAACTCTGCTTACATGGACACTAACTGAAATTATCCGGTCATCACACACAAGCATTCGGTCAGATTAAATTAGTTGAGCGTGCATCTTGTCCGTACGTCTTTCCCCTCGCATTTTATTTTCTTATGCTCCAACTTTGTCCATTGACTTACGTTTTTCCCCCCATTATGGACCTTCTTTGCATTTTTACCTGTATGCTTATGTTTTTAACTGATCATTTTAAATAAGCTACAGGCTCAGTGGTACGTAATGCTCCTCCGCCACAGGAGAGGAGAACAGGATAATGTACTAATGATCTAATATTGTGCAGCGGTTATTTGCCCCTTTCTTTCTGCATCCATCCATCTGAGTCGGGTCGCGGGGGCTTTCTCGCCCTCTTTGGGCAAATTTTCCAAGTGTGTCATCAACATACTCATCAGCTCATTAACTGAACAATTCTGCAGGTTGTCATCAAAACTATGAGCAGTCATGCTGGTAGAACCTACACAAGCAGCTGAAACTCTATGGACTGCTGTTCACGTGTCTATGTTCTCGGGCAGTACATATCGAACTACTCGATGATCTGTCAAGGGACTGTTTTCTCAACTCACTTCGTGCCTTTATTGCCCTACGCGGAAACATGCGTCAGCTGCGATGCGACCAGGGAACTAATTTTGTTGGGGCAAACAGAGAGTTCGTGGAAGCAGTAAAAGAAATGGATCAAGAAAGCTTGAAGCAATTAGGCAGTGAATTTGTAATGAATCCTCCTTCTGCCAGTCATACGGGCTGAACCTGGGAGAGACAAATCCGCACAATCAGAAGTGTGCTGTCATCCATTTTGGATCAGTCATCCCAAACACTGGACTGTTCATCATTAAGGACCTACCTTTATGAGATCATGACAACAGTAAACAGTCGACCTATCACTTCACACCTGCTCAGTGATCCTACTGGACCTCCACTGCTTACCCCAACCTTCTCTTGACCATGAAGTCATCGGTTGTATTACCACCACCAGGAGACTTTAGAAAGGAAGATTTGTGCTTTTGCAAGCGATGGCGTAGAGTGCAGCATTTGGCCAATGAATTCTGGAGAAAGGAATATTTCTTGGGTCAGCAGCAGAGACAAAAATGGCAGAAAACAAGGAGAAACGCTAAAGTCAGTGACATAGTAATCATCAAGGATGATACGGCACCTGGAAATGACTGGAAACTTTCAAGGGTCACAGCAGTGTATCCAAGTGAAGATGGATGTGTGCGCAAGGTGCAGCTATTGGTCAGTGATTCTGCGTTGGACGACCATGGAAGGAGAGTAAATAAATCAGTGCATCTAAACAGACCTATTCATAAAAGTTACATTATTGGAGTCAGTGTAGACAGAATAAGAAATCACAAGTGATTTGGTGGGATTGTAGCTGCCATTGAGACAGCTCTGAAATATTTTGTTTATTATAAATAAATTCAGTTAAAAATATCAACAAATAGATAGTAATTCATACTAAAATGTTCAATAAATAAATAGACAATACTTCAGTAAATTCTTCTTGAATTAATTTTGTTAAAAACATTAAAATGTGAGGGGGAACCTATTTTTTGTTCCATGTGCTGCACTGTTTCTTACGAGTAAAGTTAATTGGCACACTCAGAGCCACACACGCCTGGCATGTCTGCAAGAGACTGAACTTTCCACAAGAAGAAGCTGAAGAAGATTTTTACTATTCCTCTGGAGTTAATGCGGCCAATGAGGTACTATTTTACTGTTTATTTCATGAGTGCTTCATGTAAACTGGTTATATTTCGTGTCAGCTAATTAAAGATTGCTTTTCTTTTCTTAGTTCTGACGGCATTTATTGGCATTCATGGACATTGTAAGACGTGTTGTCCGCAATAAATGGCTGTTGAAACCCAAGAACGATTTTGAGCCTTGAATGAACTCGAGAGGAGTAACACACCCTATCTCTAAGGGAGAGCCCAGCCACTCAGTGGAGAAAACTCTTTTCGGCCGCTTAAATCCGTGATCTTGTTCTTTCGGTCACTACCCAAAGCTCATGAACATAGGTGAGGGTAGGAACGTAGATCGACCGCTGAATCGAGAGTTTCGCCTTTTGACTCAGCTCTTGCTTCACCACGACAGATGCAACACCAGTCCGCCTATCGATCTCACGCACCAGTTTTCCCTCACTCATGAACAAGACCCTGAGATACTTAAACTCCTCCACTTGGGGCAGGACCTCATCCCTGACCCGGAGAAGGCATTCTACCCTTTTCTGAATCAGGACTATGGTCTCAGATTTAGAGGAGCTGATTCTCATCCCAGCTGCTTCACACTCGGCTGCAAACTGCTCCATCGAAAGCTGAAGATCACGTTCTGATGAAGCCAACTGGACCACGTCATCTGCAAAAAGCAGAGACCTGATCCTCAGGCCATCAAAACAGATTCCCTCCACACCTTGGCTGCACCTAGAAATCCTGTCCATAAAAGTTATGAACAGAATCGGTGACAAAGGGCAGCCTTGGCGGAGTCCAACTCTCACTGGGAACAAGCCCGACTTACTGCCGGCAATGCGGACCAAGCTCTGACACCGGCCATACAGGGACCTAACAGCCCATAGAGGGCCTGGTACCTCATACTCCCAGAGTTCCCCCCACAGGGCCCCCCGAGGGACACGGTCAAACGCCTTCTCCAAATCCACAAAACACATGTAGACTGGTTGGGCAAATTCCCATGCACCCTCCAGGACCCCCTAAGGGTATAGAGCTGGTCCAGTGTTCCACGGCCAGGATGAAAACCACATTGTTCCTCCTGAATTTGAGGTTCAACAATCCGACGGACCCTCCTCTCCAGAACCCCTGAATAGACCTTAGCAGGCTCAGGAGTGTGATCCCCCTGGAGTTGGAACACATCCTGCGGTCCCCCTTTTTAAATAAGGGAACCACCACCCCGGTCTGCCAGTCCAGTGGGACTGCCCCCGATGTCCATGCGATATTGCAGAGCCACGTCAACCAACACAGCCCCACAACATCCAGAGCCTTAATGAACTCCGGGCGGATCTCATCCACCCCTGAAGCCTTGCCACAGAGGAGCTTTTTAACCACCTCAGTGACCTCAGCACCAGAGATTTGAGAGCCCCACTCAAAATCACCAGACTCTGCATTCTCACTGGAAGACGTGTCGGTGGGATTGAGGAGGTCTTCGAAGTATTCTGCCCACTGATCCACAACGTCCTGAGTAGAAGTCAGCAGCACACCATCCCCACTATAAATGGTGTTGGTAGCGCACTGCACGAGGCACCGGATGGTGGACCAGAATCTCCTCAAAGCCCTATGGAAGTCTTGCTCCATGGTCTCACCGAACTCCTCCCATGACCGGATTTTTGCCTTGGCAACCACCCAAGCCGCATTCCGCTTGGACTGCCGGTACCCGTCAGCTGCCTCTGGAGTCCCACAGGCCAAAAGGACCTGATAGGACTCTTTCATCAGCTTGACAGCATCCCTAACCGCCGGTGTCCACCAGCGGGTTCGGAGGTTGCCACCACGACAGGCACCGACGATCCTGCGACCACAGCTCTGGTCGGCCGCCTCAACAATGGAGGACCAGAATAGGGTCCATTCAGACTCAATGTCCCCCGCCTCCCCCGGAACATTTTGGAAGTTTTGTTGGAGGTGGGACTTGAAGCTCCTTCTGACAGGAGACTGTCAGTCTAGTAATTAGGCATGATCAAAATCAGACTTTAGAATTGGGAACATATTCTTGCTTACAAGTGGTTAGTTAATTGTTGTTTAGGCTCTATTAACATGTGGACTTTGGTGTTTATTTACATAATACCAGAACATAATATTTTTGGTTATTAATGTAGAATAACTATTCCCCTTGAATTACTTCTTTAAAAGCCACATCTTGATTTGAGCTAATTAGTATGTGTGTTAATAAGCAACAAACCATTCACTTTCAGTTAACAAACCATTATGAATGGCTTATTTTGCTAAAACTCTTAAGTCATGGCCTGTTGATGTTAGAATTACATCATTGGTAATAAGCACCTAATAATATCTTAATGATGACTAATTCAGACTTAGTAGTCCACTAATATGCATATTAATTGGCAGCTAATTAATGGTTAATTTGGGTTCCCTAAACTAAAGTGTTTCTAAAGTCTAAAGAGACTAAAGTCTCTCTAACTCGCTTAAGCAAAAACACTCACTGTTTTCAAATTATCTTCTTGCAGAACTGTATGTGTTTAACTGCATTTACTAGATCTCAAATTAAAGTATTCCTTTTGACAAAGGTGGTATTAGTGCACTGCTGTGCAGTTTTCAGACTGACTGAACACGCCTGAGTTCAAACATATTTTAGATTTATCAAATTTAAAACACTTTGTCTCATCTTAGCTGCAGGACTTAATAAATTATTAAGAAAATCCACATAAACTGCAGAAACTATATTAAAAAAATGTGTGTTTACAAAGAGATTACAGATGGTTTAGTCCTTTGTTACGCCCTATAGTGGTGTTAAAATGAAGGACAAGGATGTAATATATGGTAATATTCAAACACTGTTATATTAAAAAAGGAGCTAAAAAATACCATGTCCCATTCTTACTAAAAGGTACAGTAACTTAAATAAACTCAGCGCTATGGTTCAGGGTTCACATTTAAAACAGGTAACTAGCTGACCTCTGTCGGGCTGATCAGACTGGATGAAGGAGACGAACAAGGTGAGACGTTTAACAGTTTTATTATTTCTCCGGTCGTATCTCTGTGAGGAAGAAACGATGACTGAGATGAGAAGCCGGTACCGGCGTCTTCCATATATAGCCTTGCTTGGCTGTGACGTGGAGGGAATCCCCGCGAGGAGCACGCTGGGAGCTCCCCATGAGGAGCATGTCGGGAGTTGTGGTCCGAAAGTCAGCCGGGAGATACCTGAGTCCTGACAGGACCCCCCGGTCCAGGGACGGCTCCAGAAGTCCCAGCGCGACCCCGGCGGACCCAGAAGTCGGAGATCAGGGAAGGGTCCAGGATGGACCGAGCCGGCTCCCAGGAGCATTCCTCGGGGCCATAGTCCTTCCAGTCCACTAGGTACTGCCAGCCCCGACCCCTGCGGCGAGCGTCCAGGATGCGCCGGACGGTGTAGATAGGCTCACCGTCGAGGAAGCGGGCAGGAGGCGGCGCCGGAGCCGGAGGCGGGAGAAGGGAGGACTCCACGAAGGGCTTGAGCCGGGAGGTATGGAAGGTGGGATGGATGCGGAGAGTAGCCGGCAGTCGCAACCGGTACGTGACCGGGTTGATGACCCTTTGGATGGGGTATGGGCCGAGGAACCGAGGAGCGAGTTTCTTGGCCCCGGCACGGACCTGAAGGTCAGCCGTGGACACCCAGACCTTGTCCCCAGGAGCATAGGAGGGACCAGGACGGTGTCGACGGAGATGCTGGCGAGCATAGCTGGTGTTAGCTCTGGTTATGGAGGCTCGTGCTTTGATCCAGGCGCTCTTGCAGCGTCTCACCATGGCTTCCGCTGCTGGAACGGCGACCTCGGGTTCTTGGTGGGCAAAGACCGGGGGCTGGAAGCCATAGCAGACCTCGAAAGGGGACAGCCGAGTGGCAGATGAGGTGTGAAGATTGTGGGACAGCTCCGCCCAGAGGAGGTATTTAGGCCACTGTGAGGGTTGAGCCGAGACAAAACAACGAAGGTACCGACCCAGCTGTTGGTTAGCCCGCTCCTTCTGGCCATTGGTCTGCGGGTGGTAGCCTGAGGATAGACTGACCGATGCTCCCATCAGCCGACAGAAAGCTTTCCAGAACCGGGCCGTGAACTGGGGCCCCCGATCCGAGACCACATCGACTGGGAACCCGTGGAGGCGCACCACGTTCTCCAGGAACAGTTCCGCTGTGCGTTGGGCTGAGGGGAGACCCGGAAGGGCGATGAAATGGACAGACTTGGAAAAGCGGTCCGTAACCGTCATGACAGTGTTGAGGTTATTGACCGACGGGAGACCTGTGACGAAGTCCAGCCCCACGTGGGACCAGGGGCGGCTGGGCACCGGAAGAGGTCGGAGGGCACCAGCCGAGACCTGGTTGGGGTTCTTGGAGCGGGCACAGACGTCACAGGCGCTGGTGTATTCTTTCACATCCCTCGCCATGCCTGGCCACCAGAGGGCTCGCTGGAGGAATTTAAGAGTTCTGGAGAAACCAGCGTGGCCAGACAGGCGTGATGAGTGGGCCCAGGACAACGCCTCGCTGCGACAGGCCGTGGGGACATAGAGGCGACCCGCGGGGGTCTCAGGAGGCGCGGGGTCGTCCCGGAGGGCGTTCTGGATAGCTTCCTCCAACGGCCACCTCAGTTGGCCCAGGAAACGGTGTTCCGGGAGGATTGGCGCTGGCTCGGACGAGGGCGAGGAGTGGGTGAATTGGCGGGAGAGGGCGTCCGCCTTCTGGTTCTTGGCTCCCGGGCGGTAGGCGAGATGGAAGTCGTAGGGTTCAAAGAAGAGGGCCCAGCGAGCCTGGCGATGATTAAGCTGCTTGGCAGATTTTATGTGGGTCAGGTTCTGATGGTCAGTCCAGATCGTGAAAGGCTGAGTGGTGCCCAGAAGCCACTGCCTCCATTCCTCCAATGCCCATTTTATGGCCAGTAACTCACGGTCGCCCACACCGTACTTCTGCTGGGTGGTGGAAAACTTCCTGGAGAAGTAGGCGCAGGGATGGAGCCTGTCGTCGGGCCCGCCTTGAGACAGGATGGCGCCGGCGCCGACGTCAGAGGCGTCGACCTCGACCACAAAGGGGACTGCAGGATCTGGATGGCGGAGGATCGGGGCCGAGGTAAAGCGGGTGACCAGGTGGTGGAAGGCCCGAATGGCGTCGGGAGTTAGATGAAACGGCTGGCCAGGGGAGCCTGGTCGAGTGAGAGAGGTGAGAGGGGCTACGAGGGTGCTATAGTTCTTTATAAAACGGCGGTAAAAGTTGCAGAAACCCAGAAAACTCTGCAGTTGTTTCAGGCTGGTTGGCAAGGGCCAGTCCTTCACCGCCTGGATTTTCTGAGGGTCCATGGTTATCCCTTCGTCCGAGATCCTGTAACCCAGGAAGGATATGGACTGCTGATGGAAGGAGCATTTCTCGGGTTTACAGTACAGGTTGTGGTCCAGGAGCCGGGTCAGGACGGCGCGAACATGATGGATGTGTTTGGCCTCGGATTTGGAGTAGATCAGTATATCGTCCAGATAGGCGAACACCCACCGTCCCAGCATGTCGCGGAGGACATCATTAATGAGACGTTGGAAGACAGCAGGGCTATTGCATAGTCCGAAGGGCATAACCAGGTACTCCCAGTGGCCGGTGGGTGTTATGAAAGCGGTCTTCCACTCATCCCCGGCCTTTATACGGACCAGATTGTAGGCGCTCCGGAGATCCAGTTTCGTAAAGATCCGTGCCTGGGAGATGGCATCCAGAGCGGTAGTGAGGAGCGGCAGAGGATGGCGGTCCTTGACCGTGATCTTGTTCAGACCCCGATAGTCCATGCAGGGGCGAAGATCGCCTTCCTTTTTCCTCACGAAGAAGAAGCCAGCGGCACCCGGAGAGGAGGAGGGTCGAATGAACCCCTGCTGGAGGGCCTGGGCGATATATTCTTCCATCGCTTTGGTCTCGGGAGGCGCGAGAGAGAAAAGGCGCCCGCGGGGAGGACTGGTTCCGGGTAGCAGCTTGATCTCCATATCATATGGCCGGTGAGGTGGCAGGGAGGTGGCGCGCCGCTTGTCGAACACCGCGGCCAGGTCCCGATAGGGCAGCGGCAGGTGGGGCGGTGTGGAGCTGGGGCCCCCGTCCGGAAGACCCGCCGAGGATGGAGGAGGAGCGAGGTGGGTCTGGCACGAGGTCCCCCAGCCCAGCAGGCGGTTCTGGGACCAGGAAATATGAGGGTCGTGGAGACGGAGCCAGGGGAACCCCAGGATTAGGGGAGAAGAGGGAGCAGAAATGATCAGGAAATGGAGGGTCTCCGGGTGGCCTTGGGTGATCATACGGAGTGGCTGGGTTCGGTCTCGGACTGGGTTGGGTTGGAGAGGCCTACCGTCCACCGAGGTCACTGGTATAACCCTCTCCAGGGGTTGTAGGGGGATCCGTAGGCGTTTTGCCAGATCCAGGTCCATGAAATTGTCCGCGGCCCCCGAGTCCACCAATGCGTTTACGTGGAGTGAGGCCTCACCATGGAGGAGGGTGACAGGAATAAGGAGACGGTTAGTAGCGACAGGGGTAGAAGAAGACCCAGACTGAGCGACCCCAATACTCAGTGGGGCCCCCCGTTTCCCGATCGTCGCGGGCAGTCCAGGCGTCGGTGGTCGGGAGAGCCACAGTAGGCACAGAGGCCCTCGCGCCACCGTCGTTGTCTCTCCTCGGGGGGAAGGTGGCCGAGCTGCATGGGCTCCTCCGTCAGCATGGGTACAGGAGCTGGCGTGGGTGAACGAGGGCGAGGCACCGGCATCCTGGGGGGACGCGTGGATAACTTGGGTCGAACCAGAACCCGCTGGTCGATGCGCAGCGCCAGATCAACCACCTCATCCAGGGTCTGAGGCAGCTCCCTTCCCGCCAACTCATCACGGATGTAGGGTGCCAGCCCCTCCAGGAAGGCGGCCCGCAGAGCGGAGTCATTCCACTGCAGCTTGGCGGAGATGGTGCGGAACTCCGACGCATAAGCGCACACCGAGCGTTCCCGCTGGCGGAGTTTGAGAAGGCGTGTCTCTGCTCCCACTTCGCTGCTGGGGGGAACAAAGGTCTTCCGGAGAGCGGACACAAACGCAGCATAGTCGTTGCAGGCAGGGGATTTGGAATTGTAAAGCGCAGCAGCCCACTCCGCGGCGCGTCCGGAGAGCAGGGAGGTGAGATGCGCCACTCGGGAGCGCGCAGATGGGTAGCGTCCAGGTTGGCACTCGAACTGCATGTCCAGCGTGGCGAGCAGACCATCAGGGCTCCCCGTCTCTCCGTTCCACCTCTCCGGCAGGCTGAAGTGGGGCTCCTCCCTAGGAGCAGAGCGGGTTGGATGCTGGAGTGCCGCGATCTGTTGCTGCTGATCGTTTGCTTGTTGTTGGAGAGCCGTGAGAGCCGTGGATAGACGCAGGGTGTGGTCGGACAAGGAGTTCACCTTGGTGTTGAGCTGATCTACCATGGAACGCAGCTGCACGTTCTCGTGGCGGAGACGATCGATCTCCGTCGGATCTACTTGGATCTCTGTCATCCTGTCGGGCTGATCAGACTGGATGAAGGAGACGAACAAGGTGAGACGTTTAACAGTTTTATTATTTCTCCGGTCGTATCTCTGTGAGGAAGAAACGATGACTGAGATGAGAAGCCGGTACCGGCGTCTTCCATATATAGCCTTGCTTGGCTGTGACGTGGAGGGAATCCCCGCGAGGAGCACGCTGGGAGCTCCCCATGAGGAGCATGTCGGGAGTTGTGGTCCGAAAGTCAGCCGGGAGATACCTGAGTCCTGACAACCTCAAACTAAAACACAAGGTCCACTGTCCAAACCCGGGAGAAATGCAGCACCAATCTGGTTCCTCATCTGTTTTAAAATTAGGAGCAAGAAGCTTTTAGAAAAACAGAGCTCCTTTCCTAAAACCCTTTAAAAGCCAATAAAATACACAAGGAGTCTGTGGGGGAGATGGCTCCGATCTGATCCCCTTCACAATTTCCTTGTAACAAATAGGGGCCCGTCCGGGATTTGTTTCATCCCTATTTGTTTAACTGTGTGTACAGGAGTTTCCCTGATTAGCGTTAATTTGGCTGAGTGGAGGTTATTTTATTTTAACCTTTTTGTTGCCTCCAGTTAGTCCATTTGTGACCCGATCCTTAGGCCACCAAAACGGATCCCCTCTCCATCTTGGCTGCATCTAGAAATCTTGTCCATAAAAGCTATGAATAGAATCGGTGACGAAGGTCAGCCTTGGAGGAGTCAACTTTCATCGGAAACGAGCCTGACTTAGGCCTAATTTATACTTCTCCATCAGCTCCACGAGGAAGAGACACGCACGCATGGACGGAGACGTTTTGCTCTTGGACTTCTCTGTCTCCTGGGAAGTGTTGCAAAGCAATCCCTCACCAGGGCAACAGAGGGCGTAGTGCTGTTCTGTGATACCCTGTCATGTATCCGGTCCAACATAGTTCATTTACTGTTGTGTTTATATTGTGTTTTTTGTATTTAACAGACTTTTTAACAGACTAAATTGTCCCTCCTTCTCCTCCACCACTTCGTACACTCGCCACCTCTAAACCCACGTTTTCCGTCATTTCCGTTCACGAATAAAACGCTTGTGGCATATCTTTTTACTCCTCCAGTCACAGGTGAATAAAACGTTCATATTTTTAGTTTTTCCATGAGGTATTCTTCAAGCTGCACCATGTCTGCTGCTAGATATCCTCGGCTCTCTTTATGTTTTTGAGAGCGCAATGGGGCGCTGTAGACAACAGCGGCATCCTAATCAGTCACAAGCTTGCGTTCTCCGTCTTGTTGGATAGATGTTTAGAACGGAAAGCTCAACTCTGTCTGTCCTTATGAGGGCTCTCCAGCAGGCTCGCAAGGACGCATAATGGCGTTGTGTGTCTCCGTCCCAACGCAGACGGAGAAGCATAAATTAGGCTTTAGTGGCAGCAATGAGGACCAAGCTCTGACACTGGTCACACAGGGACCTAAAAGCCCATATCGAAAGGCCTGGTACCCCATATCCCCCACAGGCCTCCTTAGACGCGGTCGAACACCTTCTCCAAATCCACAAAACACATGTAGATTGATAGGCAAACTCCCACACACCCTCTAGGGCCCCTAAGAGTATAGAGCTGGTCCAGCCCATCCATTCTTTTTCTGTCAGTGTTTGGTTTTAGGAACTATGTGCCTGAAACAAGCTGTTTCAAAATGTCCCCAAAAAGCATGAATAGACCCACCTCTCATGTGCAAGAGGAGCAGTAGCTTTTCTCTGAATCCCTCCCAGACATGGAAGCTTCTTAGCTCATAGCAGCCTGAGCGGTGTGGATGGGCATGGCCAGCTCTAGCTTGTTTCTTAAAGGGACAGAGCCCTGAAACGTCTCATTCTGAAAGGTCCTGAAAGTGTCAAGAATAAAACATCTGAAATTGCTTCATGTGAGAGGAATTTAGAGCAAAGAACTTCATAAACATTTTTAAATTTGACCATATAACTATCACAACTTATGAATAAAAGTCATAATATGTCGCTTTAAAAGAAAATACACTCATTAACTCCTCTAAAGATTTTCTCATTTCTGTTTTCTATGATAGTTTGACTTTGCACATAAATTAACACCACGCCTGATTTCTATTAGTGACTTATCTGAGACCTAACTTTAGTTTAAAGGCCTCTCTACAGCCACCAGAACTAAAGCATTGGCACTCAGTGAATGATTTTTACATCTAATGAGCGATTTCAAAGAAATAGTTGGTAACTGCAGCAATCATCTGCATATCGTTCCAATTTTTGGTTCCAGATTTTCGTCCTCCAACTGACTTTTTCGGATAATTGCACACAGCGAAGCTGCCAAGCCCCTGGTGCTGTTCTACAGTGGCTCAGTTTTATTTAGATTGAGGTAAAACAGTTTTGGATTCTCCAAAAACAACTGTTGCCAATTGCGATGATTGTCATGTGATATGAGCAGGTGTGTGCGCGGTGGTTTTCTGTGTGAGTGAGCTGCAATGACAGAATCAGGTTGGAGCGTCAGGTTTGATCAGGATTGCTGAATCGAACCGACGTACGCTCCCTCAGCTGTCTGAACGCTCACATCGTCTGCCGACCAAGAGCTGCGACTCTCGTGCTAAAATATTCACTGAAAGACAACTCTGAGCTGAGCTGTGACTTTTATTTCCCCTCCACTCAAACTGTCAGAGAGCTTCTCGAATGTTTGTGTGTTGGTGTGTTCAGGGTTTGGGATGTCCAGAGTTGGCAGCACTTTCACCCCAAAAGCCTCTCACATATTCAGTAAAAGTGTTTCTGTCATTTTCTGCGGTACTTTGTAATCTGTGGCTGAAATGACATCAGGCATGAGAGCTGGAGTATAAGTTTTTTATGACCGAGGTTCTAAAGCAGGATGGTTGCTGCCAGCAGGAGACGAAGCGTTGTATTAATATTATTTTTAGCCAGCTGGGAGCGATTGAAGACAGACAGAAACAGTGCCATCAGATTTCATTTTCCCTCTCTGCCAACTGCTGAGCACAAGTAAATGGATTTGTTGTCATTCGTGGCACGCAGGTAGTACAGATCTGGCTGCAACGCAGACTCGGATCTCCGATGGCACCTAAATGTTGACCCCTGACACTCCAGATGTGACCTCTGGATGGATGTGCTCAGCTTTTAAACAGGAACATGTTGATGTTTTTGTATAAAATGTTGCTATTTTGGTGCTCTGCTGCATCACAACTTCTGTATTTTTAGGAAGCTAGCCAGCATCCTGGTTCATGTAACTTGCTGAATGTATGTGAGCAAATATTATTTGTCAGTTGGCCTCTCGGTTCTGTATCAGAGGAGATCGGTGTGTTCTTCATGTCGAGGGTCAGAGCCGAGCCTCGGAGAGGGAAGGGCTGGTGTGCGAGACAGAAAATCTCCCTCGTCATAACGTCACGTGGCTGCTGAGTTTCCTTGGAGACAGCAGCGGTGTAGTACATTGAGATGCTCGCCTGCTCAGTTGAGGACAGATTAGGCATCTGGCAGCAGCAGCAGCAGCAGCAGCAGCAGTTGGATGTATTTTGCCAGCGAGACAGGTGTTCTCTTTCTCCTTCTTCTCTCAGAGGTAAGTGATGCCTCGTCTTCTGTTTTCAGCATCTTCTCGCTGTTCAGATGCACTGGAATAACACAAAACCCAAAAAGATCATCTGTGAAGGAAACTTAGGAGGAGGCATGTGCAGTCTAGAGTAGTGACACTTGATCTGTTGTCCTGGCTTCTGTCTCAAGAAAGTACTAGAAGAATGAGAAGTGATGAAGTAATCATTCGTAAGGCAAGTTTTGAGGGACTAAACTTCTCAGGTCGGCTCAAACGTGCACCTTAGTGGGTGAGCAAATAATACTGGATGTGATTTGTTTCTGTTTTGTTGAATCAGCAGAATAATCCAGACTGTGCTGCAGTCAGAACAATGTGGATATAAATAGTTTTGATTTTGCTAAAAAAGAACACGCAGATTGGAGCAGCAAGCATGAAAACACAACCCTGCTCGGCGCTCTGCCGTTTAACGGGAGCTTTAAATAAAACAAAACAGACCTGAGGTCAGAGCGGGGAGATGCAGACTGATAGGAGACGGGGAGACGAGCCGCTGCTGTTTTCTGAGTGTTTGAAGCACCTGAGAGATATTTTTATCCTCCGTTTCAATCAGCCCGCCACAATTTCAGCCCTCGTGGACCCTGCTGCTTTATTTACTCCCACAATGTCACCTTCCCCTTTTACAGACTTCCAGTTTAATTAGATTTCCCGTCAGCGCTTGTTGCTCCCGCTCATGTTAATTAGCTTTACACTAATTGCCTAAAAACATCTAAATTGCTTCTTTCAGAAAAGTCTATTCTTTCCAGGTTAGCTGCAGTACATTTTTGTTTTATTAGAGTAGTTTTGAATAACCCCAGCTTTCCCTCAGCCTGTTTTGCTCCAAACTGAAGCTTGAAGAGCAGATTCATGATTATAAATAAGATGCTAATGCTTCTCCTCCACTTCCTGGTGTCAAGCATCACAGGATTCTGCAGCTTAGCAGTAAAAAACGCTCTAATCTTGTCTTTTAGTCAGCCGAAACCAGTGACCAACAACATGAACGACACATTGCTCATGTCCTCTGGGGCACCGACTCCCACCAAAAGGTAAGCAACCCCTCCAGGGCTGGTGACACGTACATGTTTGAAGCTATTAATTATTTTAAAGTGGAAGAGTGCTGAAACAGAACCTAAGCTGTGACCTTGCAGGTGTATTTTTAGTGGAACATGTGATCTCTCCTTCCTACGATTACAGTAGAGCCTCATCATGAAGCTGAACCCTAAAGGCACCTCTCAGGTTTCATTTGATTTAAAATCCAAAGCAATTATTATTATTTACCCAGCAGTGATGAACCTCTGTGGTTGTGGTTTTGATGGTGGAGAGGGAGCTATAATGTGTCCTATCTCTCTCTCCTGCAGGGTAAAATGTTCCTTTTGTGCACAATATCGCTCCATCAGATCTTTCCGTCAATTTGTGCATGCAAGATCCGAGCGCTCAGGGACTCGGGAGTTCCCGCAGCACATTAGTCAGGAATAGTTTTGTCATAAATTCAGAGGGAGCATGAATGAAGGGTGTGGATGTCTCATGTTCACTTGTTCTCCTCTGGGTAGAGTTGTCATCCCTCCACCAAGGTCTCTGGCAGCTGAAGGGCAGACGAGAGAAAAGCTCCAGGAAACGCTCATTTTAAAAATGTACATTTTTGATCCTGACATTTTAAAAAAATCAAGGCTGCTACAAACATTCTGCAAATGAAAACAAGAACAAATGGATGTTTTCAGTGGAATCCTCCCGTCCAGGGGTGAAAGTCCCAAACTGAGCTGTCTGATGGACAATGCCTGAGGAAGTAGAGGTCAGTGGATAGCATCATGTTGAACCTGAGGCTCTTTTTTTCACTGTCGCACCAAAGTATAGAAGCCTGATAACCTTTATGTTGACATTTTGCTCTGTGAGTCAGAGCTGCTTAGCAAAGATGTCACTCGCACGCACAGAAGATGCTCCTGCCCTGAGGGGTCGTAGCAACTAGAACTTATCGTTTGTGTGCTTGAAGCCATCGCGAGGCTTCCACGACAGGCTGCGTTAAATGTTTAAGAGCTTTTTCTTCCTGTTGAAACGCTGATTTATTATGATTTCTCAGATGCAGGTTTGGACACTGAATCCATTTTTAAATTTGAGTGCCGTACGTCTGTCTTGTTCGTTATGACAAGTAGCCATGCCGGTCTGTAACGCCAAAGAGCTTAAGAGGAGATTTTGAGGACAAGGGGCAATATTAGGAATGCAAAATTATGTTTCATTAAGGACTCGACTCCTGGACTCCCGTAGCCCTTTCAGATGCGTTCTAGCTTTGCTGATTTCTTACTTGAATGTTTCGTATCAGTAATGAAATTTCAGCACCAGACAAAGATAATCGGAGAAAATGTAAAAATGCAATTTTCAAATAATAATTCCATCGATTAAAGGATTAACCAGGAACACTGATTCAGTTCAATTCAGTTTATTTATACAGCGCCAAATCACGAGTCGTCTCAAGGACCTTCACACAGTAAACATTCCAATACAGGTCAGTTCGTTAAGCCAATCAGTAATACGTTTCCTATATAAGGAACCCAGCAGGTTGCATCGAGTGACTGACTAGTGTCAGAGTCTTTACAGCAATCCTCATACTAAGCAAGCATGCAGCAACAGTAGAGAGAAAAACTCCCTTTTAACAGGAAGAAACCTCCAAAGGATCCTGGCTCAGTATAAGCAGCCAACCACCACGACTCACTGGGGATCGAGAAGACGAGCAGACACACACACACACACACACACACACACACACACACACACACACACACACACACACACACACACACACACACACACACACACACACACACACACACACACACACACACACACACACACACACAGCAACACCAACCCACCCACACGTGAACACACACACATCCCAACACATTCTCACACCCAAAGCGGCTAAAACTGGCGAAGGGTGACCAAGCGTTTGTTTCCAACGAGTTGGAGCTCCCGACGCAACGGAAACAAAAGCTTGGTCACCCTTCGTCAGTTTTAGCCGCTTTGGGTGTGAGAATGTGTTGCACACACCCCCCCCCCCCCACACACACACACCATATATGCCATGTAAGAGATAAACTTTATTGTCTTGGTCCTAGTGAATCTATAATTAAACAGGTAAACTAGTAGTAGCACATTCTACATTACAGAAAGTAAAATGTTATTATCAGGAGAGGGAGAATGTTAAGTGGTTAGCAGCAGTGTGCTAGCCGATGGCCGCCTCCTTGAGGGTTTCTCCAGCAGGAATGCCCTGTTGGTTACAGGAAGTGGTTCAAAGCAACACCAGACCATCACATTACCACCGCCATGTCTGACCGTTGGTGTGAGGATTTAGTGTTAGTTTTACTCTAGATGGAAAAGAACACAGACATTCCAGAAAGATAAACTTAAGTCTCACCAGTCCACAAAATATTTGCCTAAATGTTTGCCCATCAAGATGTTATGTTTTGGGTAAA
Organism: Nothobranchius furzeri; assembly: GCF_043380555.1. NCBI lineage: Eukaryota > Metazoa > Chordata > Actinopteri > Cyprinodontiformes > Nothobranchiidae > Nothobranchius > Nothobranchius furzeri. Next base: position 20,930,551 of record NC_091758.1, on the reverse strand, counting down.
TATAAGACATATCTTTATGATGATTTGCTCAGCAAAGATTTTGGTTGTGGAACTCTCATTTTTTCCCTCCTCTCTCCTTCTCGGTGTTAAATCACCTCTTTCATTACACTACTGAGGCCTGTGGGTTCTTTAGATGTTGGTTCTACATTACTTTCTGTAGAACAGGACAAGATCTGTTGCTTTTTGGGATTTATTGAAATTATTTCTTGTTTCTGCTGGTCTGAGGGTAATCAGCTCTTGGTTTGGCTGATGAGACTGAATCAGAGTGAATTCATGATTTAGCAAGAGGAGCGGTTACTTTTTCACAAGGAGCCAGGTTTCTTTGTGCAGCTTCCCCCAATGAATGAAACGATTGTTTGAAAACTATACATTGCACCTTGCATCTTTGTCTGATTGGATGTTGTTTGCTAACCTGAAATATTTACGTGTGACAAAAAACAAAAACGAAATAATCCATTCAAGCACTAGATGAGGATATTTTCTGCATTGCGCAGTCCAACTAGTTCCATTTTATCTGTTTACTTATTTATTTTTGGAGTAGGAATGCATTTCATCTTCTATTGTTAAAATATCATTGATTTATCTGATTTTACTGGCAGTGAAGGTTCTCAGTCATCCAGGTCATCAAATCCAAAGGGTTCACATGAAGGCAACTGGACTTCTTTGGTCTCTTGAAGATTAAACAGAGGAGGAGACCTCAGGCCTCACCTTTCCAGCCCCTACAATGCAGCTCTAAACCTAATTTCTAAACTGTTTCAGTCTAGGGCACACCCTCCTGCATCTAATCACAACAACCATTCTAACACAATAGGTCTCAACGACATTGATGACTCGTCAGGGGATAGGGGGAGGCTGAAATAATACCTCAACTGAAGCCACAAATCCCAAATGAGCTAAAACGCAAGAAGCGTGGGTGCAGAGCGGGAGCAAAACAGAGACAGAGAAAGAGGAAATTCAAACCATCTCTTCCATCGATCATAGTGGGCAATGTGAGATCACTGGCCAACAAGATGGATGAACTCCAAGCCCTTTCAAGGACTCAGCCAGAGTATCGGCAGTGCAGTGTTATGTGTTTCACTGAGACGTGGCTGCAGGACCATATCCCCGATTCCAGCGTCTCTCTGCCAGGATTTCTGACTGTACGAGCAGACAGAGATCTAAAAAGGAGCGGGAAAAGAAAAGGAGGTGGAGTGGCAGTGCTTGTCAACAACAGATGGTGCCATCCAGGTCATGTTTCAGTGAAATGTCGTCTCTTCAGCCCAGATGTTGAACTCTTGGTAGTAAGTTGTTGCCCATATTATTTGCCAAGAGAGTTCACCAGTGTTGTCTTGGCAACCGTTTATATTCCACCTTCAGCCATTGCTGAAAATGCATGTGATGCCATCAGTTCCGTTGTTGCTAAGCTACAAACCCAGCACCCCAATGCATTTGTGGCTATATCTGGTGATTTTAATCATGCCTCGCTCTCTGCTACACTTCCAACATTTCAACAGTTTGTCAGCTGTTCCACCAGAGAAAACAAGACATTGGATTTGTGTTATGCAAATGTAAAGAATGCATACATGTCCAAAATATGACCTCCTCTGGGACAATCAGATCACAATCTTGTTTTTCTCTGCTCGGAATACAAACCACTTGTTCAGAGGCAACCTGTGACAAGAAGAACTGTTAGAAAATGGTCAAAGGACGCTGAAGAAGCCCTGCAGGGTTGTTTTGAGACCACAGATTGGATGACTCTCTGCCACGGACATGAAGAGGACATCAATGCCATGACTGGATGTGTCACTGATTATATAAACTTCTGTGTGGACAACATCACACCCACCAGAACAGTGAGATGCTTCGCTAATAACAAACCCTGGATCACCAGTGAACTGAAGAATCTGCTAAATGAGAAAAAAAGAGCCTTCAAGGAGGGAGACAGGGAATTATTGAGGAGTATACAGAAGCAACTGAAGATCAAGATCAGAGACAGCAAGCAGGCATATAGGAAGAAGCTGGAGAACAATCTACAGAGGAACAATATCAGAGATGTCTGGTCAGGGATGGAGAAGATCACAGGCTTCAAGCAGAGGAAGGATTGCACAGATAGCAGCCTGGACACAGCCAATGAACTGAACAAGTTCTTCAATAGGTTCAGTTCAGGAACAAACCCAGCATCCTGTCCCCAGCCAATCAGACATCCCATCCTCCTCGGATCCAACATTTTCCTGTCACACGCCAGCTCTTTTGTCCTCTAATGCAGTCATGGACTCTTCTGGTTCTATAAATCCGTCTTCAACCAAGTCAGGAGATGCTGCTGCCCCATTTACCTCCACCCCACACCTATTTGTCTCTAGAAGTCAGGTGAAGAGGCAGCTGGAGAGTCTGAACAGGAACAAGGCTGCAGGTCCAGATGGTGTCAGCCCCAGAGTACAGAAGGCCTGTGCAGAGCAGCTCTGTGGGATTCTGCAGCACCTCTTCAACCTCAGCTTGGCCCAGGAGAAGGTTCCAGTCCTGTGAAAGACATCCTGCCTTGTTCCAGTTCCAAAGAAAACTCGCCCATCAGTCAATGATGACTACAGACCGGTTGCCCTGACATCCCACATCATGAAGGTCCTGGAGAGACTCCTGTTGGTCCACCTGAATAAGCAAACTAGAACATATCAGGACCCGCTGCAGTTTGCTTATCGCCATGGAGTTGGAGTTGAAGATGCCATCATCCAGCTGCTTCAACCAATCCACTGTCATCTGGACAAAGCAGGCAGCACTGTGAGGGTCATGTTCTTTGATTTCTCCAGTGCATTTAACACAATCCAGCCTGATGTACTTTGCCAGAAACTCCAGAAGACACAGGTGGGGGCCTCAACTATCGCCTGGATTAAAGACTCCCTGACAAACAGACCACAGTTTGTGAGGCTGAAGAACTGCACATCAAACCAGGCGATCAGTAACATTGGAGCACCACAGGGGTCTGTACTCTCACCATTCCTTTTCACCCTGTACACCTCAGAATTCCAGTACAAATCAGAGACCTGTCATCTACAGAAATACTCGGATGACTCTGCAGTTGTCGGGTGTATCAGAGATGGACAGGAAGCTGAGTACAGAGAGCTGGTGGAGCACTTTGTGGCATGGTGTGGAAACAATCATCTGACCTTGAACGTGAACAAAACAAAGGAGATGATTTTAGACTTCAGAAGAAACAGGGTGGAGTCAAACACTGTTTCCATCATGGGAGAAGAAGTGGAGGTGGTTGAGGAATACAAATACCTTGGAGTTCACCTGGACAACAGACTGGACTGGAGAAAGAACAGTGAAGCTGTTTACAAGAAGGGACACAGCAGACTGCACTTCTTGAGGACGCTTAGGTCCTTCATTGTCTGTAGCAAGATGCTGCAGATCTTCTACAAGTCTGTTGTTGAGAGTGTAATCTCTTCAGCCATCGTCTGTTGGGGTAGCAGCATCAGAAGCAGGGACCTGAAAAGGCTCAACAGCCTAATAACAAAGACTGGTTCTGTTCTGGAGATGACTGTGGAACCACTGGAGGAGATAATGCAAAGAAGGATTCTCCAGAGAATCAAGAAAATTATGGACAACCCTGAGCTTTCTCTTCACAAGACTGTCTGACAACAGAAGAGTGTCTTCAGTCAGAGGCTTCTTCAGTTTTGCTACAACACTGACCGCTACTGGAGATCCTTCCTGCCAACAGCCATTGTAATATACAATAACTCTTTGATGACTTGATTATTATTATTATTAATATTCTGAGCTACTACAGCAATCAATTTCCCTCTGGGATTAATAAAGTATTTTTGAATTGAATTGAATTAAATTGAATTGTATTTATAGGTAGTTTCAGCTCAGTAAGAAACAACAGACTGCTGCAGTTTATGAGCTTGACCTTCAACATCCCAGTCAGAATTGGCGAAGCTCCTCGGATGAAAAGCGAAACATCTTCAAGAAACCAAAGAAGTCCAGTTGCCTTAAGGGTCCCCCAGGTGGGGGACCCTGTGACGTCTGTTCCTTAACAGGCCCAAAACAACCCTCACACTACAGAAGAAATCGTAATAATTCCCATCAAAGTAATCAGCAAGCCCAGCACTACAAGGCTATCTAAACTATTTTGACCATTAAATACCATTTTTACCATTTTTCAAAGAATAGGCTTCAAATTACGCCTAGGGCCTGAACCCTTTGGATCATTTTAATGGTATTTAATTTGCTGTCAGGTTCAGTTTAGCTTGAATCCTACAAATTTTTCTTCTCATATCTTTTCAAATGAGATGTTTTTATTATTTCCTAGCATATGCCTGCTTGTTAACACAACAGCTCAATAAGATGTTTCTGCTGAATCATGCAAAGCTTCTTGTAACTCAGTTTCAGTTTAAGCATTCAACAAACCAAGGTAGAACACCCACCGTGACTGTTTGGAGTGACCATTTTGGATTTCCTTTTTTACTACCTGAGGAAAGTCAACAACACCTAACCCACCACAACAATCAGATGCACCTTCTTTAAAAAGTAGTCCATGTTGTGCCTCCATCACAGTCGGCTCTTTGATATCGTCTGCTGTGCTGACCTAGCATCTGCTCCCACTGCCTCCCTCACTGACACCTTCACCCCCAGCAGATGGATTACCTGTTAGTCAGGCAGAAACAGGGCAGCAGAAGAAATAATCCTAATCAGTAGATTGTCTTGTTGGTTTGAAGTGATTTAATATAACGTTAATGAACAGCTGACTAAACATGATGCTAATGGAAGATCGTCACTTTTTAAAATTTGTCATTGATCTATGGTGCCTCAGTTCACATAATTAAATAAGAATATTTTAATAAAAGTAGATTGATCAGAAAATGTCCCACAGAGCTTATTTGTATCGAGAAGTGTCTTGCCCATATCGACTGACTGAGCCTGGCAAACTGAGCCTGTTTTATGATTTTATTCTGTTTCTTTGCTACCAAGCAGTCTTTTCCAACCGAGAAGTGACGCTGTTTTCTGCAAAGTCCCAACAAACTTCTTAAAAAGTTTCCGATCTGCATTTGCCTCAACTTCACCATCATGAAGAATTATTTTGGCCAAAGTCAGACGACAATACAAACAGACTCACTGCATCAATAGAGAAAATGACCTTTAAATCAATGAAGTCTGATGAAGATGGATGTGTCTTCTGTTCCCCGCAGGGGAGATCTGTTTGAAGGCACGGTGAAGAAGGGAAAATAATCAAAAAATAGCATGTATTGAAGCTGATATTGACTTTTATGTGCAATGGCAATGATTGGCTTCTGCACCAGAGACCGACTCTCCCAACTGGAGATGCCGTCAGCTATCTACTGGAGATAAAATGTTGACTAGAGATAAGGATCTCACACAGACACACTTAAAAGACCCAAACCATCTCTTCAAACCTCCTAAATCTGAATGCTGGAAACAAAAGGCTCCATAACGATAATGACTGACGAGACAACACCTGAGGGAAGAAAAGTGTGATTAAACCAATTAAACATGTTTTAAGTGTGTTACTAAAAGTTAGAGAGCTCTTCAGAGAAGCCTAAAGGCAGATCACAAACCCTTGTCTAGATTCAGACTCCAACTGTTCAGGAAGTGGAGGATGAAGCTCCCAGTGGCAGTGGCGGTTTTACCATTAGGCATAGGTCAGCAGCCGTCTGGGGCCTCCTTATGTTGGGGGTGGCCCCTAGCCCTGACCGCCGGCACCCCTCTGTTAATGCCACAATGGACTATTCTTTAAGACGTCGATGCACAAACAGGAAGCAATTGGTAGTCATTCCACTCCAATCCAGTTGATGGTGGTAATACACCAAACTATTATTTGCCAAGTGCCATAAGACTACAAATAATAAGAAGAAGAGAAAGCAGAAGAAGAGAGGCGAGAGCGTTCGTAACAAACTCGAAGCGGTAGTCAAAACATTAAGCATGAAATGGAGTTATCCTAGTGGCTCCAATAAGAGAAAGAAGCAGCTTGCTTCATAAAAGCTTTTATTTTCACTTCCGAAAGTGACGTCGTTTTTCAATGTAAACATCAAAATGAAGCGGAAAGGAAGGACAGTGGAAAATGTTTAAAGGGATGAAAAAATAGACCAAAGTGCAAAATATTAAAAAAAAATAAACAAAGGCAAAAGCACAGGAGCACTGACAGGAAGAAGAAAGCAGAGCAAATATTGAAGGCACTCAAAGGGAGAGAAAAACAGGAAAAAAGAGGAGAACTTATAAAAAAGGGGGAAATAACTCATGTCAGAAGAGGGGAGAGTTTCGCAAATCCAGTTAAAGGTAAGGTTGCTGAAATTTAGTGTAAGGGGCCCCATGTCTGTGTTCGCCTTGGGCCCCCAAATAGCTAAATCCGCCACCGCCCGGTGGAACAGCTCATCGTACCTGTTGTAGATACAGTAGCTAGCTCACGATGTAGTGAGAACTGCTAACATTTGCAGCCAAGTAAAAGTGAATCGTTGCATTTTACTTTTTTAAGGACCTTGCTTTTGTCTTCACACACTAGCCGTTAGCTTGTCGCTCCAGTCTGATTAAATCTGGGTTTCTCCAAACTGCTGCTGTTCAAATGGCTAGCTACAATTAGCATGGAGTGGTGTCTGGTGCTTCAGATTCTTTTGAGTTTAGGGACTTGATCTTGAATTATATCCAATAGTCTGTTGAATGTTTGATATCAACTCATGAATAACTTCAGAGCCGAACAAGCAGAAGTTTATCTGGTGACCTTTAAAGTGAAGTGTGTTTTGTTTGTTTTGGGAACTTTTTTAGTGGGTGCTGTAAACTCGGCAGCTGTCGATGCTGTGAATCGGTAACCAGAGCGGGTTTAATCGTCCCGATCATTGCTTTTACTCTCCGGTCAGAGTTGGATGGCTCCCAACACCATTTCAGCTCTCCTTCACTCCTCATTGCAGACAACCTGCAGAGGAAGACCAGCTTATGTCCGGTCATCTGTCTGCACCATAAGCCATGCCCATGATCATTTAACTCCTGTGCTTTATTTGACATCTGAACATCCACAAACACATCTGGCATGCAACTTTTCATCCCTGCTTTATGACCAGTTGCAACCATACAGGACCCAAGATGGCTGGAATAAAATAAAGTACTCTGAGTTTTATGATGCAGTTATATCTTGGTTATTCCAACAAACTTTTCAACTTGAGCTTTTATATGTCGGATGGTTGACTCTGTGTTTGACTTGTAGTGTCTTGGAGAGTCCCAGTCGACTGGATGAAGAACACCGCCTTATCGCGCGATACGCAGCACGCCTGGCAGCCGAGGCCGGAAACTCCACCGTGAGTGTCGCAAACATTCGTGTCACTGAGGAAAAAATGAACTAAAGGTGTTGAGATTAACGTCAGAACGTCAAGAATAAAGTTGAAAGAATGCAATTGCAACACAGAAATTGGGGAATTTCTTCCAATCCATCAAAATAAGAGTCTGAAATGTAAACATGTACTTTAAAACACCCAAAGCTTAAAAATAGGTGAGCTTTGCCGAAGAACAACAATACTTGTCTGTTAGTTTATTAATCTATTACACAGTATTTTTCTAAGTGCAGTAAATTCAATGATCTTTTAATTTTTTACACATTTACTGTTTCTACTGTAGAGATTTTTTTTTTCATGTTGTGAATCTTCTTTGATGCTGTTACACCAAAATGTCCTCTTCACGCGACAACAATGGAATTTTCTATTAGATTTTTGTTTTAGATTTTTTGTGAAGGACTGACAGAAGCTATTTGAAAAATCTGTAACATTTATTTGATATTTTACTCAGTGAAACTATATTCCTTGGTTAGAAGAATAGAACTAATACATTTTGGTTCAGGGACAAAATGGGGTTCAAACGCTCAGGTGATTCGTCAAATAAGTACTTTTAATGTTTTTCTTTTTTTGGCTCAAGTTGTTTTCTGTTTCTTGACTGCTGCAATTTCTGACTGGATGCCTCCCCCTCTGTGCTGTGTATTTTAAAAAAAAGCTGGCCCCGCCCACCCATCCCTGCTCAGGCTGCTATAGGCTGAGAAGTTCTGATATCTGGGAGGGGCTCACAGTAGAGCTGCTGCTCCTCCAGCAGCAGCTTTCACTTGCACATGAGAGGTGGTTCTACTATCCCTATTTGTGACATCACAAACGGGGATTGTTTTAGGTACGTAATTCCAAAACCAAACTCTGACAGAGAATAAGATGGATGGATTTTTTTTCCACCTTTGGAGTGTTTATAGAGTGCAGACCCACATTGATAAATTTAGAATCAAAAACTGTTTTATGTTTTAATTTGAAATATTTTCCCCTTATAAAGTAAACAAAATTTAGGAAAGAAAATCTGTTTCATCAGGATCCCAAGGTTAGATGGTGACTCTAAAAACAAGACTCTAAGAAAGCTAGTGCCAGTAAATAAACTCAGAGGTTTGTGTGTGTGTGTGTGTGTGTGTGTGTGTGTGTGTGTGTGTGTGTGTGTGTGTGTGTGTGTGCGCGCGCGCGTTATTTTAATTTTATTTTTTTTGCTGTTTGCAGTAAAATAAAATGAGCTGAAGTAAGTTAAACAAGAGCAGAAACTAGTTGTTTGTCTATGCTGACATCCTTCTGTCATCGTTTTGTGTTGCAGCAGCAGTGTCCTCCATCAGACCTGGGTTTTAACTTTGATGCCAACAAGCAACAGAGACAGCTGATTGCTGAGCTGGAGAACAAAAACAGGTGCAATTTATAGCTCTATCATTTTTTATTATGTTTGATTATGTTGTTGGCTTATGGGATTGCAGCGGTGGAAAATATTTAGTCACAATACGGTGGTCAAGTTTTATTAACTGAATATTTTTATGTACTTTTTGTTGTTATTATTATTGTTATATAACTTTAAAATTTTAAGCCTATTATTATAACTGAACTCTGCCATCTTATTCTTTATTGGTTGTTGTTGAAGGAGGACCTGCTCGAAAACGAGATGTTACATTTCAAGCAGTTTGTCCTCCTGAAAAAACATAAGCTATATAGATAAATAAATAAACAAACAAATAAAAAAATACATAAAAAAATAATAAAATAAATAAATAAATCTATATCTTTCTCTTTTATTTATGCACAACTTTTATGGTAGCTTTGCAAATTAAGTTTTTTTTCTTCAGCTAAAAGCAGTAAACCAGAGAAATAAAACTCAAAGTCTAACAGATCTTATTGGAACATCTTTACTTTTATTGATTTTCAAAATAAAACTACTTTTATTCAGTTAACAGACATTCGCCTAACCCCGACAATATATTTCTCTTTATTAATGTAAATCCTCTGATGTGACACTTTTATTTGTTGCAATGTGAAAAAGTCCTATGCTACTTTCCCTGTGCTCAGGGAGATCCTGCAGGAGATCCAGAGGCTGCGTTTGGAGCACGAGCAGGCCTCTCAGCCGACACCAGAAAAAGCCCAACAGAACCCGACGCTCCTGACTGAACTACGGCTCCTCAGGTTGGAACCCAAACAGCACAAGTCATCAGTTAGTCAGATCTAAGATCCACCATAAATCAGGACTGTTGGGTTTAAGTGGACACGTAGCAAATAAAAAGGCATGAATAATGGATACACGAGCATGTTTATTAACCACCAGTAGTGGATTTACATATTGATCTTTTGTCTCTGCTGACTGGAGCTTTGTAGCTTCTAACACACGTGACTGAAACCCAGATTCACTGTAATCACAGCTTTACCTTTTCTTTATTTACTTTAGATAAAAGTATTTTTCAAATCAGTATGATGTAAAAAAAAATTAACACATATACTCATGAAGGCGGGTTGTCTCACAGCAGATTCTGGGGGACCTGCTTCGTTTTTGCTGCTCAAACTTTAGCGACGCTCTGCAAACATAACTACTCCTAACATGCTGTGAGGTGTTGTGCATTTTGGCTTCGGATTTAAAGCTTTTATTTGTTTATTTTAAGTATCAGAATCAGGGGCGCCTCCAGAAATTTTTCATAGGGGTGGCCAGACAGGGCCAACGAAATGTTTGGGGTGGCAAACCAAATTGGTCCTTGTGGTAACTCTGGGAGAGTTTAGCCTGTGACGATGTATTGGATTGCTTCTTTATTCATTTTTATTTAAAAAAAAAAAAGGAAGCATCCAAAACATTTTACTTAAATGTTACAAACACAAACATTTCAGAAAAAAACATTTCAGTTATTTAAAATGTTATTTCAATTTTTATTTTAAAATATTATTTTATTTTTGTTTGTTTTGTTTAATTCACCTGTTGCTGTGTTCACAAAAACTGATGGAGATAAAAACTTTTTTAAAATGTTGAGCAGCAGAAACATACAGTATGTATTTTTTTTAATTCTGATTATTTCTTTACTTATTATTTGTATTATTTTTACTTTGTTTTACAATTATGTCTTGAATAAATAAGATCAATGCAGTGAGCATTAATATTATTATGATTTATTAACACTGGCTTTTGCTAATGGGGGGGGGGGGGGGCAGCAATTTTCTAGGGGTGGCCATAGCCACCCCTGGCCACCCCTTGGGGGCGCCATTGATCAGGATACTAGAATAAATGAATAAATAGTGACGTCACAAACACATGAGCACATTAACCCGATGAGCCGTCACCTTCAGGCAGAAGCAAACAAAAGCAGATAGCTTTAGGATAAAACCGTCTTTTTGGTCAAATCTCAAAATAAACTGATATGTTTGTCTGTTTGGCAATTGACACACACACACACACACACACACACACATACACACACACACACACACACACACACACACACACACACACACACACACACATCTCTCAGCTTCTACAACACCAAAATTATCTTAATATTTGTAAAACTGACTGAGTTTTAGCTTTCTTTTTTTGTATTTTCTCTGTTGTTCAGCAGTGGCAGCCATATTGAATCAAGTTGACTCAAAGGACAAGTCAGATAGATGACCATTGTGGTTTGTCATCAGAGCATTTCACTCAATTCCAGTGGTTCATGAAATATGTTACAGACTTTAAGATAAATGTGCTCACAAACATGCAGAAACATTATTGTCTTATGACAACAAAAAGTGAGTTAACCATAACAGGAAAGAGCCTAATTACCATCTAAAGCTGGTTTTATTAATGACTAATCTGACTAAATACATTTCTACACTATCAACACCAGGGGATGACAATGAGCCACAGTTCTCTGCGGGGGGGGGGGGGGGGGGGGGGGGGGGGGGGGGGGGGGGGGCTCCAGCCTCAGAACATAAAATATGCTTGGTGTTAATAAACACTTTAAATTGTTTCATTCATGTGTATCTATAACCACAACCGTGTTTTATTTAGGACTCCTGCTTCATAGTCAAACATCAAACTGCAGCATTTAAGCCTTTTTCTCTGCAGACACAGGAAAGACGAGCTGGAGAGGCGCATGTCGGCCTTGCAGGAGAGCAGACGGGAGCTGATGGTGCAGCTGGAGGGACTCATGAGGCTGCTAAAGGTAAAACCTTACCTGCAGGTGGGATGATGAAACATCAACGCTGAAATCACGAGCTCCTAAATCTGCCGCTGGTGTTTAATGGTGCTTTTGGTGCTGATTTGACTTAATTTAATAGGTTTAATGATATAAAACACTTTTTCTTAGCTGTGATGCATAAAAATCACTCTCTTCATCTTTCTTTGCTATAATTTACTCTCCTCACTCTTTCTCTGCTCACCTTTGCTGGCTGATAGGATGAGGAGCAGAAACAGGCTGTAAGTTTCCCATGATTCAGTTTGCTTCACTTGCTTTAAAACTTCTTCCTCCCGTTCTTTCAGCAGATGTAAAAGGCAGAGAGCTGATTTACTGTCAGGAAAAAGGATAATGCTGTCATATTGATCCGGTCGTCAGACACAGAGCGCTCTCTGATTGGTTGGAATCCATAGATGTGGCTTTAAAGCTGGTTTCAAACCAAACAAGTTAGAACACCTGTTTTTGTTGGTGTGAGTGACAGAAACCTGCTCCTTTCATCTGGTTTACCGCCTCCCA